>NW_028137527.1:0-470000 GCF_965140915.1 Aythya marila
CAGCTGCCTGGGGCAGTGGCTTTCTCAATGCTGTCTTGCACACGGCCAATACATTTTCCCTGCCCTTCTGCCAAGGCAATGCTTTGGACCAGTTCTTCTGTGAAATCCCCCAGATCCTCAAGCTCTCCTGCTCAGATTCCTACTTCAGGGAAATTTGGGTACTTATGGTTGCTATCTGTTTTGCATCTGGCTGTTTTGTTTTCATTCTTTTTTCCTATGTGCAGATTTTCAGTGCTGTGTTGAGAATGCCCTCAGAGCAGGGACGGCACAAAGCCTTCTCCATGTGCCTCCCTCACCTGTTTGTGGTCTCCCTCTTTCTCAGCACTGGCTTTTTTGCCTACCTGAAGCCCCTTTCCCTATCCTCCCCAACCTTAAATCTCGTGGTGGCAGGTCTATACTCAGTAGTGCCCCCAACATTCAATCCCCTCATCTACAGCATGAGAAACAAAGAGCTCAAGTGTGCTATTAGGAAAGGAATTTCACAGATATTTCTGAATGGTGATAAACTTCTCCTCTTTCTCCACAAATGACCTTCTGGGTCATTTGAAGGCCTGCTCCTTGTTTCATTAAGAGTATTGTTATTTTTATCTTTATCCTCAGTTTCCTTTCCATTCATTACTTTCTTATAAAATAAATAAATACATTAAAAAAAAAAAAAGTTTATTCATCCAGCATCTCCTGAGGTATTAAACTGCTCTGTTTACTCTGCACAGTTTTTCCCTCCCTGCATGTCAGCATCAACTCTCCATTAGCATCTGCTTAATAAAACAGCATCTCTCCAATGCACTGCCTGAAATCCTGCCTCTTCTTTCAAAGCTGGTGTCAGCAATAGGTCTGAGCATTGTGGTGGTTTCACACTGATGGGCAGCTGAACTCCACCACACCACCCTTTCACCCCTGCTCCTGACAGGTACAAATGAAGAAAATAGAGTTGGAAAGGGCTGCAAGGTTGAGTTAAGGGAAGGGGAGATGACTCATCAGTTGCAGTCATGGTATAAGCAGACTCTGTAGGGAGATTAAGATAATATATTTACTAACCTTACTAACAGACTGGAGCAGTGAGAAACAAAAAGTGAACTAAAAAGATATCCACCCTCTCTACTCCTCTACCTCCTGTCAGCTGTCCAAAGCTGCAAGTCCTGGGCTGGGATGGGGGCTGTGTCTCTGGACAGAGCTGGTGGCTGCTGTGAGAGCCCTTCCTGAGGGTCCCGCTGGGCTCAGGGGACAATGGGGGAGCCAGGACTCCTAGGTCCTGATGCTAGGGCTGCCCTGAGCCCTAAGGCTTCTTCGGTCACTGTTCTGCATGTCCTCGTACAGGGGGACAATGCAGGGCCAGATTTCCCTGGGAGATATCAGATCATGTCCTGGGTGCTGAGATGCCATCCTTGGATGGCCACAGCTCTGGTGCTGAACCCTTCCCATGTCCCTGCTCTGGTGCTTTTACTCTGGTGCTGAACCCCTCCCATGTTCCTGCTGTGGTGGTTTTACTCTGCTAAGCAGCTGAACTCCTTTACAACCTGTCTCTAACTCCTCCTCCTCAAAGAAAAAGGGGGAGAAAATATGATGAAAAGAGCTTGGGGTTTGTTCTCCTAGTAAGATCAGGAGATCAGCCACCAAGTGTAACAAAATCATAGAGTCATAGCGTCACTAAGGTTGGAAAAGACCTCCAAGATCATCTTGTCCAACTGTAACCCCCTGTATTGTCACAGTCACCAATTATTTTCACGGGCAAAAATAAATGAGCATAGGGTGATTAATATAATTTGTTGCTATCACCGGAAGACTAGAATAGTGAGGAGCTACAAGCAAACTAAAACCACTTTCCCCCAACATCTACCATCTCCTACTTCTACCCCACAAGTAGTTCAGGGGAATCTGGGCTGTGGTTAGTCCATGATGCTTCATCTCCACCGCTCCTTCACGGTCACTCTCAGCCCCTACTCCAGCACGGGTTCCCTCCCACGGGATGCCATCCTTCTTGAACTGATCCTGAGTGGGCTTCCCACAGCCAGAAGCTCTTCAAGAACTGCTCCAGTATTGGTCCGTACAATAGGGTCCATCCATCAGGAGCAAAATGCTCCAACGCGGGTCCCCCATGGATGGCAGCTTCCCCCCTGATCCCCTGCACCTCCATGGGCTCTTTTCCATGGGCTGCAGCTCTGGCCCAGGGCCTGCTCCTGCAGGGGCTCCTCCACAGGCTGCCAAATGGAAATCTGCTCTGCCACGGGACCCATGGGCTGCAGGTGTTATCTGTATGTTTGTGTGCCCAGACAATAGCACATGGAGACAGAAAGTACACAAAAGTCTTTTAATGAAATAATTAATTATATAACTCTGCAGAGTCAGGTGCTTGGCAACCTTTCACAAAGCCAACACACCTCTGGCTTGAATCACCGTTGTTTTACACACAGTAAATTCATGAATCTATCTACCTAGCTTCTTTTAATTGGCCGTTTCAACTTGCCATACTTATCTCTACTGAGTTTTCACATTACAGAGGACAAGCAGAGGGGATTGGGGGAGTAAGGGGGAGCAGAGGGGAGAAGTGTGCCCCCTCATTCAGCCGGAATTTCCTGTACTTCAGTTTCTGCCTATTACCTCTCGTGCTGTCGCTGGACAGAACTGAGTCTGGTTCCATCCTTTTGAAACTTTCCTCTCAGATATTTCACAGAATCACAGAATTGTAGGGTTTGGACCTCGAGAGATTGTCGGGTCCAACCCCCCTCCCAAAGCTGGTTCCTTCGAGCAGGCTGCCCAGATAGGTCTCCAGACAGGCCTTGAATATCTCCAGAGAAGGAGACTCCACAACCTCCCTGGGCAGCCTGTTCCAGTGCTCCGTCACCCTCATTGTGAAGTTCTTTCGCATGTTGGTGTGGAACTTCCTGTGTTCCATTTTTTGACCATTGCCCCTTGTCCTATCCTCACAGAGCTCAGCCAGTCAGCCAGTTCTCAACCCACCTTCCTGTCCACTCCTCTATCCTACACTTTCGCAGCTTTGCTAACAGGATGTCATGGAAGAGAGTATCGAAAGCCTTGTTAAAGTCAAGGTAGATGACATCCACTGCTCTCCCCCCCTCTACCTAGCTGGTGATGCCATCATAGAAGGCAACAAGTTTGGTCGAGCACGACTTCCCCTTGGTGAATCCATGCTGACTACTCCTCATAACCTTCTTCTCTTCCAATTGCTTGGAGATGGCATCCAGAACGAGCTGTTCCAACACCTTTCCAGGGACAGGGGTGAGACTGATTGGCCTGTAGTTTCCCGGATCCTCTTTCTTGTCCTTCTTGAAGACAGTAGTGACATTGGCTATCCTCCAGTTTTCAGGCACCTCTCCTGTTTTCCAGGACCTTTCAAAGATGATAGAGAGTGATTCGGAGATCACCTCTGCCAACTCCCTTAGCACACGTGGATGCATCCCACTGGGATCCATAGATTTGTGTGTGTTGAGTCCACTCAGATGCTCCTGAACCACTCTCTCATCAACCAGGGGGCAGCCCTCTATTTCCCAGACCCTTTCTCCTCCCTTCAGGATTGAGGAGTCCCGCGGGGGAGTCCTTGAAGCAAAGACTGAAGCAAAGAAAGCATTCAGTATCTCCGCCTTCTCAGCATCTCCCATTACCAGGACACCCGCCTCATTCAGCAAGGGATACACATTATCCCCAGTCTTCCTTTTACTATTTACATACTATTAAAAAACCTTCTTATTATCCTTTATCTCTTCTGCAAGCAATTTGCATTCTTTCTGTCTGGGTCCTCCTGGGTATGTAGGCAGTGGGGATGCTACAGTCAGCATGCCAACCAGTTGCCTTCTGCTGGCCTAGCAAGGCCACTGGCAGATGTCAGCCAAAAAGTACAGACCCCAGATCTAAGTCAAAGGTGACCTGTCAGCTAGTTCAGGCAGAAGTGACCTCACAGCCCCTTTCTTTGACACGTTCCTGCTGCTGCCCTATCAACTGCAGGGACAGAAGTGACCTCACAGTCACATTGCTCCTGCTAGGGCAGGAGATCCTGAGGCAGAGCTGAGCTCATCAGTGCATTCCCACCCATCTCCTCCTTGTGAGTTGATCAGATCCATGGCCCCTTGCATTCATCTTTGAATGCCATGTGACTGCACAGCAACCTCACGGTTCCTGCCCTGCCCCAAGGGGCCAAGCGCCTAAAGTTAAGGCTTAGGAGAAGGATTGAAGGTGAGGAAGTTAATGCACAGGAACGGGGGCTTTGGGTGTTAGTTGTTCATTTATGGCATTAAGGACTAGAGCTCACCTTTCTGGGTTAGAGATTAAGCAAAGGTTTAGTGTTCTGCTGGTGGTGTCAGGTCTGTGGTTAGGGTATGGTCAAGCTCTGCAGGATAGGGTTTTGTTTAGGTCTGCAAGAAGACTAGGGCTAAATAGAGCACTTTAATGCTAGTGTTAAGGGCACGGATAAGGGCGAGCAAGAATGTAAGCATAATGGAAAGTGGCTATGGACTAAGTTTGGCTTCAAGGGATATTGTGGTCAAACATTAGAGTAGTGTATTCCTCTCAGGGTGCAGAGCAGCATTTAGGTTTAGGGATTAATGTTACAGATTAAAATAGTCTAAGGGCCTCACATGACTGCTTTAAGTCAGCATTACGGTGGGATCAACATTACCTCAACCTCTTCAAAATCATTATTCTTACCTCTTCAAAGTTGTTATCTTCTGCTGTCCAAGCTCCTCCTCCCTCCCCCAAATCTCTCATCTCTCCTGGCCAGGTTTTCCTGACTTCCCAATATCAGCCATCTTCTTATGGGCAGCTTTCTGATGGCTTTCATGAATTTAGAGTATCTGTCTCACCTCTGCTGGCTACTCCATGTCTGAGAAAGAAACAGCTCCTAAGCCAGCCTGGAGAAAGACACCAAGGTCTGTAGGAGCACCCTGCACAATGTGCCCAGCAGCTCTGCAACACCTCAAAAGTGCACATTCTGCCTATAACTTTTGGATCTAGAATGGCTGCTGTGGACCCAGGGTAACTCCTTCCAAGCTCCCATGCAGGCTTTATGTTCCCCTGGGCATCAGGGAGGCAGTGGCCCTCTCTGTGTAGAAAACTGAAAGCAGCCCTGAAGGATGAATTGGGCAAAGCTGAAACCTCTGACATGACAACACATGACAAAAGAGTGTAATTATTAAAGAGTGTAATTATTAATAGTTTCTAAGAGATGAAGATATGGAGGTGGCAATAAATTTGTCCTAAGTCAGTGTTATCCAATAAAGCAAAAGCGTTACCTTAAACCAGCCCCCAGAACTGATAAACAGCATGACATGGAAGACAGTTAGTAATATGCTATACAACACAATTCTGAAAACAAGCACAACAGACCTGAGATCAAAAAATCAACATTGTAATCAGCAACTTTTAAAGTGATCTAATGCTTATAACAATTTACTTTTAAAACACTGTTGTCAGATCTGTTGTCTCAACCTTTGTGCTCCACAATAGGCACCAAAAAAGATTTGTTGTGGTTTGACCTTGCAGGAAGCTCAACACTCCAGTGATATTCATCCAGTGGGATGGAGGAGAGAACTGAGAGGAAACAAAAATGCAAAAGATTGTGGGTTGAGATAAAGGCAGTTTATTAGGACACAAAAGGAATTATAATAATTAGTATTAGTAGTATTGTTGTTGTTGTTAAATGTTAATGTTATAGACACTAATAGACTAAGGGCGTGATACACCAGGTTGCTGAAAGCTCCATCTCACCTGGCCTTGAGCACCTCCAGGGATGGAGCATCCCTACAGCTTCTCTGGGCAGCCTGTTCCTCACCACCCTCTGAAAAAAGAACTTCTAATTTGCATTTACCCTCTTTCAGTTTAAAACCATTAACCCTAGTCTCATCACTACTCTCTGATGAAGAGTCCCTCCCCAGCTTTCCTGGGGAGTACCCAGGAAAGGAGACTAGAAGGCCACTGTAAGGTCTCCCCAGAGCCTTCTCTTCTCCAGGCCGAACAACCCGCAACCTGTCTTCAGGGGAGAGGTGTTCCAGCCCACTGATCATGGCCCTCCTCTGGACTCATTCTAATAGATCCGTGTCCTTCTTGTGCTGGGGGCCCCAGAGCTGAACGCAGTACTCAAGGTGTGGCCTCACCAGGGCCGAGTACAGAGCAACAATCATTTCCCTACTTCTGCTGACTACAGTATACCTGGTACAAGCCAGGATGCTGTTGGCCTTCTTGACAACCCGAGAACACTGCTGGCTCATATTCAGCCAACTATCCACACATATCCCCAGGTCCTTTTCCCCTGAATAGCTGTCTAGACACCCTTCCCCCAACATTATATTGGGCTTATGTTCCTCAAGTGCAAGACCCTGCAGATGGCCTTGTTGAACTTCATAGAGTTGGCCTTGGCCCATGGGTCCAGCCTATCCAGATCCATCTGCAGGGGCCTCCTACCCTTGAGTAGATCAACACTTGCACCCAACTTGGTGTAGTCTGAGGGTGCACTCAATCCCTTCATCCAGATCACTGATGAAGATATTGAAGAAGAAGATACAGCCAATTTTTAACCCAGTGAAGCATACATCCATTCTGGCCTTGAGCAGCCAGTTTCTCTAGGAGAATGCTGTGGGAAACAGTTTCAAAAGCTTTACTGAGGTCCAGGTAGACCACATCCACAGCCTTTCCCTTGTTCACTGAGCACATCACCTTGTCTTAGAAGGAGATCGGATTTGCCAAGCAGGACCTGGCTTTGATAAACCCATGCTGGGCCTGATCACCTGCTGGTCCTGGAAGCATTGTGTGATGGTACTCAAGATAATCTGCTCCATGAGTTTCCCCAGCTCAGAGGTCAGACTGACAGGCCTGTAGTTCCCCAGATCCTCCTTCCAGCCCTTCCTGTAGATGGCCGTCACATTGGCTAGTTGCCAGTCAATTGGGACCTCGCCTGAATGCCTGGACTGCTGATGAGCACTTCGGCCAGCTCCCTCAGTACCATCGGGTGGATCCCATCTGGCCCCATAGACTTGCGTACATCTAAGTGGAGTAGCAGGTCTCAAAACTTTTCCTCATGGATTATGAGGGCTTCGTTCCACTCACTGTCCTTATCTACCAGTTCAAGAGCCTCAGTACCAGGGGAACAACTGTTCTTGCTACTGGAGACTGAGGCAAAGGAAGCAATAAGTACCTCAGCATTTTCCTCATCACTTTTACCCATGTTTCATCGCAAAACCAATAAAGGATGAAGATTCTCATTAATCTTCCTTTTTATTTTATTTTATTAATTAAAAAATATATTATTATTATTTTTTAATTATCTTTAATGGATAGATTGGGCTACAGTTGGTCTTTCAACCTTCTAATTTTGTCTCTGCACAGCTGTTGCGTTAAGGGGTGTAGCTGATTAACGGTTATGGGCCCGGTCGGATTCAGGGTACTGAACCAGTCAGATAACCGTCTGGGGGTCCAGTTGGACATTCATCAATAACGCGTTAACCGTCTGGGGGTCCAGTTGGTCCAGATAGTTCAGAACAGTGAACTATCATGGTCACAGATAACCACCCTTACCCTAGTTGCACATAATGAGAGCAATCACAATGCAATCAAGTATGGTTTATTACAGCAACAGATAACCAGGTTCTTTTGGATTGCCAGCGACAGTGACTGTCTGCAAAAGCAAGCTAGCATGCATGAAATATTCAGGTGTTACAGGTGCGCAGCCTAGAAATAAACGCATTAAAAGGATCAAAGACTCTAGAAAGATTTATAAGCAAGTATTCAGATCTCACCCAAAGGCGTCCCAATGGGGGGGGGGAAGAGAGGCTCAGCCCGTCGACTGATCCCAGGCGTCAGGAGGTCCTAAGGATGTTGTATTTCCTTGGGTTGGTATCTCCCCTGACGGTGGTATCTTCCCTAATATCCCCTGTCTCTTAGGCCAATTTATATTATTTTCTATCTTTTAGGTGGAGCTTGAGTGACTCTAGTCAAGCATATCTTAGTTATGATTGGTGAAAAGTTCTCCCGTCTCCGTTTAAAGTAATAGGCTCTGAGAAATTCAGAGCACATGCTCAGTGAGGGATGGTCGCACCTTGGAGGCGGGTAGCTTTTGGGATGGAGGTGTGTTTTGGTATTATAATGATACTATAATGAGCAAAAAGTACACTAGGGCACGACATTTGTCAAAACATGACAGGTCCTTGGCTCAGGGTGGCAAAAAGTGCAGCTTATCGGTCTTGGTGTGCACAAGAACAATAGAGTCCCCACCTGGTTACAGAGCCTAGCTGTGGTGTCTCCACTCCACTCTACGCTCCATACTGTTCCTTAGGGCTAGCACACCAAGTTTCCCCAGCGCGATAGCATCTAAGGTTGGAAACCTATGGAACGCTCAGGTAATGCAGCTATGCCCTACCCTGAAAGCCTCTTCAATGCTGTACAGTTTCTTTAAAATGTGAATGTTAGTTTTATTTCCCTAGTTACCTCAGGCAATTACACCACAACAGCCTCACAACATTTAGGATGTGGTTCCAAACAAAATGATAGCATGCATGAGGAGGAAGCAGAGAAAAAGTAGAATCCGGTGGAATTCAATCCTCTAACATTCTGTGATACTGTGCTGCGGTTTTATTCCACTAAATCCTGTATTGTGCAAATTGTCCTGCAATTGTTGATGCAGTTATATTGTAACAGACAGCATAATCAGGGTGAGCCATCCACCTGCAGACATTAACAGCTGACACAATGGAGCATCTGTCCAGGGGAACTTTGAGAAACTGCAAGGTTTTACCTACAGAAAACTCTTGACATTTACAAAAAGAAGAACCTAGCCCTGCAACAGAAGAATAACCCTACACATCAGGGCAGACTGGGACCCTGCTGAGTGAGCAGTGCCCAGGAGGAGGAGAGCCTGGGCACCATGATGCCATAGGGCAATGGTGCCTGGTCAGCAGGAACCAGGCCGGCTTCATAGAGAGACGTCTTATGAGATATTTGTGTCCATGGCTATGGCTGTTGTCTCCACAACTGAGGCCTATGAAGAGACAGCTAATCACTAAAGCACCAGAGCCTGATTGAATCCTTGCCCACCTATGAACTAGGCAGGGGTCATACAATTGTCCTGCACTTGTTCATGCATATCCCCATCTCCCACTGCCCCAGGAAGAGCCCTGAGCAATGTGTGAAGGTAAAGGATCTCCCTTCCAGGGGCCGAGGGTCAAGGCTCAGCCCTTTTGCTTGGTGAAATACATCCATGTTTTCTACACATCAGTGTCACCTTTACATTGCCTTTGTCTACTTGTCCTAACTGCCTCCAATGTTCTCTTCTAATGAGCTCCAAGGGAGGCTGTGTCAGTGCTGGCCCTCAGGGGGCACTCCAAGAAACCTTCACATAACTTGGACTTGGAGAGATTTCTTCAATTTGCTCTCAGTGCTTTCATTTTGAGGTCTCATCACAAAAGCCACCAGAGGGGTGAGTACAGTGCTTGGGCTGGGCCTGTGCTGTTGAGCTGGGCCAGGCTCCTGGGACAGAGGAAACACATTTCAAAAAGACCTATGATGCAGAGAGACAGCTCTGCCCAGGAGCAGCTCCTCTGCACAGCGCAGCAGGGCTGGGGGCTCCAATCACAGGTGGCATGCAGAGAGGAGAGAAGGAGAGAGGGGTTGGAGGCAGTTGGCAGTGGGAGGATGCTGAGAGCTGACGGGAGGAGAAATCTGCACAGCCCTTGACAAGGTAAGTCTCTAGCTGCAGGGCCATGCAACTGCAGCTCCTGACAGGGTCGCCTTCTGGGTCATGTTTCTGGGAGGGCAGTGGGCAATGCAGTAGGCTTTGAGAGTCTTGCCGGATTGAGGTGAGGAAGTCTGGCAGAAGACCCTTGGAGTGCCCTAAGCCAGGTGCCCCCAGTCATACCAGAACACCCTGCCCTGGCTGGCCATGTCGGGCTCTCTCTCAGATGCCCCGTAGCTCCTGCAGCCATGGAGGTGACCCTTGGCAGGGCCCTGCTGGTGGCAGGGTGCTGCAGGGCAGCGCTGAGCACAGCCCTGTGGGATGGTGTCCTGGTTTCAGTTAGAACAGAATTAATTTTCTTCCTAGTAGCTGGTGGAATGCTGTGTTTTGGCTTAGGATGAGAAGAGTGCTGATAACACCCCGATGTTTTAATTGTCGCAGAGCAGTGCTTATACCAAGCCAAGGACATCTCAGCCTTTTGCTCTGTCCTGCCAACAGGCAGGCTGGGGGTGCAGTAAGAGCTGGGAGGGGACAGACCCAGGACAGGTGACCCAAACTAGCCAAAGGGGTATTCCATAGCATCTGACGTCATGCTAAACAATATATAGGGGTGGCTAGCCGGAGGGAGGGGGCCAGACTGCTCAGGGTTAGGCTGGGCATCGGTCAGCGGGTGGTGAGCAATTGCATTGTGCATCACTTGTTTGTACATATTATTATTACTTTCCTATTATCACCATTGTATCATTATTATTATTATTGTTATTATTATTTTGTTATTATTATTTTCCTGTCTTATTAAACTGTCTTTATCTCAACTCACGGGCTTCAGTTTCCATTTCTCTCCCGCGTCCCGGAGAGGGAGGGGGGAGGGGGAGCGAACGGCTGCGTGGTGTTTAGCTGCCGGCCGGCAGCTAAACAACACTGCAAAGCGCATGGATGTGACAAGTGGACGGCACCTGAGTTTCCCCCATGTTCCTGCTTCCCTCCTGCGGCACAGCGGGAAAGACTTCTCTGGAGCCCACAGCAGCCCCTGCTCCCAGTGCCACTCTCAGACAGCACCTGCTGCAGCTTAATCAAGAGACCTGCAGAAAGGCTGTCCTGCAAAGAAAGAAGCTCTGTTTGGGGGTGCTTTTAAGACTTGCAGTAGGTTATCCTGAGAGAAGTCTCGTCTAACTTTGTTCTACTTTCCCCTCTTCACAGATGACACTGAAATTCAGAAAATGCCGAACATCAGCTCTGTGAGTGAGTTCCTCCTGCTGGCATTTGCAGACACTCGGGAGCTGCAGCTCTTGCACTTCGCGCTCTTCCTGGGCATCTACCTGGCTGCCCTCCTGGGCAATGGCCTCATCCTCACCGCCGTAGCCTGCGACCACCGCCTCCGCACCCCCATGTACTTCTTCCTCCTCAACCTCGCCCTTATCAACCTGGGATCCATTTCCACCACTGTGCCCAAAGCTACGGCCAATGCCCTCTGGGACACCAGGGCCATCTCCTATGAAGGATGTGCTGCACAGGTCTTTTTCTTTCTCTTCTTTATAGCAGCTGAATATTCTGTTCTTACTGTCATGGCCTACGACCGCTACGTTGCCATCTGCAAGCCCCTGCACTACGGGAGCCTCCTGGGCAGCAGAGCTTGTGCCAAGATGGCAGCAGCTGCCTGGGGCAGTGGCTTTCTTGATGCTGTCCTGCACACAGTTAATACATTTTCCCTGCCCCTCTGCCAAGGTAATGAGCTTGATCAGTTCTTCTGTGAGCTTCCTCAAATCCTCAAGCTGTCCTGCTCAGAGTCATTCCTCAGGGAGGTTGGGCTCATTGTAGTTAGTGTCTGTTTAGCATTTGGCTGTTTTCTTTTCATTGTGCTGTCCTATCTGCAGATTTTCAGGGCCGTGCTGAAGATCCCCTCTGAGCAGAGCCAGCACAAAGTCTTTTCCATGTGCCTCCCTCACCTTGCAGTGGTCTCCCTATTTATCAGTACTGGCATGTTTGCCTACCTGAAGCCCCCCTCCATCTCCTCCCCATCCCTGAACCTGGTTGTAGCAGTTCTGTACTCGGTGGTTCCTCCAGCAGTGAACCCCCTCATCTACAGCATGAGAAACAAGGAGCTCAAGGATGCATTGAGGAAACTCTTTGGATATATGTTTCTTCACCATTAATAACGGGCCCATCTGAATCCTCCATCTGAATCCTCCAAAGGGCTCTGGTGTCTTGCATGTCTCAGTTGTTTATGTTCAGAATGCAAAGCTCTGCCTGAATACCCAGTAATTTTTTTAGTATTTAAGTAATAGAGTAACTACTCACAACTTTGAATGGTTCAGTTCTTTCCATAAAACATCACACACAAAATGCAATAGCTATTATGAAGAAATGTAATTTCCAGGATGTATATTCATCACAAGAGAGAAAATTCTGAAGTTCACCCATACTCACAAGGATCACCCTTACGCACAAGGATCATTGAGTCCAACTCCTGGCTCCACACAGGAAGTTGCCTTGTTTCCTTGCGAAACAAGCTGACTTTATCTCTCTTGTTCCTTCTCATGTATACCTACGACTGATACAGGCACAGTCTGGTTCTCTGCTCCATTTGCAGGGATTGGAGTTGTGTAGATTGCAACTCAGTAAGCATAGGGACAAGCCCCAGCACATTGCAGTGATTTCTGTCTCTTTGGAATTGCCAGGGTGATGACACTCCTTTTGCAAGCATTCTGCCAATTTTTTAGGTTTCTGCAGTTGTTCAAGGGTGAAATAACAAAGCATTGAAGGTGCGCATAGTTCTAGGTGCCTGCCCATATCCTCTCACACTCCCTGTCACTCACAGCTATGCTGCCTCAGAGCACATCTTTGTGTGGCATTCTGAAATAGTTTTCCCTAACCTTAAACAAAACCTGAAACACATTCAGGAGACATACCAATAGGAACAGACTGGTTTGAACATCCAAAGGATATTTAAAGTATCAAAGAGCTGTTGTAACTAGCCTGGAGGAGAAAGGGGCAGGTAAAGAGAAAGGGAAAGGGAAGAAGCGGGGAAGTTTCCCCCCTCATCCCTCCAATTCATTGGCTCCCCGAGGAGAAAAGATAGAGACTGTTAATTATGAATAGTTTCTGAGAGAAGGTTCCTCGAGCATGAAGGTGACAGCAATGCTGAGTACAACTACCAGATTAGTCTCACGACCAGTTCTTTTATCATAACATAAGGCAGTGTTAGGCAGTAAACTAATAACTATAAACCAGCCCCCACAAAGGATAAACAGCACAACAGGGAACACACACAGTATGTAATGTGCTATCCAACACAGTTTTGAGGCCAAACACAACTACTACACTGAGGTTAAACAAATAAATAAAATACACATTGTGGTCAGCAACTATGAAGGTGATATAATGCTTGTAACAATTTTATTGTCGTTGTTGTTTGTTTGTTTGTTTGTTTGTTTTAACACAATCCGGTCATATCTGTCATTATTTTAATCCTTTGGGCCCCATGCTGGATCCATTCAGGAAGGAGGGCATCCCATGGGAGGGATGCAGAGGCAGAGGTTGACTGTCAAGGAGCAGTGGAAAAAAGTGTCATGGACTGACTGCAATCCCCATTGCCCTGCACCACACAGAGGAAGGAGATATAAGAGTGTGAATAGGGGGAATGGTGTTTTTAGTTTGCTTGTAGTTCCTCAAGGCTGTAGTCCACTGGTGATAGGCAATAAATTATATTAATCTGCCTATTCTGTCTTGCCTGTAATGATAATTGGTGCCCATGGTGCTATTTGGTGGGTAACCTCCTGTTCTACTTAAACCCTTGAGCTCTTTTCATCATGTTTTCTCCCCCTTTTCCTTGTAGGTGGAGAAGTTTAAGAGCACTTGCCATGGAGTTCACCTGCATAGTCGGGTAAAACCACTGCAGTACAGATATGGGAAGGGTTCAGCACCAGGGACTTGCCCTCCCAGAGATGGCAACTCAGTATCCAGGGCATGCTCTGCCAGGCTGGCTGCACAGCAGGGAAAGGAGAGAGGTTCCCCTGAAGGAGAGCAGTAGAAGAGGAAGTCTTGATTTCCAACTCAGGTATTTCTGGAACAGTCCTGAGAGGCCTGTGGGAGCTGCAGGACAGCCCTAGCATCAGGAACCAGGAGTCCTGGCTGCCACATTGTCCTCTGAGCCCGGCAGGACTCTCATCAGGGCTCTTGCAGCAGCCACCAGCTCTGTCCAGCACCACTATCACCCCCCAGCCCAGGACTTGCAGCTTTGGACAGCTGACAGCCCCTGGGCCACCCCTTGTGAAGGGGCTCCTGACACCCTTACCTTTGGAGGAGAGATGCAGGAGCACTGGGAACAGGGAAACCACATCAGAGGCGATGGCCACCCTCCAGCAGCCCTCCATCTCGCTTGCTGCTGGCCCTCAGATCAGGACAAGGGATGCCTGCCCTGGCTCCTCAACCACAGCTCCTCTGCAAGGTGCCCCTGCTCCTCCGCCCATCAGCGAGGGTCGCCCAGTGCAAGCTTGCTGCCTGCTGACCCAACTCCTGGCCACAGAAGGACAGTGGTGGGGAACACCCAAGCAGTGCCCATCATGGACCAGGCCTTGCAGGGAAGTGCCGGCACTGCTGCTGCTCCAGTGATGATATCCTGGTGATGCAGGGCATCCCCCTATGACATCAGCTTGTGTCATTTGAAGACCTGTGAGGTCAGCAGCAAGGAGACAGCACAGCTCAGGAGAGTGATGAGAGATTTCCCTTCTTGTCCTGAGAAACAGCCACTTCCCTTCTGCCCAGTTCTTTTCCACAGGATCCTGACAAATCCACCAGGAACATCTCCAAATGGTGAGCAAGCCCACGGAATAAAGGAAGTGGAGAGCTGGAGAAGTAACTGCTGTGTTCTTGCACCAACACGCCTCTGTTGTTGGGAGTCTTTCCAGGAAGGTGGGGTTTGAGGCTTGTCCTGGCGCTGGGCTTTTTTCAAAAGATGGGAGTGAAGGCACCTGGGATGCAGCAGCCCCTCAGTGTGCCCGAATTCCTCCTCACTGCAAGTCGCTCACCTGGAGAAGTAGTAGGACTAATATGGAGGGAATTGCAGTGCATGCCACGGCCTTCCTTCCCAGATATCACACAGGGCTCTGAGATTTGAAAAGGCCTCAGCATCATCCCCCGGTCTGCCATGCAGGAGGCAGAGGTGGTACACCAGCGAATGGCAAATGTCCTCCCTGTTGATCATCCCCGCTCGTCTCTTCTGGACAATCTGCACCCATCCAGCACAGCACCCCAAGCTGAGGGACCTGTCCCCCCACACCTCAGCAGCTCTGCCATCAATGTCCCAGCCCTGTGACAACAGGCGCGGATCCAGCTCCTCCTGCCTGTGCCCCAGGCTGAGGGCATTGGGGCACATCTGGGCTGCAGCACCTCAGCTGTGGCACAAAGGCCAAACTCAGACTTGTCCCAGGTCTTGTGCCCAAGAGCCTGGGCATGAAGAGGCTTTCCTTCAGAACAAACACCTGCTGCTGTGGATGGCAGATGTGCACAGGAGGATCTGAGCAGCTCTGTCCTGTCCTCTATTTCCACTAATTAGCTGTAATGGCTAAGTTATCAGCATTAGTGAGATATCTCACATTCAGGTGCCTACGTTGAGGACACCTCAATGGAAGCCAGAGGAATCCAGCCCTTGTGGGAATGTGGAATGCCAGGGGGGATCTGAGCACCCAACTACCCCAGGACTAGAAATGCAGGATGAGATGCTTCAATTGATTCATCTGAATGGCTTCCCTCTGCAGGGACAGAGGAGATTCCGTCCCTGTCCATAAATTGGTGTCCTTCAATATGATGGATAAGGAGAGGTGATTCTTATTCTGAATGCTAATTTCCAACAGGAAAAAACTACTGCTGTCAAGAAGTGTGTCTGCCCAGGGGAGGGAGGGAAGCCCAGGGATCCCTTCAGGCTGTTTCCCAGCAGGTTCCTCTGCAGCCCCAGGGCCATGTGCAGGGAGCCTGGTGGGGGGCAGAGCAAGGAAGGCCTTGGGCTGGGCCTCTGCTGCTGAGCTGGGCCGGGCTCCTGGGCCCAAGGGGAGCTCCTGGCAAGCGGGCAGCACTGCAGAGAGACAGCTCTGCCCAGGAGCAGCTCCTCTGCACAGTGCAGCAGGGCTGGGGGCACTGCCTGCAGAGACACGGTGCTTAAAGGCATGCAGAAGTGGCAGGATGCCCAGAGCTTGCTTGGGGAGAAGACTTCCCAGCCCTGCACCCGGTAAGTCTCTGGCTGGAGGGCAATGCAGCCACAGATCCTGGAGGTAGGAGAAGCCGGGGGTGCAGGCAGCGGTGTCCAGGGCTGTGGTGCAGAGCAGGGTCCCTGCTGTGCCCCAGGGGCTGTGTGGTGGGGCAGGGCCTCTGCCGCCTGCCAGGCTCAGCACTCAGCCTGCCCAGGGAGCTGCCCAGCGCGCTGTGGGGAGAAGCTGCAGGTGGAAGGAGCCCCCCCAGTAGGGCAGAATGCTACTGCTGGTGTGAGCAGCGTGCTCACAGCAACACAGCACAACGAGGTTGTATCCAAGGGACTTTGCAAGAGGAAAGTCAGGGCAGTGGTTAGCTGCTTCATGCTCAGCTCTCCTGAGTTTCTGCTTTTTTTTTTTTTTTTTTTTTTTTTTTTTTTGGCTCACTGGGAACAGAAGTAGACACTTTCCTGCCCCTCAGCCAATAAAAAGCTCCACCACCAGCCATGCAGTGTCAGCAGGGTCTGTGTGACCTGCTCTCTAGGACATGGCCCCAGCGAGCTGCCCCTGGGCAGACCCTCCTGCCAGGAGGTGTCTGCAGGGCAGAGCAGGTGCTAGTGAGTATTTTATTCTCACTGTCATGGCCTACGACCTCTATGTTGCCATCTGCAAGCCTCTGCACTACAGGACCCTCCTGGGCAGCAGAGCTTGTGCCCAGATGGCAGCAGCTGCCTGGGGCAGTGGCTTTCTCTATGCTCTGCTGCACACTGCCAATACATTTTCACTGTCCCTCTGCCAAAGCAATGTTGTGGACCAGTTCTTCTGTGAAGTCCCCAAGATACTCCAGGTCTCTTGCTCTGGCACTGGAAAGAAGGCAGGCTACCTCTGAGCGCCCTCAACAGCCACAGAAGTGCTGGTGTGGGAGGCAGTCAGTGGAAGAGCCCCATGAGCTGTCTCTGCCTCCCAGCCTGCCCAGCACAGCCCTGCAGAGTGCCCCTGTTGTAAATGAGGTCTCAACTCAATTTGAATTTTGTAATATTTATAAAACAAATATTTCTAAAAGGTATAAAACAGCACTGGGTGTGCGGGGAGTCTACACTCCACCAACATGCACACACGAACATCAGACATTCTAAATATACAGAACATTGCTTTACATACTAAACCAAAGTATGCCTATACATACGTACAATCAGAAAAGATAACAAACAATCCTCCAAGTTCCACGACTCGTCTCCATTTTTCATTCCCTTTTCTTGATTACAAACAAGTCTCCATTTTCCATTCCTTTTGAACAGTATGTCTCGCTTTAAGTTGTCAAGCAACTCGGTCTTCAGGCCTTATGTATCCCGTTCTTCCCAGATCGAAGAAAAAGCATATCCAGCTCCTTTTCAAGACCAATAGGCCTGGGTCAAAAGGCACGTTCAGGTCAACAGGGGGCGTAACAGCAAAAGCCTTCAATGGCTGTAGCAGCAGAGGGGCCCATGGTGATGGCGTAGCAGTCGGATCAGTAAAGGAGCCCGCAGCTCCCTCATTCTCTGGCAAGCCACATGTTTGTGATTGTGGTCCCACAGGGCTCTTTAAGGCCTCAGAGATTGCTTGCCAGGTGCCGAGCAATCCCACTGCAACCTTGCCATTTTTAGTTGCAGACTCCCACACCTTGACGTCAGTTTGGTCCCATATTTCAAGCTCATAAACTGTCCAATTGTTAATAAGGAGAATACGCTGTAAGGTTACCAGGACAGTCTTTTTTCCTAAGGACGTATGATTCCCCGTAATGTGCAACTGCTTACCAGCGAGAGGCAGTTGTGTGCACAGGTCCGCTTCTCTCAGCTTGAGCTTCTCTCCAGCTCCACTGCACCTTTTTCCAGCGACTTTCTGTACGAGCTTCTCTGAGCAGTTTGCTGAGTCTGGCCGAACCTATCTTCATGAGGCAATCAACATGCTTGTTCCCGTCCTGGTCTCCATTCTGCCAGCCTGTTCCTCTTCACTTCTTTTTCCTGCTTCTTTATTGATGATGTAACTTCATCGTGCTGCCTTTTTTATCTTGAGGGCAGGCTCCCCTCTTATACCCTTCTCTCCACAGCAGTTCTTTTCAACACAACTTTTCATTGGTCAAACAACTTTGAATGTAGCAACAACAGCAAACACCCAGAAACATCCATGCCTTAATGGCTGGAGAACAAGAAACCAGCTGGAGAACAAGAAACCATAGACTGCATGGAGTCTCCCGAATCACCCTTCTTTGTTCCCTCTAAACTCTTTTATATTCCTGATGGCCTCGTCCTTAAGAGTCTAATGTTATCTCAACCACGGGGCTTTCCAACCCCCATGGCCACATTCCCAAATCTCCCCCTTCTTTATTAATATCAACCATTTTCTAGACACGAATTACCACTTCATATATAACAATCCCTCCTCTTCTTTTTAATATCATTAATTCGTGTCTTGTTTTCAAATTTGGCAAAGGCCAATTGAACCACAAGAGAATGCTTTCACAATATTATCTGCAAGATTTATAAACAAGTTTTTAGCAATGATTTGAATCCCATATATAGAATATTTCACCCAACTCATTGTTCCACAAGATGTACAATAATCATCACTAGCAGCACCACACACATCAAATTTGATGGATCAAAGTACATAACCAATCCTCTGGGTATATTTCCCACCTATCATTTAAATCTCTACAATTAGTATCCAACAGGGTTAGCTCTGCCCTGATATACTTCCTTTGCTACGCCATGTTGATTGCCTCATGAAGATAGGTTCGGCCAGACTCAGCAAACTGCTCAGAGAAGCTCGTACAGAAAGTCGCTGGAAAAAGGTGCAGTGGAGCTGGAGAGAAGCTCAAGCTGAGAGAAGCGGACCTGTGCACACAACTGCCTCTCGCTGGTAAGCAGTTGCACATTACGGGGAATCATACGTCCTTAGGAAAAAAGACTGTCCTGGTAACCTTACAGCGTATTCTCCTTATTAACAATTGGACAGTTTATGAGCTTGAAATATGGGACCAAACTGACGTCAAGGTGTGGGAGTCTGCAACTAAAAATGGCAAGGTTGCAGTGGGATTGCTCGGCACCTGGCAAGCAATCTCTGAGGCCTTAAAGAGCCCTGTGGGACCACAATCACAAACGTGTGGCTTGCCAGAGAATGAGGGAGCTGCGGGCTCCTTTACTGATCCGACTGCTACGCCATCACCATGGGCCCCTCTGCTGCTACAGCCATTGAAGGCTTTTGCTGTTACGCCCCCTGTTGACCTGAACGTGCCTTTTGACCAGGCCTATTGGCCTTGAAAAGGAGATGGATACACTTTTCTTTGATCCGGGAAGAAGAGGATACATAAGGCCTGAAGACTGAGTTGCTTGACAACTTAAAGCGAGACATATTGTTCAAAAGGAATGGAAAATGGAGATGCAGCCACAGTTCCAGCAGAGCAGAGGTGCATCTCTCCAGCCATGTGCCCATTTCCCTCTGTGGTACAGGGGGGCTGAGAGCAACAGCCTGGGGCTGTGGGCAATGCATTCTGTGAGGCTGGGGAATGAGCTGACTTTCCCTTAATGAGACACCATCATTAGGACACTTGTCTGTCTCCCTGGGATATCCTTCCAAGCTGTGCACTGCCCTGCAGGATAGAAATCTTTTCTGTAGTATCCCTGTGTTATGTGAATGCACCAGGAAGAAGCAGAGAGATACTGCATGCAAGGACGTGCTGCTGGACTGGTGAAATGAGTGATAGGTGTCCTTGGCAAGAGGTGTGGTGCTGAGACCTTGCTTAGGTACCTTGAGAAAGGCTGCGCATTGAGGGATTGGCAGTGAGCGCCTCTGCTCTCAGCAGTGTCTGCCCTCTTTTCAGGGTACCATAAATGTGATTGCCCTCCATTAACAAAAGCTGGAAGATCAGGGCCATTGGGCACAAGCCCAGACATCTCCCCTCACCCTGCTTTCAGCCAGAGTGAATCCTTTTGGCTCTCAGCTCTCATAGCCTTTCGCTGTGACTGCAGCAGAAATCCTCAGGACTTCTGACTTCAGAGGACATTCTTAGGCAGGATGTGTAGGAAAAAAACAAAAAATCCTAGAATTCCTTTCATCCCTCCACATTCTTTAGGCCTGTTAGGGCACCAGCCCATATGCCCTTCTGCATTGATTTCATCTGACAAATTCTGAAAATATAACTTGGAGCCTCTGCCATGTTCTGATATACCCAATGCAGAGGGACAAGACTGCTTCCTCCTGAGCCAATAGGCAGAGGTCCCTGATCCTTAAGTATCATATTGAACCTCATTAAATATCACTCAAGGAGCTGAATGAAAAGTGAGGGAGTGTGGTAGGGAGAGGGTCAAGAAGAAATGAAGTAGATTTCAGACTGGGAAGCCAGTACTAACTTGTCATTGTTTTTTCCATCTTGAAAGCTCCCCAGGCTCAGAGGCATGAGATGTCCAACAGCAGTTCCATCACCGCGTTCCTCCTTCTGGCATTTGCAGACACGAGGGAGTTGCGGCTCTTGCACTTCGCGCTCTTCCTGGGCATCTACCTGGCTGCCCTCCTGGGCAACAGCCTCACCCTCACCGCTGTAGCCTGCAACCACCGCCTCCACACCCCCATGTACTTCTTCCTCCTCAACCTCGCCCTCCTTGACCTGGGCTGCATCTCCACCACTGTCCCCAAAGCAATGGCAAATTCCCTTCATGATTACCTTCATGATTCCTATGCAGGATGTGCTGCCCAAGTCTTCCTTTTCCCCTTTCTGATGTCAGCAGAGTTTTCAATTCTCACCATTATGTCCTATGACCGCTACGTTGCCATCTGCAAGCCCCTGCACTACGGAAGCCTCCTGGGCAGCAGAACTTGTGCCCAGATGGCAGCAGCTGCCTGGGGCAGTGGGGTTCTCTATGCTCTGCTGGTCACTGCCAATACATTTTCACTGCCACTGGGCCGAAGCAATGCTGTGGACCAGTTCTTCTGTGAAATCCCCTTGATCCTCAAGCTCTCCTGCACAGAATCCTACCTCAGGGAAATTGTGCTTGTCATTGTTAGTGTCTTTTTTGGGTTTGGGTGTTTTGTTTTTATTTTACTGTCTTATGTGCAGATCTTCAGGGTCGTGCTGAGGATCCCCTCTGTGCAGGGATGGCACAAAACCTTTTCCACGTGCCTCCTTCACTTGGCCGTGGTCTCTCTTTTTCTCAGCACAGCCATGTTTTCCTACCTGAAGCCCCCCTCCATCTCCTCCCCATCCTTGAATGTAGTAGTGGCAGTTCTGTACTCAGTGATGCCCCCTGCACTGAACTCCCTCATCTACAGTTTGAGGAACAAGGAGCTCAAGGGAGCTGTTATAAAAGTTATTTCATATATTTTTCATATCTGTACATGTTCCCAATTATGCTATTAGGAAAGTGTCATCCTGGATTGTTTTCAATAGTCATAAAGTTCCTCCTTCTCTCCCCAGTATTTGCCATTTGGTCCTTGAGTTGTTTTTATTTTTTTCCCTCATTATTAATATATTTCTATTAATTAATAGATTATTAATTAATAATTATCAATTTAATTATCAATTATTATTATTATTTTCTTTATGCTTCTTCTGCTTCTACACCAGTATCTGTATTCCTTCCACTGCTACCAAGGAATGAACCTGTATTTTCTCACTTGAAGCCTATCAGTGTGTACTCTCCCATTGCATTTCTGTAAAAAACTAGATTTCCCCAGTTCACTGCCTGAAGGTTTGCCTCTTATTCGAAAGTGAGAGCAAGGAATTGCTCCCCAGAAGGGACTGTTTCTCTTTGCATTCATAAGCAAATATTTCATGGTCATGTTTAATGGTCACAGTATAACATACTGAGGACATATGACATGCAGATGAGGAGAAGAACCTGTATCTGCCAGGAGAGCCCAGGAAAACCTCCACAGACAGTGTGAGCCTGTGGTGACCAGATTCCAGCAAAGTGAGAGATCAGACAAGGTAGTGGCAAAAAAGAAAGCACTGAATCCATGCATCTGTGTGGATAAAGTGAGTTCTAACCTGTAGTATTCCCAGGTAAACAAGGACTATGTAGCCCTAGAGGAGAGGGTGGGAGCACAGCAGGCACGGGGAAGGGAAACTGGCAGTGACTCGTGTCATTGTTAGTGAAGTACCACCAGCGGTCACATCTAGAGTCACTGGCAACGCACCATCATCTCTTCAGTCTCCTGCCATATCCATAGGCCTTGGGGAGAGGGATTAACAGGTGGGACCCCCACCTGGCTCGCTTTGCTTCCCACCCAGACCAGCACTGCCATGCGGGATCATCCCATGGGCACCACAGCCCACTTTCAGGCTTTCCTGTTCAGGTGAAATTACCGATGTTTCATTTGGTACCCATTGCCTCATGTCCTGTCACTGAGCAACACGAAAAAGACTCGGGCTGCCTTATCTGATATCCTTTCATCAGGTCTTCACATAACATGGACAAGAACCCCCCAGACATTCTCCAGGCTGAACACTCCCAGCTCTCCCAGCCTCTCCTCATCTGACGATGCTTCAGTCCCTCAAGCATCTTTTTGGCATTTACTGGAAACATTGCACTACATCCAGGTCTTTCTTGCACAGGGCAGACCAGATCTGCACACTGCACCCTGGGTGTGGCCTCAGCAGGGCTGAGTAGAGAGGTAGGACCAATTCCCTCAATGTGCTGTCAAGGCTCATAATAATGAAGCCGAGGGTACTGGAGGCCTTCTTTGATGTAATAACACATGACTGGCTCCTGTTTATGTTGTTGACCACCAGAAAACCCAGGTCCTTCACTACCAAGCTGATTTCTAGCTGGTTGGCCCCAAGCAATGTCTTGGTGCTGGGTATCCTTCCTGCTGGAACATTTCACTGAATTTCACGTGGTTCCTCTCTGCCAGGTTCTCCAGCCTGCCATGGTTCCTCTAAAGAACAGCACAACCATCTTGTGTGTCAGCCGCTGCTCTCAGATCCATATCATTTGCAAATTTCCTGAGGGTGCACACTGTCCCATTGTACAGATGGTTAATGAAGGCACTAAACAGGGTTGGCCAAGTATTGCATCCTTGTAGGCTGCAGTCATGAGTGACCTCCAGCTGAATTGTTTCTATCTGGTCACAACCCTCTGAAACCAGACATTGAGCAAAGGTCCAGTCCACCTCATTTTCCATTTGTCTAGTCCATACCTCATCATCTTCTCTAGGAGGCTGTTAGGGTAGAGTGTCAGAAGCCTGTACTGGGTCTGGCTGGAATGTTAACTTTCCCGGCAGCAGCCCATTCAGTGCCGTACTCTGTACTTGTAGCTGGAACAGCAGTGTTATCACACCAGTGTTGTGTCTACTGCTGAGCAGCAGTGGCACAGCATTGGGCCTTTCTCTAACCCTCCTAGGGGGTGGGCAAAAAGTGAGGAGAGAAACATCACTAGGGCAGCTGACCTAAACCAATCAAAGGGATATTCCATACCATGTGATGTCACATTCAGCAATAAAAGGTGGAAACAGGAAGAAGAGGGGAGGGGTGGGCTCTCGTTGAGAAGACGTCGGTCCTCCTCTCGAACACCGGCTGCGTGCGTTGAGGCCTTGCTTCAAGGACGTGGTCAGTCATCGCTCATTTGTGGGAAGTAGAGAGTAATTTCTTTCCTCTGCACTTCCATATAGCTTTCATTTATTTTGTTTGTTTGTTTTCCTCCCTTTTTCCCCTTTCCCTTTTATTTTCCCCTTAGTTAAATTGTTTAGTTCATGGTAGTCTTTATTTAATTATTATAATTATTTCCCTTTAATTAAATTATCCTTATCTCAACCCGTGAGTTGTTCTTTGCTTTACTTCTCCCCCTCCTTATCTAAAGGAGGGGGAGTGAGAGAGCGGTTGTGGGGTTTAGCTGCCCAGCACGGTAAAACCACCACAAAGCCTTACACAAGTTTAGACAACTTCTACTGCTTCTACTGCTTCCACAACTTCTACTGTGCCCTTAAACCACAAAATTCCATGATCTGAGGACATCTTTTAGTGGAAGTCTGCAAGTGGGTTAAACATGGTTTCCACTTCATAAATTCTCACTGACTCCACCCAGTCACATTCTTTGGAATCCAATTTGCCCAAGGGTTCCCTAACAAGGTCCTCCACAACTCAAAGTCAGGCTTCCTTGCTGCAGTCTTTTTTTTGTTCTGATCTCAAGGACTTGACATTCTGGAAGGAAGGGTTGGAAGAAGTGCGGCAAAGGGGGCACTGTGTGCCTCATCCGTCTCGACGTCCTCTGCTTCCAGGGCTCTACCTTTATTTAGCAGTGTGCCTGCATTTTCTCCAGGCTTCCTTTCACTGCTGATCTCCTTGTAGATGTCTTTCTTGTTGTTCTTCATGTCCTTAGCCAGATTCAATTCCTGGAGGGCTTTGGCTGTCCTAATATTATCTCTACATGCTCATAAATTCAGCACTGATGCCCTCCAGAAACACATTTGTAGTGGTTTAACCTGGCCAGCAGCTAAACACCACACAGCCGTTCGCTCACCCTCCCCCTTCCTGCTCTGGGATGGGAGAGAGAAACGGGAAAGTGAAGCCTGTGAGTTGAGATAAAGACAGTTTATTAAGACAGGAAAATAATAATTACAATAGTAATAATAACAATAATAATAATAACAATAATGATGATTACACTACTAATAATAATAATGTGTACCAAACAAGTGATGCGCAATGCAATTGCTCACCACCTGCTGACCAATGTCCAGCCTAACCCCGAGCAGTCCCGGCCTCCCCACCCCGGCTAGACACCCCACATATTGTTTAGCATGATGTCAGATGGTATGGAATACCCCTTTGGCCAGTTTGGGTCAGCTGCTCTGGGTCTGTCCCCTCCCAGCTCTTGCTGCACCCACAGCCTTCCCGCTGGCAGGACAGAGCAAGAAGCTGAGAAGTCCTTGGCTTGGTGTAAGCACTGCTCTGCGACAATTAAAACATTGGGGTGTTATCAGCACTCTTCTCATCCTAAGCCAAAACATAGCACCCTACCAGCTACTAGGAGGAAAATTAACTCTTTCCTAACTGAAACCAGGACACCATTAAATGGCTTGTGCTCTGTTGTATGGGTATTCTAGCAGAATTGGTGTCTTTCAGTTTCCCTCGTGAGGACCTTTGCCTGTAAGCATGAGGCATTTTCCAGTTGTCTGAGGAAGGCCATGCCTTCTGCTGCTTTTTTTTTTTATTAGAGGACGTCTCTAGGTGACACCAACTACAAGGTCATGTGTATTGGTCTGCCTGCTAAATCCACACCCCTGAGCTCTCATCACCAACACCAGGGCAGAGCTCCTTGCATTGCTGCTGTTCTCACACAGTAATGTCTGCTCCCCCTCCATGCCTTACAAGCTTGTCCAGCCCTGGCTGCACTCCTGTTGCTGGCTGCCACACCATCTCTGCTATCCAAAATGAGATCTCTGTAACCACACACAGACCTCTGGTTCCTTCTTCTCTTCTACATCCTGTACACATCAGTGCACTGGCACTTCAGGGAGATGCCCAGCAATTCTGATTTCCCAAAAAGGATCACAAAATTATAGAATAATTGAGGTCTGAAAGGACAGGTTTGGAGAGAGTATTGATCCATACAGTGACAGACCTCCAAATAGACTGTGAACCACAAGGCTGTGAGCCCAGCTGTCTGGGCATGTTCTATTCTGCCTCACTGGCTCCTCATTCTGCCCAGGCTTCATCAGCATCTCTGTCAGAATCTTATGGGAGACAAGTGAAAAGCCTTTCTGAAGACAAGACAGAAAATATTGCCTGCTCTCCCCTCATTTACCAACACGGTCTTTTCATTGGAGAAGGCTATCAAGTTGTTAAGTCACTACAAAGCCTTGGTGAATCCATGCTGACTCCTGATCTTCCATGTATTTGGAAATGTTTTCCAGGATTAGCTGCTCCATCACCTTCCCAGGATCCAAGGAAAGGTTGTCTAGCCTCTATTTTCCTGGGTCTTCTCTGAAGGCAGGGGTCACATTTGCCTTCCTCAGCTCTGCTCTGGTCCTCGGAAAGGAGGTTCAGGGGAGACTTTACCACACTCTGCAATCACTGTAAAGGGGCTATAGTGAAGTGGGGATCAGTCTCTTCTCCAAGCACCAAGTTATAAGAGGAAATGTCTTTAAGTTGTGCCAGAGGAGGTTTAGGTTGGATATTAGGAACAATTTCTTCTCTGAAAGAGTTGCGAAGTATTGGAACAGGCTGCCAAAGGAAATAGTTGACTTATCATCCTTGGAGGCCTATAAAAAAACATGAAGATGTAGGGCTTCATGACATGTTTTAATGGTGTACTGGGCAGTGCTAAGTTAAAGGTTAGACAGGATAATCTTAGAGGTCATTTCCAACCTAAATGATTCTATGATTCACTGATAAGTCTGTGCTCTGGGCTTTTGGGTATTGTTTGGAGTCTGCCACTTGTGCCATAAAGACTTGGCTGGCTCATAAACAGGAAGGATGAGAGGGAAGTCCTAGCACAGGTGTGGCCATTGCTTGACAGCAAAGAGATAAAAGGAGGACGTATCCAACCTCTCTAACCTTCACTGCTCTCTGCTCTGCTTAGACCTGAGATGTGCAATGTGCCAACATGTGCATATCCTGGTAATATAATCTTCACAGAATCACAGAATTTCTAGGTTGGAAGAGACCTCAAGATCATCGAGTCCAACCTCTGACCTAACGCTAACAGTCCCCACTAAACCATATCCCTAAGCTCTACATCTAAACGTCTTTTAAAGACTTCCAGGGATGGTGACTCCACCACTTCCCTGGGCAGCCTGTTCCAATGTCTAACAACCCTTTCGGTAAAGAAGTTCTTCCTAACATCCAACCTAAAACTCCCCTGGCGCAACTTTAGCCCATTCCCCCTCGTCCCGTCACCAGGCACGTTGGAGAATAGACCAACCCCCACCTCGCTACAGCCTCCTTTGAGGTATCTGTAAAGAGCAATAAGGTCACCCCTGAGCCTCCTTTTCTCCAGGCTGAACAAGCCAAGCTCCCTCAGCCGCTCCTCGTAAGACTTGTTCTCCAGGCCCCTCACCAGCTTTGTCGCCCTTCTCTGCACCCACTCAAGCACCTCGATGTCCTTCTTGTAGCGAGGGGCCCAAAACTGAACACAGTACTCGAGGTGCGGCCTCACCAGAGCCAAGTACAGGGGGACGATCACCTCCCTAGCCCTGCTGGTCACACTGTTCCTGATACAAGCCAGGATGCCGTTGGCCTTCTTGGCCACCTGAGCACACTGCTGGCTCATATTCAGCTGACTATCCACCATCACTCCCAGGTCCTTCTCTGCCTGGCAGCTTTCCAACCACTCATCTCCCAGCCTGTAGCTCTGCTTGGGGTTATTGCGCCCCAGGTGCAGGACCCGGCACTTGGCCTTGTTGAACTTCATGCAGTTGACCTCAGCCCATCGGTGCAGCCTATCCAGATCCTCCTGCAGAGCCTTCCTACCCTCAAGCAGATCGACACACGCATAGCTTGGTGTCGCCTGCAAACTTACTGAGGGTGCACTCAATGCCCTCGTCCAGATCATTGATGAAGATATTAAAGAGGACCGGCCCCAGCACCGAGCCCTGGGGAACACCACTGGTGACTGGCCTCCAACTGGACTTGACTCCATTTACCATGACTCTTTGGGCCTGGCTATCCAGCCAGTTTCTAACCCAACGAAGCGTGCGCCAGTCCAAGCCAAGAGCAGCCAGTTTCTTGAGGAGAATGCTGTGGGAGACGGTGTCAAAAGCCTTGCTGAAGTCAAGGTAGACCACATGCACAGCCTTTCTCTCATCCACCCAGCGCGTCACTTTGTCATAGAAGGAGATCAGGTTCGTCAAGCAGGATCTACCTTTCATAAACCCATGCTGACTGGGCCTGATTGCCTGCTTGCCCTGCAAGTGCTGCGTGATGGCTCTCAAGAGGATCTGCTCCATGAGCTTCCCTGGTACTGAGGTCAAACTGACAGGCCTGTAGTTTCCCGGGACTGCCATCCGGCCCTTCTTGTAGATGGGCGTCACGTTTGCTAGCCGACACTTCCTGTAAAGTGTTAGGAAGAAACATATTTTTGTAAAGTGTAGCATTTTTTTTTTTCTTTACATAAAGGGGGGGAGGGGAAGTGTCATATCTCACTGCTCCATGTATATCACCTCTTAAAAAATAATAACTTGTAGATGAGTATTAAAAAAAAATCTGAAATTGAAGTCATCTTACAAATTTATTCCATTAAGGACTTTTCCACATACATTTCAATTTGGCCTAACCATGTCCTTCAGGGCTTGATTCAGCTGCCCACACAGATATTGCTGCTGCCTCAAGTATACCCTGACATAGCTGGAACCACTATTTGGGGCTAGGATATGACACAGGACCTTCTGTCTTCAAAACGCGTGTTTGGAGTCCCTTAGGAGATATTCAGGATCAATACCAGTTCGACAGAATGAGGGGGAATGGGCTAAAGTTGCGCCAGGGGAGTTTTAGGTTGGATGTTAGGAAGAACTTCTTTACCGAAAGGGTTGTTAGACATTGGAACAGGCTGCCCAGGGAAGTGGTGGAGTCACCATCCCTGGAAATCTTTAAAAGACGTAAAAGATGTAGAGCTTAGGGATATGGTTTAGTGGGGACTGTTAGCGTTAGGTCAGAGGTTGGACTCGATGATCTTGAAGTCTCTTCCAACCTAGAAATTCTGTGATTCTGTGATTCAGTGACTTTTCTTTCAGAGAGCTCTCTCAAGACATAACAGGCAGAGGAAGAAGAAAAGAGAGAGAGGGAGAGGCAGAGATACATCTTGTGTTCCTATGACCACAGTAGATCCTGCAAAGAACGATTCTATATTTTAAGCAGTGATAGAAAATTCAATTCATGAACTAAGGGTAGGAACTTAACAACCAGTAGGAAGCCTCTGGTCAGCTTAGTCTCTGGAGCACACAGGCCAGCAGCAGTAACATGGCTAGGGAAAGGGCCTATGAGGTGACTGCTTCCTGAAGCAGCTGATGTGTCAGCCCTTGCCTCCTGGCTGACATCTGTGCTTTTCAGCTCACACCTGCCAGCATCCCTGATAAGGCAGCAGAAGGCACCTGCTTGGCACACTGATTGTGAGATACCCTCTGTCTGAGAGCCTGACAGGCCCCATGCAGGAAGAGGCCTTGGGTGTGGGTTTTCACATCCCTTCTGCCTGAGGACATGGTGGGACAGCAATGGGCACACAACTTGGTTACATCTACCTGAGAAGCTGGAAGGCCAGCAGCAGGAATGTGGCTTTGAAGATCCTGGTGAGGATTCTCTGGTGGTGGGAAATAGCAGGAGAGAGCCAAAAGTGGGACAAAGTGCTTCTTGGAAGGTGAAGAGTGGGCATGGGGAGGAGGAAATGTCACTGAAAGGGTAGTGCTGTGCTGCCTGACATCACCCAGAAAGAGTCTGTGGTCAACCCATGCCACTGTGTTTCAAAGGACAGCCAGGGAGGGTGGGCAGATATCAGTGAAAGTAAGAAAATGCCAGGGTGAGAGCAAGGCGGAGAAGTGAAGTGTGTGCCTAGAGTCTGCAGGGAGAATAGGGCAAGAATTGGACAGTGCAGGACAGCCTGTGGTGGAGAAGACTGACTACACTGGCAAGGCTGCAAGGCCCCAGCACAACCAAGGTCTTTGTCCCCCTGGCTATGGCAGTTGTCTCTGCTACTGCGGCTCATGAGGACACATGCTGTGCTCATGACACTGGGGCCTTGTTGCCTCCTTGAAACCCAGTGGAGAGTCCAGCAGGTGTCATAGCATTGTCCTTCACACAACATCACACACCCCACATCCCACTGCCCCAGGAAGAGCCCTGAGCCATGGGTGAGGGACAGGACCTCCCTGCCCAGGGGCTGAGGGCCAAGGCTTGGCCTTTCTGCTTTACCAAACAAACCAAGGCCTTTACTCAGCATCAGAGTCTCCTGCCCAGTGCCTTTGTCTATCTGCAATCATGGCCTCCAATTGTGTGCTCTAACAAGTCCATGGGGAGGCTTTGTCAGTAATGACCCTCACTGGGGCCCATTAATGCTCCTAGACACTTCAAAGTCTCCTGACTTGAACTTCTCCTGCAGTTACATCATTCTCCTCTCACTACCTGAGGTTCATGGACTCAGCACGAAGTGCACCATGGGGCTCATTACCATTCAGCCATTTTCATCTGGTCTTCCAGACTTATGCATTTAATTAGTGAGGTTTCAAGAATGCAGTTAAATAGGAAGTTTTCAATGACCACTTTACAGAAAGCATTTTCTTTATTTAAGATTAGTTTCCATTAGTTTTGAGTTTTGCAAAGAAGTGCTAGCATCATTCTCTAGTTGTCTTGGGTCCAATGTGTGTCCAAAGGAGGTCTATATAGGTGAAATATTTGTTTTCAGTATTTATAAAATATATATGAAAAAGAAACAAACACCAACAAAATGAAAAGAAATAAACAGAAACCAGAGCCCACAATGGTGAGCCAATTCCAAGTTGCCTCCAACGAGGTGCACCATCCACAAGGGATGACTGTACAAGAAACTTTTGACATAGAGAGATAGGAAGTGGTAAAAAAGAAATACAGATTTGACTGCAGGGATGATGAGAGGGACTACTGAAATACAGGCAAGCTCAACCTCCCCAAAATCCCTAGGAGCAACTGGGTATATGAGAAGCATTTAAATGAGCAAAGAGCAAGAGCAAGTGGAGGGGAACTCCGCGGAAGAGTGGAAAATGCACATTTTCACACACTCTGCTGGAAAGGTGACTTCCAGCATGGTCTTTTTCGTAATACCAGGTAGAAATACCTCAAAGACTGAGGAGATGAAGTGCAGTGCATAAGAGAAATTCTGGCAATGCAAGTACAGGGGAAGATCAGTATTTGTCTCCTGCTGTAATACGCATTCTGAAATATGATAATTTTGATGTCATGGGAAACCTTTCACATTGTATTAGATCTGTTCAGTTATTTCAGCTGACTGTAATGTGCTGCTGGTGGTGAAATGTTTTAAAAACAAGTAGGTAGTACTCAGGCCTACAGCAAAAAAATGACAATTTTCTGTCCTGCATGGAGCTGTGATGCCACAAAACCCTCCCTGCCCAGGACTGTTCATGCCACCCCTCACTCCTGGCACAGAGAAAATCTGTGGTTTGTTGACCTCTCCTGCCTGTTAGAGCAGAGAAAAACAGAGTTAAAAAGGTTCCCTGAAATGCTCCATCTTTGGATGGGTAAATTTGTGACAATCATACCTGTACTATCTGCCTTTCTTGGTGGGAATATTCACATTTTCTGTCTGTATAGTGATATATATATTTGTATAGCTACAGCTGTAACTACAGCTATATGTGCAAGTAAAGGTAAATGTATAGACAGAGTTACACGTGTACACATGGATAACTGGGAGAGAGGCAGGCAAGTGGCTGTGATTCTACAATTTTTCATCACCTGAATTATCAGGAAACCAACCCAGCAATGATGGGTTTGCTGGCTAAGTTCAGGTGGGGCTTGATGGATGAGGAGAGAAAGCTCTTGAGACAGCCAGGGTCGGAGCTGCCAAATGGGGAACAGCCTATAGCCTGGGCAGGGCATCAGGGTGTTCCCAAAGCCCAGGCCCACACTCAGGGGTCCATGGGTGTGTCTGTGCCCATGGGTAAGTGCTGCAGGGGAAGCACAGAACACTGGTGACCTTCACAGCGGAACAGGCTGAGGTGGGAATGGGATGGGGCCAGGTGTGTTGCCCAAGGCTTTGTGTGTGCTGGTAGTGGTGTGGTGGCTGTGAAGGTGCTGTTCCCTGTTGGAGTTGGTTTGTACATGCTTGGCTGTGTCTGTGCCTTCTGTGCATCTGTGCGTCTGTATGAGACTGTGTTTGTGTGTGCACATGTTTTGGGAATTCAAGGCCAATTTCTCCAGGTTGCTGATACATTAAGAATGTGGGCTGGAGCTTTGGACCATTCTTGAGAGCCCTATTGACAATAAGCTGGTGACCAGAGCATCAGGACATCCTCAGCATGCTTCTTTTTCCTGTGGGGCTTTTTCTACTGGTCTCAGCTTCCTTCCAATCTTCCAGATGGACCCAAGCTGAGGAACCTTGTGCGGGGTGACATTTGGGTAAGGGACAGCACGCAGGTTGGGGGAGACTGTCTCGAGGACATGTGCTGCACTCAAGTACTGAAGGACAGCAGCAAGCTCACATGGCTGCTGGGTCGTGCTTCCATCAATGCAAGATCTGACAGAGGGTTCAAGCCTCCCCTTCAGGAGGCAATGGCATTAAGAGACGGGGAGTTTAGGGCACCAGTCCTTCTTCAGCCACTTCCCAGGCACAGTGGTGCATTGGGGAATGACCTTCTGGCTCTACATGATGAGCATGAGTTCGGGTACCCACAATCCAGACCTTGTCTTGCATTAGGTGAACACCAGTATTTGAGGCAACTTCCAGCCAAGGTCAGCTCCTATCTGATCTCTCCCCATCCCTCTTCTCACATCTCCAGCTCTTCCTGGCCACCTCCCCATATTCCCCATAGGGCCTTGAGCTGGTGGTGGTATGAGTAGACCAAGCATGCTGTGGTACCCAAGAGGTGACTGCACACTGGCTGTGCTGCACAGGATAGACCCAGCTGGATCAGGATCACTGCTGCTAATGCCCCTCTGAGGGGTCAGTGGCTGTAGCAGTTGCTCAGAAAGGCTAGGGAACATTTCCAAGGACACTAGAGGTTTCCAGGTGTCTCCTTCTAGGTCCAGCTGGTGGTACTTTGCTGAGGGCCACAGGAATCCTTCTCCATCATCCCTTCCTTGAGCAGATTGGTCTCCCCCAGAATCCCACAATGTAGAGTACTTCTTTTGCTGTGGACATCTAAAGTTGGCAGTATCCCTGTGGAAGGTTCCACCTTGGGTGATCTCTCACTTTGTGGGGCTTCAGTCACTGCCCACCCTGGCACATGCTGCCCATGCAGAACCCATGGGCTCTGCACACAGCTCAACATTTATGTCCTGGGTGACATCTGCTCCTCTGCCCCAGGTGGTACAGTCATGGCTACCTACCTCAATGGCCATTCACCATCTCTGTAATCATTAGACACCACGAGGTTACTCCTAAATCCTATCCAGTATCTCTTACAGCTTGCAGAATGGCAATAAGCTACTTGTCTTCAGTTCCAGCTGGCTGAAAAAGGAGCAGCCATTGGCCAAAGCTGAGCCAACGAGCAATGCTGGTTGTGTCTCTGTGACAGGATATTAAAGAAAGGAGAAATTCTACTGCACAACAGCAGCTGGGAGAGAGGAGTGAGAACCTGTAAATAGGGACAGCCCTGCAGACAACAAGGTCAGTGCAGAAGGAGGACAGGAGGTGCTCCAGGTGCCAGAGCAGAATTTCCCATGCAGCCCATGAAGAGGCCCCTTGTGGAGCAGGCTGTGCCCCTGCAGCCCATAGGTCCCACAGCAAAGCAGATCTCCATGCTGGAGCCCATGGAGCAGGTGGATGTGACCTGAAGGAAGCTGTGGACCATGGCGAGCCCCTGCAGGAGCAGGCCCGGGGCTGGAGCTGCAGCTTGTGGAGTGGAGCCCATGCAGGAGCAGGGGCACTGAGTGAAGTGAAGTGAAGTGAAGGAGCAGCAGATACAAAGCGTCATGGAGTGACCACAGGCCCCGTTCCCCTGCACTGCTACAGGCAGGCAAGAAAGTACAAAAGGGTGGGGAGGAGGGAAGCTGTTTTTATTTTGTTTTTAGATCCTCACTGCTCCACTCTGTTAGTTAAAGCTCAATAAACTATCCTAATCTCCCTACAGTGAGTCTGTTTTACCCATGACTGCGATTGGTAAGTGTTCTGCCTGTCCTTTAAAAAAAAAACTGGAGCCCTTTTCCACTGTGTTTTCTCTGGCTGTTCCTTTGAGGAGGGGGCGAAAGCGCGGTGTGGTGGAGTTCAGCTGCCCATCAGTGTGAAACCACCACACTCCTCAACCATGTTATTGGCACCAGCTTTGAAAGAAGAAGCATGACTTCAGGCAGTCAGTTGGGGAGACCCTGTTTTATTAAGCAGATGCAATGAGAGAGAACTGACAGAGCAGTTTCATTCCTCAGTGGACAGTAGATATATAAAAAACATTTTCCTAAGAAACTAATGAATGGGAATGTCAATGAAGATAAAAGTAACACTAATGATCATGAAACAAATACCCAGGATGTCATTTGTGGAGAAAGAGGGGAAGTTTATCACTTTTCAGAAACATTCCTGAAATCATTTTCCTAATGGCACCCTTGAGCTCCTGGTTCCTCATGCTGTAGATGAGGGGGTTCAGTGCTGGAGGCATCACTGAGTACAGAAATGATACCATCAGGTCTCGGGCTGGGAAGGAGGCTGAGAAGGGCTTCATGTAGGAAAAAAGTCCAGTGATGACAAACAGGGAGACCACAAACAGGTGAGGGAGGCACATGGAGAAGGCTTTGTGCCGGCCCTGCTCAGAGGGCATCCTCAGCACAGCCCTGAAGACCTGCACGTAGGAAAAAATAATGAAAAAAAAGCACATGGATGCTAAAGAAGCACCAATCATAAGTACCCAAATATTCCTGAGGTAGGAATTTGAGCAGGAGAGCTTGAGGATCGAGGGGATTTCACAGAAGAACTGGTCCACAGCATTGCTTCGGCCCAGTGGCAGTGAAAATGTATTGGCAGTGACCAGCAGAGCATAGAGAACCCCACTGCCCCAGGCAGCTGCTGCCATCTGGGCACAAGCTCTGCTGCCCAGGAGGCTTCCGTAGTGCAGGGGCTTGCAGATGGCAACATAGCGGTCGTAGGCCATGATGGTGAGAAGGGAATAGTCTGCAGAGAGGAAGAATAGAAAGAGAAAGACCTGCGCAGCACACCCTGCATAGGAAATGGCCCTGGAGTCCCAGAGGGAATTTGCCATTGCTTTGGGGACAGTGGTGGAGATGCAGCCCAGGTCAAGGAGGGCGAGGTTGAGGAGGAAGAAGTACATGGGGGTGTGGAGGTGGTGGTCGCAGGCTACGGCGGTGAGGATGAGGCCGTTGCCCAGGAGGGCAGCCAGGTAGATGCCCAGGAAGAGTGCGAAGTGCAGGATCTGCAACTCCCGTGTGTCTGCAAATGGCAGGAGAAGGAATTTGGTGATGAAGCTGCTGTTGGACATTTGATGTCTCTTGACCTTGAGGCTGGTCTAAAAGGAAGAAAAAACAACATTTGTGTAGACATTATATATAAAGGAACTTTTCATCATTGTTGCAGAAATTCACTCAACTGCAGAATAGGGCTTGGTGTATTGTGTATGTTTTGTGTATTTTTTTGTACTTGTCCTACACACCTGAGAAGTCCTTTAAGGTAGAAATCCTTGGTGTACTGCCCACCAAGTAAAATCTTGGGGATCCTGCAAGGCAAAGGGACTGTCCCTCAGGGCAGTGTGCAGACAGAAGTTGTATCAATCAGTCCTGGTCTCAGCTGCCGAGTGCAGGCACCTTGGGAGGTTGGTCACACTTAGGTGTTCCTCTGAATAGACCCTTAATGCTACTGACAGCAGAGGAATCCAGGTTCAAAGTGCGCATCTCCAAACCCCTCACCCAACTCATCATATCTAAGGAGGTTCTCAGCACTCTGCTTTTCCCCAGGGACACACAGGGATCACAGCAGCTGCCCCTATACAACCGTTCAGCAACATTTCTATGGCCTCAGGACTGATGTGTCTTCTCCATGGTGCTGCTAGATAACACAGATCTGCTAGGGCAGAGTTGTGCCCTTCTGCATGGCAGCCTGCAGCCCAGCAGAAGCCCCACGTAGAGTCAAAGGTCGTTAGATGTGATGTCCTGAACAGAGAGCCAGCTCATTCCCAGCCACACAAACACTTCCCAGAGGCCCAAAAGTTTGGAAGAAACATCGATGCTTTTTTCATGGACATACCTGAGCGACAGGAACATCATCAGTGTTTGAGCTGCACCTGAATTCTCATCCCCAAAACTGCAGTGAGTACAAAGCAGCTTATAAAATTTCAATGATATTACGGCTGGAGATCTGTGCTCGATGAGAAAGGAGACCAGGGGATTGCTAAGGGGAAGGTGTCTGCACTGCAGGGATGGCAGAGAAGTGCCCAAATCCCCCCTCCCATCTTGCTGCTGGGAGCAGCTCCCTCCCACCCTCTGACCATGGCTGTGCTGATTGCAGCTGTCCCTGCCTGCAGCTGGGTCTCTGTCCCCATGCCTCCTGCCTGCAGCTCACAGCCCCCATCCCACCCTCTGGGTGCTCAGCTCTGCCCTGCAGACACCTCCGGGCAGCAGGGCTCTGCCCAGGGGCAGCTCACTGGGGGCATGTCCTAGAGCCCAGCTCACACAGACCCTGCTGACATTGTAAGGGTGGTGGTGGTTACAAGGAAAGTGTCCTTGTAACCCCCACTCTGACAGATTGTGAGTCTCAGACTCTTCTTAGAAATAACAGCATCCATTTCTACACTCATAGAGCCAAAGCAGAGAAGACTGAAATCTCATGAAGCTCAGGAAAGAAAAGACTGAAGCCAAAATCCCCTTCCTTCTTCCAGTTCTTTTAAAGTCCCCTTGGATACACCCTGGTTGTGCCGTGGAGCTGTGAGCAGGCTGCCCCAGGCAGCAGCCTCCCACCAGCAGCAGGACCCTGCCCTGACAGGGGGGCTCCTTCCACCCGCAGCTTCTCCCTGCAGCGCCTTGGTCAGCTCCCCGGGCAGGCTGAGTGCTGAGCCTGGCAGGCAGCAGAGGCCCTGCCCCACCACACAGCCCCTGGGGCACAGCAGGGACCCTGCTCTGCACCAAAGCCCTGGACACCCCTGCCTGCACCCACGGCTTCTCCTGCCTCCAGGAACTGCAGCTGCATTGCCCTCCAGCCAGAGACTTACGGATTCAGGGCTGGGAAGTCTTCTCCCGCAGGGAGCTCTGGGTATGCTGCCACTTCTGCCTGCCTTTAAGCACTGTGTCTCTGCAGGCAGTGCCCCCAGCCCTGCTGCGCTGTGCAGAGGAGCTGCTCCTGGGCAGAGCTGTCTCTCTGCAGCACTGCCCACTTGCCAGGAGCTCCCCTTGGGCCCAGGAGCCTGGCCCAGTTCAGCAGCAGAGGCCCAGCCCAAGGCCTCCCTTGCTCTGCCCCCCACCAGGCTCCCTGCACATGGCTCTGGGGCTGCAGGGGAACCTGCTGGCAAACAGCCTGAAGGAATCGCTGGGGCTCCAGCCCTCACCTGGCACACACACTTCTTGACAGCAGGATCATTTCTCCTAGCACAAAAACAATTATCTGTAACAGTCACCTCTTCTCACATCAGCTGATGGTGGGACACCCAGACATGGTCATAAAAGTAATTCCTTTAACCCTCTGCTTAAGGAAGGGATTCAGCAGAGTCAGTTAACCCAACATCTCATGTTGGGTTTTTGTCCTGGGGCTGCAATGGGACTCAGATCCCTCCCATGTCTGCCACAAACCCATGGGAGCTGGGATTCCTCTGCACTCAGTTTAGGTGTGCATAACATGGGCAGCTGCAGATGAGCTCCTTGTCTCATCTCCAGGATCATTAATGGAGATGGAGGAAATCAGGGGGTTGCAATCACCTGGTGACATGTCAGGGGGCAGAGGTACGTGCAGGCATCTACAAGCTCTCATGGAGGTACCATGAGGGACAGGGCAGCACATGGGGACATCCCCTTGGAGACTGGTGGGGAGTGCCTTTGGCCAGCTGAAATGACAGCAAATGCACCCATTTAGGACAACTAAACCTGTCCCTCCTCAGTAGGCTCAGGGCAGCATGTAGAGGCATCCATCTGACCCAATGGAGAACTGTGCCACAGGGAGAGCTGAGTCTCTCTCTCCCTCTAGTTTTCCCTCCATCTCCAGGGACTCTAATGGCACTTGTCTCATGGACATCCCTACATTATCTAATGAAATTCAGGGCAGCTGCTCCATGTAATAGCCAATTCTAGGCCTGCAGTGCTACCCGAGATGCTAACTCTGCCCAGCACCACTGGAGCATGCAGCTGACACGGGCAGCACAGGACCCACAGGACACCTCTGGCCATCTATAGCTGGTACTTAACGGGTACCCCTGAAGGCATCTCTGACAGACCTGGTGCTTACGAGCAAGTGACCACTTCCCAGGGCTGCAGAAAGCAAAGGTTTATCCCTCCTCTATCCAGGCAGTGCATGGATATGAGGTACATCACACCAGGGTTTCCACTTGTGTCCTTTGGTTTGCAAACACTGCTGCTGCGTCTTACCCCAATCCCTTACTCAGTCAAGACACAACCCAGTGATTTTTTTCTGTGTCCCTGTATCACAGGATGAGCATAGCCAAGGATATTTTCAGCATCCATTCTCGTGCCTGGAGATCAGCCCCAGCTCCAGCACCGGCCCTCAGGGCTGCACTGACACCACAAAAGGCCCTCTGCAGTCAAGGCAGCACAGCTCAGGCCTGTTTACTTCTGGCCTCAGGAACACCAGGGCGTACTGTGCTTCAGGCCCCTCATTTCATCCTCCTAGGGCCATCTGCCATCCACGGCAGCAGGTCTCTGTTGTGAAGGAAAGCCTCTTCATGCCCAGGCTCTTGGGCACAAGACCTGGGACAAGTCTGAGTTTGGCCCTTGTACCACAGCTGAGGTGCTGCAGCCCAGATGTGCCCCAATGCCCTCAGCCTGGGGCACAGGCAGAAGGAGCTGGATCCCCGCCTGCTGTCACAGGGCTGGGACATTGATGGCAGAGCTGCTGAGGTGTGGGGGGACAGGTCCCTCAGCTTGGGGTGCTGTGCAGGATGGGTGCAGATTGTCCAGAAGAGACAGGCAGGGGTGATCAATAGGGGGTTGCCCTCCATGTGAAGGTTCTGTCTGGATGCTTGGAGCTCCTCTATGGGATGGGCAGCAGACTGGGGGAGCCCTTGTGGGTGAGGGTCAGAGCAGAGCCAGTCAGGGTGACCTTGTGGTCAGAGGTAGATGCCTGCAGTCAGGCTGAAGAAGCAGACAGTCTTGTGGAAGCCACTGGACTAAGATGAATTCAATGACCCCATGTCACCCTGGGGGCCTTTAATCACTCGGACGGTCACAGGAAAGGGACACTGCAGGGTGCAAACATTCCCAAGGTTTCTGTGGGTTCTTGGAGACAGCTTCTGTGCACAGCTGCCAGGTGGACCGACCTAGGTGATGTTCACCAGGACTAGCAAACAGGAAAACCTGTGTCTTGACACTCCTTCTGCAAAATGCATGTCATAGTCCAGCTGCTTTTCAGCACATGGAAAGAGATGAGGTTTCAGGGCCCAGCCCTACATCCAGCACTCCACAGGCCAACTCATTCATAGTCCCTGGGAGGACTGCAGCCCCTCCGTGCCATCCCTGGGGGTCTTCAGGCAGCTCCTCCTGCCGCAGGGCCAGGGCAGCCGGGCCCGAGCTGCTGCAGCCAGAAAGGTTTGCTGGTCCCATTACTTCCTCATCAGCTGAGATCGGCTTTCAGACAAAGAAGAGGCTGTAGCTGCAGTTAGTTTGCTTAAATATGCTGAGAGCATGGGGACGGCTTCAGCCGAGAGGCAAAACCCCTCTCATTTATATGCAGCAACATGGTGGAGGCTCCTAGGTCAGTCCCAGAAAGGCGTGACATATGTTGGAGAAACAATCCACTAAACACACAAAAATCCACTGCTGAGGGGCAGGCACCTGGAGAGTATTGGCAGATAGACTTTAGCGAACTGCCTAGAAAAGGGGGGCTGAAGTATTTGTTAGTCCTCGTGGACTCGTCTGCAGGCTGGCCTGAGGCCTTTCCGTGTCGTACCAGGAAGGCGAGAGAAGTAGTACAAGCTCTGGTAAAAGAAAGAATTCTGAGATTTGGGGCACCTTTGGGAACGCCATCGGACAGAGGTGTTTGATAGCCAAGGGAGTTACTGAAAGAAGCAGACTATTAGGTATTGGTTGGGATCCGCATAGCCCTTACAGACAGACCCCAGTCTAGTGGCAGAGTGGACAGAATGAATCATACTCTCAAGACTCAGGCGAAGCGTGTCAAGAAACTTCAGTGCTCTGAAGACAGATTTTACCCTGTCTCTTGCAAAAGGCCCAGCCCCAGGACAAGCCTCAAACCCCACCTTCCTGGAAGGGCTCCCAGGAGCACAGGCGTGTTGAGGCAGGAACACAGCAGTGACTTCTCCAGCGCTCCACTTCCTCTATTCCGTGGCCTTTGTCAGAATTTGGAGATGCTCCTGGTGGATGGGCCAGGAACCGCTAGGAATGAACTGGGCAGAAGGGAGGTGACTGTTTCTCAGGACAAGAAGGGAAATCTCTCGTCTGTCTCGTGAGCTGTGCTGTCTCCATGCTGCTGACGTCATAAGCCTTCTTATGACACAGGCTGATGTCACAGGGGGATGCCCTGCATCACCAGGATGTAAGCACTGGAGCAGCAGCAGTGCCGGCACTTCCCTGCAAGGCCTGGTCCTTGCTGGGCACTGCTTGGGTGCTTCCCAGCGCTGTCCTTCTGTGGCCAGGAGTTGGGTCAGCAGGCAGCAAGCTTGCACTGGGCGACCCTCACTGACGAGCGGAGGAGCAGGTGCACATTGCTCCTGCCCAGGACCCCAGTCCTGGTCCGGTCACCAGCCTTAGTCCCCAGCCCTGGTCCCCAGCCCTGCTCCGGTACCCAGCCCTGGTCCGGCCTCCAGCCCTAGTCCCCAGCCCTGGTCCCCGGCCCTGGTCCCGTCCCAAGCCCTGGTCTCCAGCCCTATTCCGGACCCCAGCAATTGTCCCCAGCCCTGGTCCCTAGCACTAGACACATCCCCAGCCCTGGATCCTAGCCCTGGTTCCCATCCTTGGTCCCCAGCCCTGGACCCCAGCCTTGGTCCCCAGTCCTGGACCCCAGCCAGGGTCCGGTCCCCAGCCTTGGACCCCAACCCGGGTCAAGTCCCCAGCCCTGGTCCCCAGCTCTGGTCCCGAGCCCTGGTGCGGTCCTCAGTCCTGGTCCCCAGCCCTGGTCCTGAGCCCTGGTCTGTTCCCCAGCCCTGGTCCCCAGCCCTGGTCCAGTCCCCAGCCCTGGTCCATAGCCCTGGTCCCCAGCAATGGTTTGGTCCCCAGCCTTGTTTCCTAGACCTGGTTCCCAGCCCTGGTCCAGTCCACAGCCCTGGTCCCCTGCCCTGGTCCCCAGTCCTGGTCTCCAGCTCTGGTCCCCAGCCCTGGTTCAGTCCCCAGCACTTGTCCCGGGTTTAAGGCTTGATTTCCAACTCAGGTAGTTCTGGAACATTCATGAAAGGCCTGTGGGAGTTGCAGGCCACACCAGCGTCTGGAACATAGGATGACTTCGTCCCAGAGCCAGATCCCAAAGAGGCACCAGCTCTCAGGGAAACCTGGCCCTGGATTGTCCCCATCACAAGGAGGCTGAGCCATGCCCAGAGGAGCCCTAGGGCTGAGGAGGAGCCCTAGCATCAGGACCCAGGAGTCCTGGCTGCTACATTGTCCCCTGAGCCCAGCGGGACACTCAGGCAGGGCTCTTGCAGCAGCCACCAGCTCTGTCCAGCACCACCACCACCCCCCAGACCAGGACCTGCAGCTTTGGACAGCTGACAGCCCTTGGGCCACCCCGTGGGAAGGGACTCCTGACACCCTTACCTTTGGGGGAGAGATGCAGGAGCACTGGGAACAGGGAAGTCATGTCAGAGGCGATGGTCACCGTCCAGCAGCCCTCCATCTTGCTTACTGCTGGCCCTCAGCTCAGAACAAGGGATGCCCGCCCTAGCTCCTCAACCACAGCTCCTCTGCAAGGTGCCCCTGCTCCTCCGCCCATCAGCGAGGGTCGCCCACTGCAAGCTTGCTGCCTGCTGACCCCACTCCTGGCCACAGAAGGACAGCAGTGGAGAGCACCCAAGCAGTGCCCATCATGGACCAGGCCTTGCAGGGAAGTGCCGGCACTGCCGCTGCTCCAGTGCTTATATCCTGGTGATGCATGGCATCCCCCTGTGACATCAGCCTGTGTCATAAGAAGGCTTAGGACGTCAGCAGCATGGAGACAGCACAGCTCAGGAGAGGCTGGGGACCAGGGCTGGGGACCAGAGCTATGGACCGGACCAGGGCTGTGGACCAGGGCTAGTGACCCAACCCGGGCTGGTGTCCAGGGCTGAAGACCAGGGCTGGGGACCAAGGCTCGAGACAAGTCCTGGGGTGGGGACCAGGGCTGGGGATGATGGCTGGGGACAAGCACTGGGGATCAGACCAGTGATGGGAACCAGGCATGGGGACCGGAGCAGGGCAGGGGACCTGAGCTGGGGACCGGACCAGGGCTGGGGACCAGGTCTGGGGACCAGGGCTGGGGAAAGGACCATGGCTGTTGACCAGGGCTAGGGACCAGGGCTGGAGACCAGGGCTGCGGACTGGTCCAGGGCGGGGGACCAGGGCTGGGGACCAGGGCTAGGGACCAGGGCTGGGGACCGGACCAGTGTTTGGGACAGGACCAGGGATGGGAACCATGGCTTGGGACCAGGTTCGGGTACCATGTCTGGGGACCAGGGCTGGGGAAAGGACCATGGCTGTGGACCAGGGCTAGGGACCAGGGCTGGAGACCAGGGCTGCGGACTGGTCCAGGGCGGGGGACCAGGGCTGGGGACCAGGGCTAGGGACCAGGGCTGGGGACCGGACCAGTGTTTGGGACAGGACCAGGGATGGGAACCATGGCTTGGGACCAGGTTCGGGTACCATGTCTGGGGACCAGGGCTGGGGAAAGGACCATGGCTGTGGACCAGGGCTAGGGACCAGGGCTGGAGACCAGGGCTGCGGACTGGTCCAGGGCGGGGGACCAGGGCTGGGGACCAGGGCTAGGGACCAGGGCTCGGGACCGGACCAGTGTTTGGGACAGGACCAGGGATGGGAACCATGGCTTGGGACCAGGTTCGGGTACCATGTCTGGGGACCATGTCTGGGGACAGGACCAGGGCTGGGATCCAGGGCTGGGGACCATGTCTGGGGACAAGGGCTTGGGACCAGGGCAAGAAACGGGACCAGGGCTGGTGTCAAGGGTTTGGGACCAGGGCAAGAAACGGGACCAGGGCTGGTGTCAAGGGCTCGGGACCAGGACTGAGGACTGCACCAGGTCTCGGGACCAGGGCTGGGGACTGGACCAGGGCTGGGGACCAAACAAGGGCTGGGGATCAGGGTTGGGGACCAGTTCTGGGGACCAGGGCTGGGGACTGGACCAGGCCTGGGGACTAGACCTGGGAACCAGGGCTGGGGACCTTACCAGGGCTGGGGACTGGAACAGGGCTGAGGACCGGACCAGGGCTGGGGCTGGGGCTGGGGACAAGGGCTTGGAACCAAGTCTGGGGACCAGACCAGGGCTGGGGACCAGGGCTAGGGACCGGGCCAGGACAGGGGACCAGTGCTTGGGACCGGACCAGGGCTGGGGACCATGGCTTTGGACCAGGGCTGGGGACCAGGGCTGGGAACCAGGGCTGGGGTAAGGACCAGCGATGGAGACCAAGGTTGGGACCATGGTGGGAGTCTGGACCTGGGATGGGGACCGGAACAGGGCTGGGGACCAGAGCTATGGACTAAGGCTGGGGACAGGACCAGGGCAGGGGACCAGGGTTGTGGTCTAAGTCTGAGGACCTGGGCTGGGGACTGGACCAGGGCTGGGATCCAGGGCTGGGGACCTAGCCTAAGTACCAGGGCTGGGGACCAGGGCTGGGGAATGGACCAGGGCTGAGGACCACGATCTGGGACCAGACTATGCCTGGGGACCACACCAGGGATGGGGACCGGATGAGGGCTTGGTATCAGGCAACTGCTGGGGTCGAGGGCTGGGGATCGGAACAGGGCTGGGGAACAGGCCTGGGGACTAGTGCTGGGGACAAGGGCAGAAGCAAGGTGCACCTGCTCCTCCACCCGTCAGCGAGGGTCGCCCAGTGCAAGCTTGCTGCCTGCTGACCCCACTCCTGGCCACAGAAGGACAGAGCTGGGGAGCACCCAAGCAGTGCTCAGCAGGGACCAGGCCTTGCAGGGAAGTGCCGGCACTGCCGCTGCTCCAGTGACGATATCCTGGTGATGTAGGGCATCCCCCTGTGACATCAGCCTGTGTCATAAGAAGGCTTATGATGTCAGCAGCATGGAGACAGCACAGCTCAGGAGAGGCTGGGGACCATGGCTGGGGACCAGAGCTACGGACGGGACCAGGGCTGTGGACCTGGTCTTAGAAATAGGGCGGGGACCAGTCCATGGTTGGGGACCAGGGCTGGGAACCAGGGCTGGAGACCAGGGCTAGGGACCAGACCAGCGCTGTGGACTAGGGCTGGGGACTACAGCTGGGGAGTGTACCAGGGCTGTCTACCAGGAATGGGAACCTGGGCCGGGGACCAGGGCTTGGGACCGGATCAGTGATGGGGACCAGGCATGGGGATGGGAACAGGGCTGGGGACCTGAGCTGGGGACCAGACCCGCACTGTAAACCAGGGCTGGGGACCACAGCTGGGGACTGCACCAGGGCTGGGGACCAGGGCTGGGGACCCAACCCGGGCTGGTGTCCAGGGCTGGAGACCAGGGCTGGGGACCAAGGCTCGAGACCAGTCCTGGGGTGGGGACCAGGGCTGGGGATGATGGCTGGGGACAAGCACTGGGGACCAGACCAGTGATGGGGACCAGGTCTGGGGACAAGGGCTGGGGAAAGGACCATGGCTGTGGACCAGGGCTAGGGACCAGGGCTGGAGACCAGGGCTGCGGACTGGTCCAGGGCGGGGGACAGGGCTGGGGACCAGGGCTAGGGACCAGGGCTTGGGACTAGGGCTGGAGGCCGGACCAGGGCTGGGTACCGGAGTAGGGCTGGGGACGAGGGCTGGGGACTAAGGCTGGTGACCGGACCAGGACTGGGGTCCTGGGCAGGAGCAATGTGCACCTGCTCCTCCGCTCGTCAGCGAGGGTCGCCCAGTGCAAGCTTGCTGCCTGCTGACCCCACTCCTGGCCACAGAAGGACAGCGCTGGGAAGCACCCAAGCAGTGCCCAGCAAGGACCAGGCCTTGCAGGGAAGTGCCGGCACTGCTGCTGCTCCAGTGCTTACATCCTGGTGATGCAGGGCATCCCCCTGTGACATCAGCCTGTGTCATAAGAAGGCTTATGACAGCAGCATGGAGACAGCACAGCTCACGAGACAGACGAGAGATTTCCCTTCTTGTCCTGAGAAACAGTCACCTCCCTTCTGCCCAGTTCATTCCTAGCGGTTCCTGGCCCATCCACCAGGAGCATCTCCAAATTCTGACAAAGGCCACGGAATAGAGGAAGTGGAGCGCTGGAGAAGTCACTGCTGTGTTCCTGCCTCAACACGCCTGTGCTCCTGGGAGCCCTTCCAGGAAGGTGGGGTTTGAGGCTTGTCCTGGGGCTGGGCCTTTTGCAAGAGACAGGGTAAAATCTGTCTTCAGAGCACTGAAGTTTCTTGACACGCTTTGCCTGAGTCTTGAGAGTATGATTCATTCTGTCCACTCTGCCACTAGACTGGGGTCTGTCTGTAAGGGCTATGCGGATCCCAACCGAGTCTGCTAAATCCCTTCCTTCAGCAGGGGGTTAAAGGAGTTACTTCCATGACCACATCTGGGTGTCCCACCACCAACTGGGATAAGAAGAGGTGATTGTTAGAGATAATTGCTCTTTGTGCTAGGGGAAATGATCCTGCTGTCAAGAAGTGTGTGTGCCAGTGTGGGAGACCGGAGCCCAGGGATTCCTTCAGGCTGTTTGCCAGGAGGTTCCCCTGCAGCCTCAGGGCCATGTGCAGGGAGCCTGGTGGGGGGCAGAGCAAGGGAGGCCTTGCACTGGGCCTCTGCTGCTGAGCTGGGCCAGGCTCCTGGGCCCAAGGGGAGCTCCTGGCAAGCGGGTAGTGCTGCAGAGAGACAGCTCTGCCCAGGAGCAGCTCCTCTGCACAGCGCAGCAGGGCTGGGGGCATTGCCTGCAGAGACACAGTGCTTAAAGGCAGGCAGAAGTGGCAGCATGCCCAGAGCTCCCTGCTGGAGAAGACTTCCCAGCCCTGCACCTGGTAAGTCTCTGGCTGGAGGGCAATGCAGCCGCAAGTCCTGGAGGCAGGAGAAGCCGGGGTGCAGGCAGGGGTGTCCAGGGCTTTGGTGCAGAGCAGGGTCCCTGCTGTGCCCCAGGGGCTGTGTGGCGGGGCAGGGCCTCTGCCGCCTGCCAGGCTCAGCCCTCAGCCTGTCCGGGGAGCTGCCCAGGGCGCTGCAGGGAGAAGCTGTGGGTGGAAGGAGCCCCCCTGTTAGGGCAGGGTCCTGCTGCTGGTGGGAGGCTGCTGCCTGGTGCAGCCTGCTCACAGATCCACAGCACACCAAGGGAATTTCAGAGGGATCTTCACCCTCATCTTCCCTTAGCCTCTGCTTTCAGTTTTCTCTTCTTGTATCTTACTGGGAATAGAAATATAAGCTGTTATTTCCAAGAAAAGTCTGAGAGTCCTAAGCCTTCACAAGCAGCTCACCAAGGATCTCACCAAGTCCCTTCCTGCCCCTCAGCTGACAGAAAGCTCCACCACCGCATGCACAGTGTCAGCAGTTTCTGTGTGCCCTGGGCTCTAGGACGTGCCCCCAGCGAGCTGCCCCTGGGCAAAGCCCTGCTGCCGGGAGGTGTCTGCAGGGCAGAGCTGAGCACCCAGCGGGTGGGATGGGGGCTGTGAGCTGCAGGCAGGAGGCGTGGGGACAGAGACCCAGCTGCAGGCAGGGACAGCTTCAGGCAGCAGAGCCATGGGCAGGGAATGGCAGGACAGTGCCAACAGAGTCTTATGGCACCTCCCTGTTTACAGTCAAGCTCACAGGATTCAGGACATGACTCTTAATCTCATCAGGAGGAAATGCAGTAGAGCAGACTCTCGTCAGTTCCCGTTGGTCCCTGGCCTTGCCTCCCCTGTTAGAAGCCCTGTGCTATTTCACTCTGTTCCTGCACCTGCTGCTACTGTTCTTGTTTTATGGCTCCCTGCAGATATGGCTTTCAGATTCAGCTGAAGCACTGACCCTATGGGTCCCACCCCCCAGACCTGTCTGTAGGAGGAAAATTCCCAGCCTCCCTTCTTATGTATGGGCTCTTGGCAATGCGGTCTATGGGGAAGGAAAAAGCTGAACCTCCTTCCAGGAGCCCTTGAGGAATCTGTCTGAGACCAGGACATATGGACGGACTGTCCTTACTGCACTAAGGGTAGTCATTTTGCTAGCTGGGGCTCACAAGATCTTACCTGGAATACAAACGCCAGGGTTTTCTACTGTTCCTGAGTGTGACACAGGCAACTGGAACAAAGTACACCATGCACTCTATTCTGCAGTCAAGGGTTTTGAGACTGGTATTGCTGGGAAGTCCACATACATCAGAGAGAGATTTAATCAGAGATCACTCCTGGTTTGTTTTCACATTGAGCTGCAGGATAGGCCTGACTTCTGCAGAGCCCACAGCAGAGTCCCCTGCTCCCAGTGGCACCACCAACCAAAGCTCAAGCAGGGGAAGGGAAGAAGGGTCTCAGAAAGGAGAAGGTCACTTCTTCAATGAGGAGTAGGTTTCTTCTCAGACATGCCTCTCCTAATTATCAGCGTAATTTCCTCCTTGGATTGTCCCCTTTGTCCAGGAGGATCAGATGTCCAACAGCAGCTCCATCACAGAGTTCCTCCTCCTGCCATTTGCAGACACGCGGGAGCTGCAGCTCCTGCACTTCATGCTCTTTCTGGGCATCTACCTGGCTGCCCTCCTGGGCAACGGCCTCATCCTCACCACCGTAGCCTGCGACCACCGCCTCCACACCCCCATGTACTTCTTCCTCCTCAACCTCGCCCTTCTCGACCTGGGCTGCATCTCCACCACTCTCCCCAAAGCCATGGCCAATTCTCTGTGGGACGCCAGGGCCATTTCCTATGCAGGATGTGCTGCACAGGTCTTTTTCTTCTTCTTTTTGTTTTCAGTAGAATATTGTCTTCTCACCATCATGTCCTATGACCGCTACATTGCCATCTGTAAGCCACTGCACTACGGAACCCTCCTGAGCAGCAGAGCTTGTGCCCAGATGGCAGCAGCTGCCTGGGGCAGTGGGGTTCTCTATGCTCTGCTGCACACTGCCAATACATTTTCACTGCCATTCTGCAGAGGCTGTGTTATTGACCAATTTTTCTGTGAAGTTCCCCAGATCCTAAAGCTCTCCTGCTCAAACTCCTACCTAAGAGAAATTGGGCTTCTCACATTTAGTGTTTTTGTGTTTTTGGGGTGTTTTGTTTACATTGTGCTGTCCTATGTGCAGATCTTCAGGGCCGTGCTGAGGATGCCCTCTGAGCGGGGCCGACACAAAGCCTTTTCCACATGCCTCCCTCACCTGTTCGTGGTCTCCCTGTTTATCAGCACTGGCATTTTTTCCTACCTGAAGCCCACCTCCATCTCCTCCCCATCCCTGAACCTGGCAGTGGCAGTTCTATACTCAGTGCTGCCTCAAGTATTGAACCCCCTCATCTACAGCATGAGGAACCAGGAGCTCAAGGAAGCCATTAGGAAAGTGATGTCATGGATGTTTTCCAGGATGTGCTGAGGAATTTGATTGGACCTTCCAGCAGATATAGACTTCTTTTCTTTATCTTGATCAGCACACTACAATTATCTGAAATGATGGAACACTTCTAGAATATTATTTTTTAGGATGTGTATTGCAGGAGTAGAAAAAGTACTCATCTTCTCCCATACTTTCATTGCTAGGAGTCTGTCTCTTATGCACTTCACTTAATCTCCCCAGTCTTTCAGGTATTTCCACCTGGCCTGATTAAACAGACCATATTGGATGCCACCTTTCCAGCAGACTACCTGGACACGTGCACTCTCCATTCTTCTCCAGATTCCCCTCCCCTTACTCTTTGATCATACAGATACATCTCACCTACCCAGTTGGTTTTTGGATCCTGAGGGAGCTTCAACCCAGCCTGAATTCCAGTTTTCTATCTCATCGTCCTCACAGCCAACTCTGTAATTGTATTTCTATACATCATTTCCTACCTATCTCAAACATTCCCACATGGGAGGTCCCATATGGTTGCTGAGAGAAGTGCTGGGCATGAGGAGGGGAGGAGCAAGGTTATCCATACAGTCTAGGACTTCAAGGGGCTGCTTTTCCTATACATACAGAGCTCCTTAGGAGAAACTTTGGACCAATGTCAACTAGAGAATGATGCTATCACTTCTTCTCAAAACTCTGAGCTAATGGAAACTACTCTTAAATAAAGATACTGCTTTCTGTAAAGTTGTCACTGAAACTTCCTCTTTACCAGCAGCTTTGATACCTCACTAACTAACAGGACAAGTCTAGAAGACTGGAAGAAAATGGCTGAATTGTAATGATCCCCATGGTGCATTTGGTGCCGAGTCCATGAACCTCAGGCAGTGAGAGAATGATGTAACTGCAAGAGAAGTTAAAGTCAGTAGGAGACTTCAAAGTGTCCTGGAGTTTAATGGTCTCCAGGGAGGGTCATTACTGAGAAACCTCCCCATGGACTTATTAGAGCACACAATTGGAGTCCATGATTACAGACAGACCAAGGCACTGTGCAGAAGACTGATACTGAGTAAAGATGAGGCCCTGTGAAGCTTGAGGTCCAAGGTTTAGTCACCCACCTTGCTTCTCCCCCTTGCTCTCATCCAAGCATTTCGTTACTTTCACTGATTTCTCCCCACCCTCCCCGACTGTTCCTTGAAACACAATGGCATTGGCTGACCACAGACTCTTTCTGGGTGACCTCTGGCCCTAACCCATCAGCCTTCTTTTGCACTGTGAACTGATCAGACAGAAGAAATTTCACCAGGATCTTCCAGGTCTGCTGTGCCCTTCCAGCTTCTTAGGTAGTTGTGACCAATCTGTGTTCCTGTTGCTGTCCCACCATGTGCTCAGGCAGAAGGAACTTTAAAGCCCACACCCAAGGCCTCTTCCTACATGGGGCCTATCAGGCTCTGTTCTAGTGAGATTCCAGGGGCTGAAGCTGATTGGTTCAGTTTAGCAAGGACCAGACAGTACTTATATATATATATATATATATATATATATATATATATATATATATATATATATATATAAAGTAAGCAAGCTTTATTACGAGATATTTACACACATACCAACCCCAGGGAAATGACAATGGTACTGATGACTGTGAAGCTTTTCCCAATCATTGATGGCCTAGAGGAAGGTGTCAGTAGTCACACTGCTTAAACAGGCATCCCCACTGAGGCAACGTTGTCCTTGATAGCGTCTCATCTCTCTCCTCTGGAGGAGTCCCAGTTTTATACCCTCCTACCCAGCAGCTGTTCTGACATATGGGGCCAACACATGTCACAAGGGCCACCAGGCTCCTCCTTGGTGTTGTATAAGCATGTCTACAAATGCTCATGTGCACCATTTGAGTTGGGGTTGAACTGGCTCTGTGAAGGTTGTTTCTTCATCCATCATCTTCTTCTGCTGCCCTCTGGCCAGCATTTCCAGCTGCAAGTGTCAGGGGTACAAGCCAAGCCACAAAGTTCCACCAACTTTGCCACTGTCTCACCAGCATTGCCTCAGAGCTTGGTTAGATCCTTGTTTTCTCCTGCTTATGTGCTCAGCAACTTAAACTCCTCCCTGCAAGGACGAGCTGTTCCACAACACACCAAACAACACAATCACAGTCATAAGATCACTATGCCTTTACACAGGATTGTAAAGAGGCCACAAGGCTGCAGTGTCATGAGCACAGCATGTCTCCTCATGAGCATCAGTAGCGGAGACAGTTACTATAGCCAAGGGGACAAAGACCTTAGTTCGGCTGGGGCCTTCCAGCCTTGCCAGTGTTATAAATGGCTCAGGATTCAAATTAGGATTAAATAAAAAAATAGGATTTATTGAAAGAATATAAAGGAATAGAGGTAAGCAAACAGCGCTGGGTGTACCGGGAGTCTCCGCTCCACCAGGACGCACACCAGTTACATCAAGCAGCTGATTTTTATGCTCCTAGACTAATACATATTCATTACTACTTCTAAAAAAAAATAGATTATTAAAATTAGCTTCCGGGGTGCAGTCCCTCCTACTGGAGCATGCGCAGTCTCCTCTGGGGTCTCTTCTGGGGGTCTCTAGGGGTCTTTCATGCTGAAGGCTCGTAGTCTTCCTCTCCCCCTTTGTACTTACTGGGCACCATACCAAGTTTACAGAACATCCTCTTCAAGTCTTGTCTCCCAGCCGTCCTTCAGCTTCTTTCTCCTTCCTCTTTATCTCTCGGCCCCCCCTAACCAGATACCAAAGATCCACATAGTATCCCATAACAGTCACTAGTTGCTATCAGTTGTTCTGAAACTCCCAGACACACGAGTAATTAAAACATTCTTCCCCAGCCACTCACAGACACATCTATAGCAGTGTTAGAAATAGAAGTCCGGAATAACAAAAGCAAACAGGTTCATAAATTTAAGAAGTGATAAATTGACTAGAATGAGGGGGAGACTGGGACACCCTGCATCTGTGGTTCAAGAATTGAATTGCCAGTGCAGGGCCCAGAGGCAGACAGGATTCAAACGATTCAAACAGAATTGTTCTTTATGGACACGAATTGTTAAAACATTCCTCACACCAGTGATCTTGGTCTTCTCCACATGCCTGCTGCTGGCCTTCCAGCTTCTCAGGTAGATGTGACCAAGTTGAGTGCCTGTTCCTGTCCCATCACGTACTCAGGCAGAAGGAAAACCCCCATGAAAACTCACACCCAAGGCCTCTTCCTACATGGAGCCTATCAGACTCTCAGACAGAGGGCATCTCACAATCAGCATGCCAAGCAGGTACCTTCTGCTGCCTTATCGGGGATGCTGGCAGGTGTGATCTGAAAAGCACAGATGTCAGCCAGGAGGCAAGGGCTGACACATCAGGCATTTGTGCTCACTCATGTTCACCTTGTGCTCACTCATGTTCACCAGAGCTCCCTTCCAACCTCAAACGTTCTGTAGTTATGTGATACCTGGCAGTATTTCTGAGAACTTTTCTGTGGTACCTTAAATCAGTCTGAGTCCTCATGTCCATGGAACAGAGCTTGTTTTTAGGATGACTTCACTCACTAGGTAATCCTGATGAGCAGAGGTTACAAAAGCAGGCAGTGTCTCAACCCACAGCAGTGTCCCCAGCCACTGGGTCCACTGTGCAGCACCTTATTCACAGAATCACAGAATCACAGAATTTCTAGGTTGGAAGAGACTTCAAGATCATCGAGTCCAACCTCTGACCTAACACTAACAGTCCCCACTAAACCATATCCCTAAGCTCTACATCTAAACGTCTTTTAAAGACTTCCAGGGATGGTGACTCCACCACTTCTCTAGGCAGCCCGTTCCAATGTCTCACAACCCTTTCGGTAAAGAAGTTCTTCCTAACATCTAACCTAAAACTCCCCTGGCTCAACTTAAGCCCATTCCCCCTCGTCCTGTCACCAGGCACGTGGGAGAACAGGCCAACCCCCACCTCGCTACAGCCTCCCTTGAGGTACCCATAGAGAGCGATAAGGTCGCCCCTGAGCCTCCTCTTCTCCAGGCTGAACAAGCCAAGCTCCCTCAGCCGCTCCTCGTAGGACTTGTTCTCCAGGCCCCTCACCAGCTTTGTCGCCCTTCTCTGCACCCGCTCAAGCACCTCGATGTCCTTCTTGTAGTGAGGGGCCCAAAACTGAACACAGTACTCGAGGTGCGGCCTCACCAGAGCTGAGTACAGGGGGACGATCACCTCCCTAGCCCTGCTGGTCACACTGTTTCTTATGCAAGCCAGGATGCCGTTGGCCTTCTTGGCCACCTGAGCACACTGCTTGCTCATATTCAGCTGACTATCCACCATCACTCCTAGGTCCTTCTCTGCCTGGCAGCTTTCCAACCACTCATCTCCCAGCCTGTAGCTCTGCTTGGGGTTATTGCGCCCCAGGTGCAGGACCCGGCACTTGGCCTTGTTGAACTTCATGCAGTTGACCTCAGCCCATCGGTGCAGCCTATCCAGATCCTACTGCGGAGCTTTCCTACCCTCGAGCAGATTGACACGCGCATAGCTTGGTGTCGCCTGCAAACTTACTGAGGGTGCACTCAATGCCCTCGTCCAGATCATTGATGAAGATATTAAAGAGGACCGGCCCCAGCACCGAGCCCTGGGGAACACCACTGGTGACTGGCCTCGAACTGGACTTGACTCCATTTACCATGACTCTTTGGGCCTGGCTATCCAGCCAGTTTCTAACCCAACGAAGCGTGCGCCAGTCCAAGCCAAGAGCAGCCAGTTTCTTGAGGAGAATGCTGTGGGAGACGGTGTCAAAAGCCTTGATGATTATGAGTTGGAAGGAACCTTTTGAGGTCTTGGCCTGCCCTCAGATGGAGTAACTTGACGGTTAGATCACATTGAACTGTGCTTGGTTCAGCTCTCATGTTCAGAGGTGATTTTTTTTTCCTTAACCTCATTTGAAATTTAAAATTTCCATTGGTGAGCAGAGAAGCACTCCAGAAGCTCCTTTCCACACCCAGGAAGGGAATAATGCACCCAGTAGTGCTCCTGAGAGAGGTTGGGACACAGGACGGGAGGCATTGTGAGCTGCAGTTCCAGGCACTGATACTGAGCCCTGGCTTTCGGGTCTCCCAGCAGGTGCTGCCAGTGCCTGCAGCCTCCAGAGTCCCCCAGCCCTGTGGGCGACACTGGGTCTGGTCCTGACCTTTGGGAGCTGCGCTGGCTGCAGAGGGGCTGCCAGGAGCGCTGGGGCTGGTGCTGCCCACCCTCACATCCTGCCCCAGGTGTCTCTTGGTCCCTGGGATCATTGCTGTGACTGAGGGGAGAGGCAGGCCTGGCTGGGGCCTGGCAGTAGTTTTGGGGTGGTGGCCTTGTGGGAACTTGCCGCAGTGCTGTGGCTCCTGTCCACAGGCCTGTCTCTGGGCTGGCCCAGCACCACTGCCCCACTCAAAGCCACAGATCCCAACAGGAGGAAGGAGCCAGACATCTTCAAGACCAGCTCCCACCTGGGATTTTGTACTTTCCCTTTGGTTGATGCCACCAATACTGAGCTTTAAACAACAAGCTCAGCCATCAGGAAGTGAAAAAGTCCCATTTAATTTATATACAGCTATTACTTTGCTACAAGAAAGTCCACATTGATACACACTTTTAAACAGGCTTGGACGGGCTTCATCTGACACAATGCATGTTCATTCCTCAGTATCAGTGGTAGGAGTGAAAGGATTTGGGGGGAGGGTGGGCAGGGATGAAAAGCAGAAGCACCAGCAGTTAAAAATAATGAAATATGAAAACAAGACAAAATATAATAATGCAAAAGAAGGCAACACAAGGTTTGAATGGATACAGGGGGTCACCTTTGGAGAGATATGGGACATTTATGATTCCTGAAAAATGTCCATAAAAGCACTTTCACAATAGCATCCTTTAGTGTTTGCATCCTCATGCTGTAGATGAGGGGGTTCAGTGCTGGGGGAACCACAGAGTAAAGAACTGCCACCACCAGATCCAGGGCTGGAGAAAAGATAGAAGGGGGCTTCAAGTAGGCAAACACACCAGTGCTGATTAACAAAGAGATCACGACCAAATGAGGGACACATGTGGAAAAGGCTTTGTGCCGTCCCTGCTCAGAGGGCATCCTCTGCACAGTCCTGAAGATCTGAACATAGGAGAGAACAATGAAAACAAAACAACCCAAGAACAGAAGACTACTAAATGTGAGAAGTCCAAGATCCCTATGGTAGGAATGTGAGCAGGAGAGCTTGAGGATCTTGGGGATTTCACAGAAGAACTGGTCCACAGCATTTTCTCCGCAGAGGGGCAGTGAAAATGTATTGGCAGTGTACAGTACAGCATTGAGAAAGCCACTGCCCCAGGCAGCTGCTGCCATCTGGGCACAAGCTCTCCTGTCCAGGAGGGTCCCGTAGTGCAGGGGCTTGCAGATGGCAACGTAGCGGTCATAGGCCATGATGGTAAGAAGGGAACAGTCCGATGACATCAAAAAGACAAACAGAAATTCCTGTGCAACGCATCCTGCATAGGAAATGGTCCTGGTGTCCCAGAGGGAATTGGCCATGGCTTTGGGGACAGTGGTGGAGATGCAGCCCAGGTCGAGGAGGGCGAGGTTGAGGAGGAAGAAGTACATGGGGGTGTGGAGGCGGTGGTCGCAGGCTACGGCGGTGAGGATGAGGCCGTTGCCCAGGAGGGCAGCCAGGTAGATGCCCAGGAAGAGCACGAAGTGCAGGAGCTGCAGCTCCCGCATGTCTGCAAATGGCAGGAGGAGGAACTCGGTGATGGAGCTGTTGTTGGACATGTGCTGCCTGTTGGGTATGGAGATCTGTACAGGTAGTAAAAGACAACGACATGTTAGGACAGGTTTCTCTGAGTGAAGCCTATGCCATTCCTTTTAGACCTCCCCTGCCATACTCAAACGCTTTTTGCTTCTCTGCTGGAATCTTTGGTTTAGCTCCATGACATGAGCTTCATTTTTAAGGTTCAGTCTCAAATGAGGAACAGGGGGCTCTGGTTCTGGTCTCGCAAGGGAATCAGACCTGACCAGTGCAGAGAGTGCACAGGAACATGGCAGGAGGGCAAGGTTTTATTTTCAGATTTTGTCATATGAAATCCCTTCTTACACAAAAAGGAATAGTATCACAGAATGGCTCGGGTTGGAAGAGACCTTACAGATAATCTAGTTCCAGACACCTTGCCATGGGCAGGGATGCTACCCACTAGATCACGATGCCCAGGACCTCATCCAACCTGGTCCTGAACACCTCTAGGAACAGGACATTCACAGCCTATCTGGGCAATATGTTTCAGTACCTTGCCTCCCTCTGAGTGAAAAATTCCCTCCGAATCTCCCCTCTTTTAGTTTAAAGCCATTCCCCTGAACCTGTCATTATCTGATTGATCAAAAAGTAGCTCTCCATCTTTTTTATAAGACCCCTTTAAGTACGGAAAAGCTGCAGTGAGGTCACCATGCTCAGCCCCAGCTCTCTCAGCCGTTCTTCGAAGGAGAGGTATGCTGATCATCTTCATGTCAGCATGTTAACATTTGCATTCCGGTGCTACATAATGCAGTTGGCAGAAAGGAGTTTTAGGGACAATGTTTAATACACATTCTCTTCCCACTCTTCATGCCCAAACAGTGTTCTCAGAAGTCAGAAATCCTGAGCATTTCTGATGCACTCACAGTGAATGGCTGTGAGACCTCAGAGGCAAAGGGATTCCCTGTGGCTCAGAGCAGAGCGAGGGAGCTGGCTGGACTTGTCCCCAACTACCTGAGCTTTTGTAGATGGAGGGCAATCACATTTATGTTACCCTGAAAAGAAGCCAAATGCTGCTGAGACCAGATGAATCCACGGCCAATCTGTCAACGCCCAGCCTTTCTCAAGGTACCTGAAAAAAGTCTCAGCACCGCACCTCTAGTCAAGGACACCAATCATTCATTTCACCAACCCAACAGTTGCATGTAGCATCTCTCTGCTTCTTCCCCGGGTTTCACATAACACAGAGATGCTATGGAAAAGATTTGCAGCCTGCAGGACAGCTCACAGATTGAAAGGACACCCAAGGAGATATCCAAATGACCTGGTGATGGTCCTTCATGAAGGGAAAGTCAACTCTCTCCCCAGCCTCACAGACTGCATTGCCCACAACCCCCAGGCAGCTGACCCCCTCTGCAGTTGCAGCACAGGTGGAAATGGGCAAGTGGCTGGAGAGATGCACCTCTGCTCTGCTGGAGCTCTGGCTGCAGAAGACATTATCCATGCCTTGGACTCATGGCTGTGAGGGCAGAGGCTTTTCTGGGTGGGAGAGGAGGCAAGGGGGCATGCTCAGAGGTCTGCACTGAATGGAAAAAAATATGGAGTATTCTGATGAATTCTCCCTCGGACGAGACTTCTTATTAATCGTCCTCTCATTCCCTGATCATATCCCTGATACCTAAAGGTTTTCTTTCTGGGAGCTGTTTCCCTGTCTTATTCCTGTTTCTGCTCACAGCCTCATCCAAATCTGTGCACAGTAAACTTTGCCCTTCAGAAACCTGCCAATATGCAAGAGACTGCTTAGCTGCTTGTGCATCTTTGCAGGTGGAAAAGGACCTGTCAGAAAGCCCAGATGGAGTCAGCAAAGTCGATGCTGTTTCTTTCAATATGAAGAGGAGAGGCTGAAGGTACATTTGGGGCAGCTCACAAACATACCGATCATCAAAGTTCCAGTTCAGGAGTCTCAGCAATGTGCTCATATTTCTCTTGGATTTCTTCCTGCTTCCTCTCCCTTCCAGTAGAGTAGGCAACTGAAAATAGGGCAGAAAATCCCTATTTTAACCTTGCTTGCTTAGAAAAATTGTTTGGGAAATGCCCTTGATGTACAACGGATCTGTGAGCAGGTTGCACCAGGCAGCAGCCTCCCACCAGCAGCAGGACCCTGCCCTGCCAGGGGGGCTCCTTCCACCCACAGCATCTCCCCGCAGCGCCCCGGGCAGCTCCCCGGGCAGGCTGAGTGCTGAGCCTGGCAGGCGGCAGAGGCCCTGGCCCGGCACACAGCCCCTGGGGCACAGCAGGGACCCTGCTCTGCACCACAGCCGTGGACACCCCTGCCTGCACCCCCAGCTTCACAGCGTGCAGCTGGCCCACGACAGGGGAGCCCTTGGGGCCTGGACAATGACCGTATGGCAGGGAACCGCTGCGCTGGAGCATGTCCTTCTCTACAACAAATAGACATGCTCTGACTACAGCCTCATCTACTCTGGAAAAATCCAGGTCTAGGGCACATCCAGGATACTCCAGTGCATTTCAATGCACATATACTTACTGTGTTAAGGGTTGCAAGCATTGCTTTTCCATATACTCTCAGCTTTCTAACACTCCACACAGTCTTTAACAACTCTCCCTTCATTGTCCTCCCAATGACAGCTGCAGGCAGTGCCCTCAGCCCTGCTGCGCTGTGCAGAGGAGCTGCTCCTGGGCAGAGCTGTCTCTCTGCAGCGCTGCCCGCTTGCCACGAGCTCCCCTTGGGCCCAGGAGCCCAGCCCAGCTCAGCAGCAGAGGCCCAGCCCAAGGTCTCCCTTGCTCTGCCCCCCCCCAGGCTCCCTGCACATGGCCCTGGGGCTCCAGGGCTCACAGCTCCTGGAAGGCAGCAGGGTCTCTCCTGGGAAACACACTTGTAAGCAGACAAAGCAAACACTGGCTGGCCCTCTCTAAAATGTGCTGATTGATTCCTGGAGCAGGAATTGCCCTACCTGTGTGCAGGGCTATGGGACATTCCAAAGTTCCTCCCTGTTGTACAACTTATTCTTTAGTGAAGTGGGTGATGTAACTGAATGCACCTTCAAGAACTTTGCTGATGACACAAAGCAGGAAGGAGTTGCTGATACCCCAGAGGGCTGTGCTGTCATTCAGAGGAACCTTGACAGGCTAGAAAGATAAGCTGAGAGAAACCCCATGAAGTTCAACAAGGGCAAGTGCAGGGTCCTGTCTCCTTCCTAGGGAGGAATAACCCGCAGCACCAGTACAGGCTGGGAATGACCTGCTGGAGAGCAGCTCTGCAGAGAAGGACCTGGAAGTCCTGGGGGACATCAGGCTGTGCACGAGTCAGCAGTGTGCCGTTGTGGCCAAGAAGGCCAACAGAATCCTGGGTGCATTCGGAAGGGTGTTGCCAGCAGGCCAAGGGAGGTGATCCTCCCCCTCTACTCAGCCTGTACAGGTGCTTGGGGTTATTCCTCACTAGGAAGGAGACACCACCTTTTCTTTGTGATGTCAAATGCATGAGAATCCTGACAAGGTCAGAAAAGTGGCCACTTACCTGCAGCGTAAGTAATAGGTCTGAGTTCTCCTAAAATGCTGCTTCTTGCTTGACAGAGTGGCACACTGCCATAGTCATGGTGACAGCCTGGCAGCTTTGTGCCTGTGTATAACTGTGAGATCAGCCAAATGGGATGAAGGCTTTCTTGCTTGTCCCTTCCATTGAGAGAGGGGTTTTGCCTCTCAGCAGAAGCTGTCGTGGCCACATGTCACCTGGGCAACCTCTGTGAGTGGCATGCAGCCTTGGGGCCCAAACCTGTGCAAAGACTTGGTTCTCTTGCTTTCCAGTGTCCACTGGCATTCGTTCCAAGCCAAGCAACCCAAGGCTTTCACCAGAGCTGGTCATCAGGGAAAAGCACTTCCAGGACTCCTTGCAACAGGCTGCAATAATTCTGCTATAGCTTATGTCAATTGTGAGTACCTGGAGTGTTTTGGACTCTTCTAGAGGTGAATTTGGAGTATGGGAATGCTCTATACAAACACAAAAGAGCTTTGATATTTTAGCTTGTGCTCAGTGACTTCTGTCCTAGAGCATGGCAGGTTATTGAATGAAAGCCTGGAATATCTGGAGTGAATCCTTGTCCTAGAGCCACTCACACACTGGCTGACACTGACTGGGTTACTGAAAATACAGTCTGGTGGGGGACTTCAGCTTCCCAGATGTCTCCTGGAAAGACAACACAGCAGAGAGGAAACAGTCTAGGAGGTCTCTGGAGTGGGTGGAAAATAACTTCCTGATGCAGCTGGTGAGTGAGGCAACCAGGGAAGGTGCCCTGCTGGACTTTTTGCTTGTGAACAGAGAAGGACTTGGGAGGGATGTGAAGGTTGGAAGGCAAATCTTGGGCATAGCAATCACAAATTAATAGAGCTTTTGAGTCGTGGAGAGGTAAGGAGCAGGGTTAGCAGTATTGCCTCCCTGTATTTCTGGAGGGTTGAATTTGGCTTGTTAAGGAGACTGATTGGCAGAGTCCCTCGGGAGGCAGTCCAGAAGGGCAAAGGAATCCAGGAAGGCTGGACACACTTCAAGAATGAAATCCTAAAGGCACAGGAAAAGGTCATCCCCGTGTGCTGAAAGATGAGCCAGCAGAGGAGATCGGCCTGGCTGAACAGAGAGCTTTGGCTGACGCTCAGTAAGAAAAAGAGATTTTATAACCTTTGGATGGAGGAGCAGGACACTCAGGAGGATTAACTACAAAGATGTTGTTAGGTTGTGCAGGGAGAAAATTAGATGAGCCAAAGCCCAACTGGAACTCAGTCTGGCTACTGCCATAAAGGAGATTGAAAAATGATTTTATAAATGCCTTAGCAACAAAAGGAGGACTAAGGAGAATCTCCATCCTTAATTGTATGTGGGGGGAAACACAGTTGAGAAGAGATGATGAAAAGGCAGAGGTGCTTAATGCCTTCTTTGCCTCAGTCTTTAGTAGGAAGTCCAGTTGTTCTCTGGGTGTCCAGCCCCCGGAGCTAGTAGACAGGGGTGAGGAGCAGAATGAAGCCCTCCTAATCCAAGAGGAGATGTTTAGCGACTTGCTACTCCACTTACACATACACAATGGGGCCAGATGGGATCCACCCAAGCGTATTGAAAGAGATGGCAGAAGTACTTACCAAGTAACTTTGCAACATTTATCAGCAGTCCTGGCAGTCAGGGGAGGTCCCAGTCAACTCTCCCCTAGCAAATGTGATGTCCATCTACAGGAAAGGCCAGAAGGAGGACCCAGGGAACTACAGGCCTGTCAGTCTGACTTTGGTGCCATGGAAGGATATGATGCAGATTATCCTGACTGCCATCATGCAGCACATACAGGATAACCAGGTGATCAGTCAGCCTGGATTAATGAAAGGCAGATCCTGCTTGATGAACCTGTTCTCCTATGAAAAGGTGATGCACTTAATGGATGAGAGAAAGGCAGTGGATGTTGTCTGCCTAAGGTTTAGTAAAGTTTTCAACTCTGTTTCCCAGAGTTAAATCCAATTGGCAGCAGGTCACAAGTGGAGTCCCCCAGGGCACAGTACTGGGGCCAGCAACAGGACAAGAGGAAATGGCCTGAAGTTGCACCAGGGGAGGTTTAGGTTGAATATTGGGGAAAATGTCATCCCTGAAAGGGTTGTGATGCACTGGAACAGGCTGCCCAGGGATATGGTGGAGTGGTCATCCCTGGAGGTATTCCCAAGTCATGTAGATACAGCGCTTAGGGACATGGTTTAGTGGCAGACATGGCAGTGTTAGGTTAACAGTTGGACTTGATGATCTGAGAAGTCTTTTCCAATCTACGTGGCTCTATGGTTCTATGCTTCTATGAGTCTAATATAAGTCACAGTCATTGGAAGGCAGCCACTTCAGTCTGGGAACTCGAGACTATGGCCTGGATAATACCATAGGTTCTGCAAGGGATTCCTGTGGCAATGCACCATGCATTCTAGCACACCCATCCACATACTGGATTCCTGGAGTTAACTACGCTTGAAATGGCCATTGAGACCCCCGAGAAATTTGTGTTGGGTCATGTGTGATAAACTCAGGTGGAAAGACTCAAGAGTAGGTAAATTTGAGTGGCTGTGGCACAGCCCAGCAGCTACCCCAGTCTGGGGAATATGTGCCCTTCCAACTAGGGAAATTATAAGGAATTAATATGAACAGACCCATAAGGTCAGTCAGCATAGTAAGGGGAAGTAATAGTCATTGTGCTGTAGGTGCAGCAGGTGATACACCCTGGATTTGGGCTCAGAAGACTCAAAGACATCTAATGCAGTTCATCCATAAGCTAAGACAAACACTGTGAGCAGAGTGAAGGACACTTCAAGCAGAGGAGGTGGGCGACCGGCATGGCTGAGCAAGAACCTGCTGCTTAAACTGAGGGAAAAATAGGAAAATGTACAGGGAGTGGAAGCAGGGTTGTATAGCCTGGGAGGAATACAGGGGTGTCATCCGGGGGTGTAGAGACGGGATCAGGAAAGCCAAGGCGCAGATGGAGCTGAACTTGGCAAGGGACATGAAGAATAACAAGAAGGGGTTCCACGGATACATAGGCAGGAGGAGACAGGCCAAGGAGAGTGTTCCCTCTCTGATAAACGAGATGGGAGAACTGGCTTCCTCAGACATGGAAAAAGCTCAGGTACTCAATAATTGCTTTGCCTCAGTCTTCACTCATGGTCAAGTTTCCTGTGTCTGTCAGGACCCTGAACCTTGAGGAGAGGGTGAGAGGAGCGGATTCTGTCCCACTGTGACAGTGGAACAAGTCCAGGACTGCCTAATGTAACTGGATGTGTGCAAGTCCATGGGGCCATAGGGTATACATCCCAGGGTGCTGAGAGAGATGGCTGATGTGGTTGCTGAGCTGCTCTCCATCATATCTGATAAATCATGGCTGTCAGGTGAAGCCTCCAGGGACTGGAAAAAGGGAAACATGACTCCCATTTTTAAGAAAGTGAGAACAGAAGAGCCGGGGAACTACAGGCTGGTGATCTTCACCTCTGTGCCTGGGAAGATCACGGAGCAGTCCCTCCTGGAACACATCTTAAGGCATGCATGAGATAAAGAGGTGTTTTGAGACAGCCAGCATGGCTTCACCAAAGGCAGATCTTGCCTAACCAATCTGGTGGCCTTCTATGATGGAGTGATGGCATTGGTGGACAAAGGAAGGGCTACGAATATCATCTACCTGGACTTGAGCAAAGCCTTAGATATGGTCCCTCACCACGTTCATCTCTCTAAATTGGAGAGGTATGGATTTGAAGGATAGACTGTTAGGTGGATCAAGAATTGGTTGGCTGGTCTCAGCCAAAGTATTGTGATCAACGTTTTTTTGTCTGGGTGGAGGCCAGTCACAAGTGGTGTCCCTCAGGGGTCGGTCTTGGGACTGGTGCTCTTCAACATCTTTATCAATGACATTGATGATGGAATCGAGTGCATCCTCAGCAAGTTTGCAGATGTCACCAAACTCAGCAGTGCACTCAATACAGTAGAGGGAAGAGATGTCATCCAGAGGGACCTGGACAAGCTGGAGTACTGGGCCCATGAGAACCTAATGAGGTTTAACAAGACCAAGTGCAAGACGTTGCTCTTGGCTTGGGCAATCCCGGGTATTTATATAGACTGGGTAAAGAAGAACTTGAGAGCAGCCCTGTGGAGAAGGACCTGGAGGTCCTGCTGCACGGGAAGCTGCACATGAGCCAGCAGTGCGTGCTTGCAGCCCAGAAGGTCAACTATGTCCTGAGCTGCATTAAAAAGGAGTGGCTAGGAGGGAGAGGGAGGTGTCTGTCCCATTCTATTCTGCTCTTATGAGACCCCACCTGGAATACTGAGTACAGGACTGAAGCCCCCAGGTTTTAAAGTAAGACAGGGGAGGTTTAGACTAGAAATTAGGAGACCTTTTTTCACTCAGACGATGGTGAGGCACTGGATCATGTTGTCCAGAGAGGTTGTGGATGACCCATCCCTGGAGGCATTCAAGGCCACCTGGATGTGGCTCTGGGCATCCTGCTCTAGTGGTTGGCAACCCTGCCCAGAGCAGGGGGGTTGAAACTAGGTGATCTTTAAGGTCCTTTTCAACCCAGGACATTCCATGATTCTATGATTCTCTGTCTTTCCTCCCAGAGCCAGATCCCAAAGAGGCACCAAGCTCCCAGGGAAACCTGGCCCTAGACGGTCCCCCATAGCAAGGAGGCATGCCTAGGGAAGCCCTAGGGATAAGGGCATCCCTAGCATCAGGACGCAGGAGTCCTGGCTGCCACATTGTCCCCTGAGCTCAGAGGGACACTCAGGAAGGGCTCTTGCAGCAGCCAACAGCATTCTCCAGCCTCCCCCCAAAGCCCAGAAATTGCAGCTTTGGACAGCTGACAGCCCCTGTGACACATCTTGGAAAAGGGGTCCTGACACCCTCACCATTGGAGGAGAGCTGCAGGAGCACTGGGAACAGGGAAGTCATGTCAGAGGTGATGGTCACCCTCCAGCAGCCCTCCATCTCACTTGCTGCTGGCCCTCAGCTCAGGACAAGGGTTGCCCGCCCTGGCTCCTCAACCACAGCTCCTCTGCAAGGTGCCCCTGCTCCTCCACCCATCAGCAAGGGTCGCCCAGTGCAAGCTTGCTGCCTGCTGACCCCACTCCTGGCCACAGAAGGACAGCGCTGGGGAGCATCCAAGCAGTGCCCAGCAGGGACCAGGCCTTGCAGGGAAGTGCCGGCACTGCCGCTGCTCCAGTGCTTATATCCTGGTGATGCAGTGCACCCCCTGTGACATCAGCCTGTGTCATCTGAAGGCCTGTGAGGTCAGCAGCATGCAGATGGCACAGCTCAGGAGAGACATGAGAGATTTCCCTTCTTGTCCTGAGAAACTCTCACTTCCCTTCTGCCCAGTCCTTTTTGGGATCAGGAACAGATCAAGGACATCTCCGAATGGTGGCAAAGGCCATGGGGTAAAGGAAGTGGAGCCCTGGAGATACCTCTACTGCCCCCTTTCACAAACATGCTTCTGCTGTTGGGAGCCCTCTCACGATTGTTGGGTTTGAGGCTTGTCCTGGGGCTTGGATTTTTCAAAAGAGAAGGCACCTGGGATGGAACAGCCCCTCGGTGTGCCTGAACTCTTCACTGCATGTAACTCACTTCTGAAAGAAGGATGTGTTTTACAGAGTGAATTGGAGTACATGCCAGGGCCTCAGCACCATCCCCTAGCCTGCCATGCAGGAGGCAGGGGTTGTACACGAGGGAAGGGCAGAGGTCCATGTACTCTTCCCATGTCATGATGAGAGAGAGGAGTAGGGCAGCACTGCAGACAAAAAGAGGAGTGGGGAGAATGGTCTAGGATGTATGCCATGCTCTCCTGTAGGCTGCCACAGCCTCCCCATGGCACACTGCTTTGGGTCTGTGTAGGTCTGTCCATGAAACCTCATCTCTTTCCATGTGCTGAAAAGCAGCTGGACTACAACATGCGTTATGCAGGAGGAGTGTCAAGACACAGGTTTTCCTGTTTGCAAGTCCCAGATCCTGGTGAACGTCACCTAGGCTGGCCCATCTGGCAGCTGTGCACAGAAGCTGTCTCCAAGAACCCACAGAAAACATGGGTAATGTTTGCACCGAGCACCGTCACTGTCCTGTGACTCTGTGTTTAAAGGCCCCCACTGTGACATGGAGTCATTGAACACAACTTACTCCAATGGCTTCCACAAGACTTTGCCCACTTCTTCAGCCTGGCTGCAGACATATACCTCCTGCCATGCTGTCACCCTGACTGGCTTTTGTCCCTAAACCATAAGGGCTCCCCCAGTCTGCTGCCCAGTCCATAGAGGAGATCCATGCATCCAGACAGATTCTTCACGTGGAGGGCAACCTCTCATTGATCATCCCCAATTGTCTCTTCTGAAGAATCTGCAACCATTCAGCACGATCATGCTGTCCCCCTGACTGTCTCTCCTCTGACCTTCTCCCAAAAGGGCTTCCACAGCCTGCTGCCAATTCCGTGGACAGGACAAAGGAAGGTGAATCTTATACAGATTTTATTAACTTTATTTTTATTTTAGGAGAAGTGATTCTGCTGTCAAGAAGTGTGTGTGCCAGGTGAGGGAGGGAAGCCTAGGGATTCCTTCAGGCTGTTTGCCAGCAGGTTCCCCTGCAGCCCCAGGGCCATGTGCAGGGAGCCTTGTGGGGGGCAGTGCAAGGGAGGCCTTGGGCTGGGCCTCTGCTGCTGAACTGGGCCGGGCTCCTGGGCCCAAGGGGAGCTCGTGGCAAGCGGGCAGCGCTGCAGAGAGACAGCTCTGCCCAGGAGCAGCTCCTCTGCACAGCGCAGCAGGGCTGGGGGCAATGCCTGCAGCTGTCACTGGGAGGGGAGAGAAGGGAGAGTTGTTAAAGACTGTGTGGAGTGTTAGAAATCTGAGAGTATATGGAAAAGCAATGCTTGCAACCCTTAACACGGTAAGTCTGAGTGCATTGCAATGCACTGGAGTATCCTGGATGTGCCCTAGACCTGGATTGTTCCAGAGCAGATGAGGCTGTACGCAGAGCGTGTCTGTTTCTTGTAGAGAAGGACATGCTCCAGCGCAGCGGTTCCCTGCCATACAGTCATTGTCCAGGCCCCAAGGGCTCCCCTGTCGTGGGCCAGCTGCACGCTGTGAAGCTGGGGGTGCAGGCAGGGGTGTCCACGGCTGTGGTGCAGAGCAGGGTCCCTGCTGTGCCCCAGGGGCTGTGTGGCGGGGCAGGGCCTCTGCTGCCTGCCAGGCTCAGCACTCAGCCTGCCCGGGGAGCTGCCCAGGGCGCTGTGGGGAGAAGCTGCGGGTGGAAGAAGCCCCCCTGGCAGGGCAGGGTCCTGCTGCTGGTGGGAGGCTGCTGCCCGGGGCAGCCTGCTCACAGCTCCACATCAAATCAAGGAAATTTCAAAGGGAACTTCACTCTCATCTTTCCTGAGCCTCTCCATTCAGATTTCTCTTCTTTTGGCTCACTGGGAATAGAAATAAAATTTGTTATTTCCAAGAAGAGACTGAGACTTACTCGACATAAGAAGGAAGTTTACAAGGACCCCCAGCAAGTCTCTGTCCTGCCCCTCAGCCCATAGCAAGCTCCACCACCACAGGTGCAGTGTCAGCAGGGTCGCTGTGAGCTGGGCTCTAGGATCTGCACAGAGTCAGCTGCCCCTGGGCAGAGCCCTGTTGCCAGGAGGCGTCTGCAGGGCAGAGCTGAGCACCCAGTGGGTGGGATGGGGGCTGTGAGCTGCAGGCAGGAGGTGTGGGGACTGAGACCCAGCTGCAGGCAGGGACAGCTGCAGTCAGCAGAGCCATGGGCAGGGAATGGCAGGACAGTGCTAACAGAATAATGTGGCACCTCTCTGTCTGCCCTCTAGCCCACAGGATTCTGGATGTGACTCATAACCTCAGTAGCAGGACCTCACTCACAGCAGGCCCTTCTGAGTTCCTGTTTGTCCCTCACCTTGCCTCCCCTGGCATAAGCACTGTGCTATTCCTCTCTCTTCTTGGAGCTGCAGCTGCTGTTCTTGCTTTATGGCTTCCTGCAATTTGGGAGATGGGGCTTTCAGCTGCAGCTCAAGCACTGACCCTCTGGGTCCCACCACGCAGATGTGTCCATAGGAGGAAGGTGCCCAGAGTTCCCCTTCTAATCTGTGGAGCTCTGGGCATTGCGGTCTGTGGGGTACGGACAAAACTGTATCTCATTCCGGGGACTTTCTGAGGCCACAATCATTGATCAGTTCAATGTGGGTAACTAGACTGAGCCCTAGAGGAGTCTGGCTGAGACCAGGGTAGATGGACAGACTGGCTATCCTCACTGCACTAAGGACATTAACTTTGCCTTCCAGGACTCACAAGAGCTCACCTGGTATTTCTTACAACTGCCAGGGTTTTCTACCCTCTAAAAATGCTCATGAGTGTGATGCAGATAGAACAAAGTAAATCACAAGTACATCAGTAAAGAGTGTTGAGAGTGGTAATGCTGTGAAGTCCAATACATCAGAGGTAGATTTAATCAGAGATCACTCCTGGTTTCTTTTCATGTAGAGCTGTAGGACAGGTCTGAATCCTCCAGCACACACAGCAGAGACCGCTGCTCCCAGGGCCACATTCCTCTAGCACCAACCAGACCTCAGGCAAGGGAGCAAAAGAAACGCCTCAGAAAGGGAAAAGTCACTGTAGGGGTGTTTGGACGGGAAGAGAATTAGGTTTTATCTCTTAATGATCACTGTCTTTTCTTCCTTGGGTATTCCCCTTTGTCCAGGAAGATCAGATGTCCAACAGCAGCTCCATCACTGAGTTCCTCCTCCTGGCATTTGCAGACACACGGGAGCTGCAGCTCCTGCACTTCGCACTCTTCCTGGGCATCTACCTGGCTGCCCTCCTGGGCAACGGCCTCATCCTCACCGCCGTAGCCTGCGACCACCGCCTCCACACCCCCATGTACTTCTTCCTCCTCAACCTTTCCGTGATTGACCTGGGCTGCATCACCACCACTGTCCCCAAAGCCATGGCCAATTGCCTCTGGCACACAAGGGCCATCTCCTACACAGGTTGTGCTGCCCAGGTCTTTCTGTTTGTCTTCTTGATATCAGCAGAGTATTATCTTCTCACTGTCATGTCCTATGACCGCTACATTGCCATCTGCAAGCCCCTGCACTACAGGACCCTTCTGAGCAGCAGAGCTTGTGCCCAGATGGCAGCAGCTGCCTGGGGCAGTGGGGTTCTCTATGCTTTGCTGCACACTGCCAATACATTTTCCCTGCCCCTCTGCCAAGGCAATACTGTGGACCAGTTCTTCTGTGAAATCCCCCAGATCCTCAAGCTCTCCTGCTCACACTCCTACCTCAGGGAAATTGGGCTTCTCACAGTTAGTTGTTTTCTGTTCTGGGGGTGTTTTGCTTTCATTCTTTTCTCCTATGTACAGATTTTCACGGCTGTGCTGAGGATGCCCTCTGAGCAGGGACGGCACAAACTCTTCTCCACATGCCTCCCTCACCTGGCTGTGGTCTTTCTGTTTCTCAGCACGGCCATGTTTGCCTATCTGAAGCCCCCTTCCATCTCCTCCCCATCCCTGAACCTGGTGATGGCTTTCCTGTACTCGGTGATGCCCCCAGCAATGAACCCCCTCATCTACAGCATTAGGAACCAGGAGCTCAAGAATGCCATTAGGAAAGTGATGTCATGGATGTTTTTCAGGATATGCTGAGGAAACTCATTGTGCCTTTCCGCAGCTATAAACTGCTTCTTTCCGTCTTCAGATGAATTACAGTTTATGTAAAGACATGGAAAGCCTGTCTTAATTTCTGGAGGGATTTGTTTGGTTTTGTTTTTCTATTTCCCCATGTGATAATGTTTTCCACAAAGAAATGCTGTTCTTCATCCTGTTGTACTCAATTACCAACATGTAAGAGAATCATGAAACGGACCCTAAAGGTCATGTAATTTCAGCCCCTCTGTTCTGGGCAGGGTTGCCAAGCACTAAAGCAGGCTGCGCGGAGCCACATGTGGAGCCGCATCCAGCCTGATGGATATTTTGTGTGACCCTGAGGCTTTGCATAAATAAGGAGCCAGAGTCTTTGTGTATTTAAACAAAATAAATGAAACCAAAACAACTTCTTTCTCTGAGACCCACTCTCAGCTGATCAGGAAGTAATGGGAATAGCAAACACCTTTCTGGCTGCAGCAGCTCGGGGCAGGCTGCCCTGGCCCTGGGGCAGTAGGAGATGCTTGAGGACCTCCAGGGATGGCACGGAGGGGTGGCAAGCCTCTGAGGATCTCCTGCAGAAGAGAGCAGGGGGCACAGCAGGGGACATTGACCTCTGTACACTTGTGCCATGGTTGTCCGCATCTGTGGGGCTGAGCCCTCTGTGCCTCAGGAGCTGCTGTGGCTTTCAGAGGGCCTGGGGCTGTGGTGGCAGTGCCCAGAGCCCTGCAGCAACTTACAGTGGGCACTGCAGTGGGGCTAGTGCCGCTGGACTGAGCAAAAGGCAGGGAGGTGAGCAGAGGGCAGGGAGGTCAAGAGCTGGCACTCAGGACCTGTGTCAGGGGAATGGCCAACTGCGCCGGTCTCTGTCCTGGCCCACAGCCCTGCAGACCTGGAGCAGGGCTGTTTGCAGAGGCCCCCATGGAATGTGGCTGGGTCAGGGCAGGTGCCGTGGGCTGGAGGAGGTTGCAAAGGCAGGAGGGCCATGGTGGGAAGGGACCATGAGGGTGCCATTGGGATTGTAATGGGGGAGTTCCTCCCAGCAGCCCTGAATGTGCACTGCCATGTGCGGTGCCCTGGCAGCACAGCTGTGGGACTCTGTGTGGGGCAGTGGGGCTGGGAAGCTGCAGGGACAAGGCTCTGAGAGGGGCCACAAAGGAGCTGGCAGGGGGTGACAGCAAGGACAGGCTCCAAAACAGGAATTTATGGTGGAGACGGAGATATGGTTTTAGCAAGGGCAGAGCTCACCTGGAAGTGGTGTTACCAAGAAAAGTCAAGAGCAAAGAGAAGAGCTTCTGCTGGAGCTAAGACTCAGATTTCTCACCCAGCTCGCCCAGGGATCCTCCTGAGCAAGGCAGCCACGAGCCCTGCCTGCCCTCCTGCCTGCCCCGCGCCAGCAGGTGGCTGTAGCAGAGGGGACCCCCAGCCAGCCCCTCGATGGGGCTCTGCCAGCCCCTCGCCCTCCCCTCTGCAGTGACATCATTGCTGCCCAGGGGGCTCTCTGATACGCGCGATGATGTCACAGTGCCTGGTGGCCAGCCCTTTTGAGGGCCAATCAGGCTGCTGCAGTGGCAGTGACCTCACTCCAGCCCCCTCCCCACGGCCTGCCTCTCCCCTCTCCCCTGTCTGGACCCCGGGGACAAAAGTCGGTGTTACGCAGCAGCTTTGCAGTGGTGGCCTCCGTGGTGGTTCTGCCAGGGAGGACATCTGCCCATGTGCCAAAAGGACCTACTACCACCAAGATGCATTTGGTGTTTCGAGCTGTCACTGGCAGAGGTCTTGCAAAGTCTTTCTGCAGTTGTGCCCAGGGACCTTCACTCCATTGGTCCTGGGCTGGGCCTTTCACTTCAGCTGAACCTCTGTCGGCCGTGGCACAAGCAAGATGCCTCTTACAGCTGTGCTCTGCATCCTCCTGCATCGGAGGGCACCACTCCGTGTCCTTCGCTCTGCTCACAGTGTTTCTCTTAGCTCACAGACGAACGAGATTTGATCTGCTTGAGTCTTCTGAGGCCCAATCCGAGGCCTATTGCCTGCTGCACCTATAGCGCAATAACTATTACTTTCCCTTACTACACTGATTGACCTGATGAGTCTGTTCATATTAATTGCTTTTAATTTCCCTAGTTGTAAGGGGACATATTCCCAGACTGGGACAAGCTACTGAGCTCTGCCACAGCCACTCAAAGTCACCTGCTATTGAGTCTTTCAGCCTCAGGTTGTCACACGTGACTCAACACGAGTTTCTCAGGGTCTCAATGGCCATTTCAAGTGTAGTGAACTCCAGCAATCCACTGGCAAGTGTGCCAGGATGCATGGTGCATTTCCACAGGAATCCCTCGCAGAACCTATGGTTTTATCTAGGCCACAGTCTCAAGTTCCCAGACTGCAGTGGCTGCCTTCCAATGATTGTGACTTATGTTAGACTCATAGAATCATAGAACCATAGTGCCATGTAGAGTGGGAAAGACCTCCCACATCATTTGGGTCAGGCCAAAGACGACAAGCTAACAAACTCCGACCTGTATTCAGCTCTTCCTGATAAATTCGGCAGTGGCCCTGTGTTCCTTTTGTTTCCTCTTTAACTGTAACTTCATCAGGAATAGTTCATCTTGGTACCATGGCACAAGCATACAGAGGTCAGTGTCCCCTGCTGTGTCCTGTTCTCCTCTGCAGCAGACCCTCAGAGGCCTTCAGCCCCTCCGTACCATTCCCGGGGGTCTTCAGGCATCTCCTGCCACCCCAGGGCCAGGGCAGCCTGCCCTGACATGCTGCAGAGAGGAAAAGGTTTACTATTCCTGTTTATTAATCCACTGAAAATAGGTCTCAGAGAAAGAAATTGCTACAGCCTCATTTATTTTGATTAAATACACAGAGAGCCTGGAGCTTTTTTTTCACTGAAACCATAGGTCACACAGACAAGGGAATACTCAGGTAGAAGGAAGTGAAGGGCTTTTCTGTGTAGGCAACATTACAAGGACACAAAGGAAAAACAACCAAATAAATCAACAAACACCAAACAGAAAGGCAAGAGTGCCTGTCGTGACATACGCTGGGAGTCATTTGCAGAAAAAGGTAGACAGTCTGTGGCCACAGATAAAAACCCAATCAACAGTTTCCATATTGAATCCCTGAGATCCTGGTTCCTCATGCTGTAGATGAAGGGGTTCAATACTGGAGGCAGCACTGAATACAGAACGGCCACAACGAGGTTCAGGTTTGGGGAGGAGATGGAGGGGGGCTTCAGGTAGGCAAATATGACGGTGCTGAAAAAGAGTGAGACAACGGAGAGGTGAGGGAGGCACGTGGAAAAGGCTTTGTGCCGGCCCTGCTCAGAGGGGATCCTCAGCACTGCCCTGAAGATCTGCACATAGGAGAGCACAATGAAAACAAAGCATCCAAAACCCAAAAAGGACGTGAACGCGAGAAGCCCAGCTTCCCTGAGGTAGGAGTCTGTGCAAGAGAGCTTGAGGACCTGGGGGATTTCACAGAAGAACTGGTCCACAGTATTGCCTTGGCAGAGGGGCAGGGAAAATGTATTGGCAGTGTGCAGCAAAGCATAGAGAACCCCACTGCCCCAGGCAGCTGCTGCCATCTGGGCACAAGCTCTGCTGCCCAGGAGGCTCCCGTAGTGCAGGGGCTTGCAGATGGCAATGTAGCGGTCATAGGACATGACAGTGAGAAGAAAATACTCTGCTGATGTCAAGAAGATAAATGAAAAGACCTGTGCAACACATCCTTCATAGGAAATGGCCCTGGTATCCCAGAGGGAATTGGCCATGGTTTTGGGTAGAGTGGTGGAGATGCAGCCCAGGTCGAGGACGGCGAGGTTGAGGAGGAAGAAGTACATGGGGCTGTGAAGGCGGTGGTCGCAGGCTACGGCTGTGAGGATGAGGCCGTTGCCCAGGAGGGCAGCCAGGTAGATGCCCAGGAAGAGCGCAAAGTGCAGGAGCTGCAGCTCCTGTGTGTCTGCAAATGCCAGGAGGAGGAACTCGGTGATAGAGCTGCTGTTGGACATCTGAGACATCCTAGACAAAGGGATGATCCAAGGAAGGAAAGACAGTGTTAATTAGGAGACGGATCTGTGAGAAAAACTTAATCCATCTCTCACTGAAACCCCCTACAGTGACTTTCCCATTTCTGGGACTTTTCTGCTGCTCTGTTGCTTGAGCTTTGGATGGTGCTACAGTCAAGTGCCACTGGGAGTAGGGACACTGGTGTGCACTTTGGAGGAGTCACGACGGTCCTACAGGTCTAAACATAAAGAAATCAGGAGTGATCTCTGATTAAATGTACCTCTGATGTATGTGGACTTCCCAGCATTACCACTCTCAACACTCTTGACTGCCAAACGGCATTTGTGGTTTAATTTGTTCCAACTGCATGTGTGACACTCTTCTGAGTCTTTTGAGGGTAGAAAACCCTGGCATTTTTCCTACATTCCAGGTGAGATTTTGTGAATGTCCTTAGTGTAGTGAGGATAGCCAGTCTGTCCATCTACCCTGATCTCAGCCAGACTCCTCTAGGGCTCAGTCGAGTTGCCCACATTGAACTGCTCAATGATTGTGGTCTCCAGAATGTCTGGGAAAATGATTCAGCTTTTTCTTTCCCTCCAGACTGGATTGCCTCAAGCCCCAGAGTTTAGAAGGGGGTTTGGGAACCTGTCTCCTAAGGACAGATCTGCGTGGTGGGACCAAATAGGTCAGAGCTTGAGCTACAGCTGAAAGCCAGATCTGCAGGGAGCCATAAAGCAACAACAGCAACACTAGGTGTAGGAGCAGAGAGAAACAGCACAGGGCTTCTGCCAGGGGAGGCAAGGCCAGGGAGAGATTGACAAGAACTCAGGAGACTCTGCTCTGTTGGAGGTTCTGCTGCTGAGGTTATGAGTCACGTCCTGAATCCTGTGAGCCAGGGGACAGACAGACGGGTGCCAGACTACTCTGTTAACACTGTCCTACAATTCCCTGCCCATGGCTGTGCTGCCTGCAGCTGTCCCTGCCTGCAGCTGGGTCTCTGTCCTCACGCCTCCTGCCTGCAGCTCACAGCCCCCATCCCACCCGCTGTGTGCTCAGCTCTGCCCTGCAGACACCTCCTGGCAGCAGGGCTCTTCTAAGGGGCAGCTCACTGGGGGCACGTCCTAGAGCCCAGCTCACAGCGCCCCTGCTGACACTGCACCTGTGGTGGTGGAGCTTGCTATGGGCTGAGGGGCAGGACAGAGACTTGCTGGGGGTCCTTGTAAACTTCCTTTTTATGTTGAGTAAGTCTCAGTCTCTTCTTGGAAATAACAAATTCTATTTCCATTCCCAGTGAGCCAAAAGAAGAGAAAACTGAATGGAGAGGCTCAGGAAAGATGAAAGTGAAGTTCCCTTTGAAATACCCTTGGTGTGCTGTGTGTCTGTAAGCAGCATGCCGAAGGGAGCAGCCTCCCACCAGCAGCAGGACCCTGCCCTGCCGGGGCGGCTCCTTCCACCCACTGCTTCTCCCCGCTGCACCCTGGTCAGCTCCTCGGGCAGGCTGAGTGCTGAGCCTGGTAGGTAGCAGAAGCCCTGCCCCGCCACACAGCCCCTGGGGCACAGCAGGGACCCTGCTCTGCACCACAGCCCTGGACACCGCTGCCTGCACCCCCAGCTGCTCCTTCTTCCAGCCAGAGACTTACCGGGTGCAGGGCTGGGAAGTCTTCTCCGGCTGCGAGCTCTGGGCATCCTGCCACTTCTACCTGCCTTTAAGCACTGTGTCTCCGCAGGCAGTGCCCGCAGCCCTGCTGCGCTGTGCACAGGAGCTGCTCCTGGGCAGAGCTGTCTCTCTGCAGCGCTGCCCACTTGCCACGAGCTCCCCTTGGGCCCAGGAGCCTGGCCCAGCTCAGCAGCAGAGGCCCAGTGCAAGGCCTCCCTTGCTCTGCCCCCCACCAGGCTCCCTGCACATGGCCCTGGGACTGCAGGGGAACCTGCTGGGAAACAGCCTGAAGAAACCCCTGGGCTTCCCTCCCTCCCCTAGGCACACACACTTCTCACCAGCAGTGTCGTTTCTCCTATTGGAAATAGGTGTGCAGAAGGAGAGAATCACCTCTCGATGTCCCATCATTAGGCAGGACACCAAGAGATGGATGGGAGGGGGAGAACTGAGGTCCTCTATCCCTTCAGAAGGAAGCCATTCAGATGAGCGTTTTCATACGCAGGCTCTTGGGCACAAGATCTGGGACAAGTCTGAGTTTGGCCCTTGTGCCACAGCTGAGGTGCTGCAGCCCAGATGTGCCCCAATGCCCTCAGCCTGGGGCACAGGCAGGAGGAGCTGGATCCCTGCCTGCTGTCACAGGGCTGGGACATTGATGGAAGAGCTGCTGAGGTGTGGGGGGACAGGTCCCTCAGCTTGGGGTGCTGTGCTGGATGGGGGTAGATTCTTCAGAAGAGACAAGCAGGGATGATAAACAGCGAACACGTTTGCCTTTCTGTCGTGTACCACCTCTGCCTCCTGCATGGCAGTCTGGGGGATGGTGCTGAGGCCTTCTGAAATCTCAGAGCCCCGTGTGATATCTGGGAAGGAAGGCCCTGGCATGCACTGGAATTCCCTGCATATAACACATCCTACTTCTCCAAGTGAGCGACATGCAGTGAAGAGGAATTCAGGCACACTGAGGGACTGCTGCATCCCAGGTGCCTTCGCTCCACTTCCTATATTCCATGGCCTTTGTCAGCATTTGGAGATGTTCCTGGTGGATTTGTCAGGATCCTGTGGAAAAGAACTGGGCAGAAGGGAGGTGAGAATTTCTCAGGACAAGAAGAGAAATCTCTCATCATTCTTGCAAGCTGTCCTGTCTCCTTGCTGCTGAACTAATAGGACTTTAAATGACACGGGCTGATGTCACAGGGGGTGCACTGCATCACTAGGATATCATCAGTGGAGCAGCAGCAGTGCCGGCACTTCCCTGGAAGGCCTGGTCCCTGCTGGGCACTGCTTGGGTGCTACCCAGCACTGTCCTTCTGTGGCCAGGAGTGGGGTCAGCAGGCAGCAAGCTTGCACTGGGCGACCCTCGCTGATGGGCGGAGGAGCAGGGGCACCTTGCAGAGGAGCTGTGGTTGAGGAGCCAGGGCGGGCAACCCTTGTCCTGAGCTGAGGGCCAGCAGCGAGCGAAATGGAGGGCTGCTGGAGGGTGACCATCGCCTCTGGCCTGACTTCCCTGTTCCCAGTGCTCCTGCATCTCTCCCCCAAAGGTAAGGGTGTCAGGAGCCCCTTCCAGAAGGATGGCCCAGGAGCTGTCAGCTGTCCAAAGCTGCAAGTCCTGGGCTTTGGAGGGAGGCTGGACAAGGCTGCTGGCTGCTGTGAGAGCCCTGCCTGAGTGTCCCTCTGAGCTCAGGGGACAATGTGGCAGGCAGGACTCCTGGGTCCGGATTATAGGGATGCCCTGATCCCTAGGGCTTCTCTAGGCATGCCTCCTTGCTATGGGGGACAATCCAGGGCCAGGTTTCCCTGGGAGCTGGTGCCTCTTTGGGATCTGGCTCTGTGTGGAAAGATGGCCAGTGTCCCAGGGCCTGGTGTGGCCTGCAGCTCCCACAGGCTTCTCAGGAGTGCACCAGAAATGCCTGTGTTGGAAATCAAGCCTTCCTCTTCTACTGCTCTCATTCAGGGGAATCTCTCTTCATTCCCATTTGTGTGGCCTAGCTGGCAGAGCATGTCCTGGGTGCTGAGATGCCATCTCCTGAATGCCACGGCCCTAGTTCTGAACCTTTCCCATACCCCTACTGTGGTGGATTTACCGTGCTACGCAGGTGACCTCCTCCACCCTACTCCATCATAACCCCTCCCCAGAGGAAAAGAGGAAGTAAATATTTTTTTGTGTGGTTGTTTGGGGTCCCAGGATTTGGAGTTTTCTTCAGCAGTAGCTCTCCATGGGCCGCAGCTTCCTCCAGGCGAAATCTACCTGCTCCACCGGGGGCTCCTCCATGGGCTGCAGTGTGGAGATCTGCTCCACCATGGGACCCATGGGCTGTATGGGAACTTCTGGTGTCTGGAGCACCTCCTGACCTTGGTGTCTGCAGGACTGGTTCTCACTCCTCTCTCTCTCAGCTGCTGTTTCCCAGCAGGTTTTTCCCTATTTAAATCTGCTCTCACAGAGGCACAACCAGCATCGCCCATTGGCTCGGCTCCGACCAGCAGCTGCCGTGGCCTGGAGTGGGCTGGACATTGGTCAGCAGGTGATGGTGAGCAATTACACTGTGCATCACATGCTTTGTGCATTCTATCATCATCATCATCAACAACAACAACAACATCTTTATTATTATTATTTCCCTTTATTTGCTCTCCTATTAAACAGTCTTTATCTCAATCCATGAGATTTTATCTTTTTTTCCCCTTCAATTCTCTCCCCCATCCCACTGGTAGGGTGTGAAGCAAACGGCTATGCGGTGCTGAGCTGCCTGCCAGGTTAAACCACAACACTCGCTTTGGTACATAAGGTATGGCCCAAAGGGTAAAGATAATGACAGATCTGCCCAGAGCATGTTACATGTAAAATTAAATTGTTATAAGCTTATTATTTGTTGAAACAATGTTGATTTTTTTGTGGATCTCAGGATTGTAGTTGTGTTTGGTCTCTGAATTATGTTCGATAGCACATTACCAACTGTGTGTTCCTTGCAGTGTTGTTTATCACTTTTGGGGGCTGGTTTAAGGTTATTATTTTGCTGTAATGTGTAACACTGGCTTATGGTATGATAAAATTATTGGATATGAGACTGATCTGGTAGTTGTACTCAGCATTGCTGTCACCACCACACTACAGGAAGCATCTATGAGAAACTATTCTGTTCTTGTGAGGCCCCATTTAGAGTACTGCATCCACGTCTGGGGTCCCCAGTACAAGAAGAATGTTAATCTGTTAGAATGGGTCCAGAGGAGAGCCACAAAGCTGGTCAGTAGGCTGGAAAACCTCTCCTATGAAGTAAGGCTGAGAGAGCTGGCAATGCTGAGCCTGAAGAAGGGAAGGCTCTGTGGTGACCTCATTGCAGCTTTTCAAATTTTAAAGGAGGCTTATAAAAAAGATGGGGAGTGACCTTCTCCTCATGCAGCCAATGAGAGGACAAAGGGGGATGATATTAGACTAAAAGTGGGAGATTTAAAGTAGAGATTAGGAGGAAATTCTTCACGGTGAGGCACTGGAACAGGTTGCCCAGAGAAGTTGTGCATGCCCCATCCCTGGAGGTGTTCATGTCCAGGTTGCATGACTCCCTGAGCAACCCGTTCTAGTGGGTGGCATCACTGCCCATGGCAGGAGGGTTGGAACTAGGTGTTCTTTAAAGTCCCTTCCAACCCAAGCCATTCTATGATTCTGTGATTCTCTTCTGGGACTTCCTGTGGCCTCAGCTTCCCTTCAGTCTTCCAGAAGGACCTAAGCTGAAGAACCTTGTCTGGGGGTGATCTCTAGGGTAAGGGCCAGCACATGGGTTGGGAGAGGCTGTCTGACTGTCTCAAGGATATGTGCTGCATACAAGTACAGCAGGAGAGCAGGAAGCTCACATGGCTGCTGGGTCATGCTTCCACCAATGCAAACCCTGACCTGGGATCCCAGCCTTGCTTTCCAACCCACCCTTCAGGAAGTGCAATGATATTAAGAGATGGGAAGTGTACAGCAGCAATCCTTCTTCAGTCACTGCTCAGGCCAGGTGGTGCACCAGGAAACCATGGACATGTGGTTCTGCATAATGAGCATGAATTAGGGTACCCATAGTCCCAACGTTGTCTTGGATGAGATGAACACCAGTATTTGAGGCAACTTCTAGACAAGGTCAGCTCCCATCTGATCTCTCCCCATCCCTCCTCTCACCTGTCCAGCTCTTCCTGGCCTAATGAGGTTGCTCAGCTTACTCAGCCTGGAGAAAAGAGAGCGTTGGAGAGGAGGAAAACAACAGCAGAGAATGGCCAGGGGACTGTCAAGGAGATAAAGCCACCAGTAGTGCTTCCAAGCAGGAGGATGAGATCCAGCTGGCAGAAGTTGACCTCTGTAAGTCCTTTCCAACCTGAATTATCCTTTCATCCTATGACATGTATCAGTGGGACCATTTCTGATGGTCATGGGCCTTTGAAAGGACCAAGACGTTTGAAGGATAGAACACAGGGCTATCTCAGGTATTCTTTATTCTTTGTGAAGCCGAGGTGATTCTCAGCTTCGCAAAGGGGCAACTGGAAGCAGAGATAATGCTGTGAGAGTTGGGGTACATACGGGAAGGTCTGCTATGCACCAGCACTGCCAAAAGTATGAAAAGTGCCCGTGTCAATATGCAATGTGCACACCTTGTGTTGGCAATTGCAACATCTTACTCTTGGGAACTCTTCTGACATTGTGTGGTGAGTATGGATGAGTCTTGATGATTGCCCTGCCTCCATTTAGCTTCTGGAGGAGCCTGACTCAGACTTCAAAGGGCTCAGGGACCGGAGAAAGGGAGACACTGCTTGAGAAGTTTACAGACTTTCCAGCAGTTCAGAAGTTTCAGCCTCCTTTGAGAGCACATCAAGCAATGCTCCCTCTCTGCAGTCCCTGGGGAGAGCAGAGCTATAGCAGGAACCTCCAGAGAGTTGTTGTTGCTATAAACCCCAGAACACTGCACAGAGCAGGGGGCATGGGATGCTGCTGGAGACCCACCACAGGAGGTGCTGGGAGGAGAAAACAAGGACAAAGCAAGGTGTGAATCCTGGGGCCAGCTTGGCAGAAAAATCAGGGAAGGGAAGGGAAAAGAAGGACATGGTGAGGAAGAGGCAGAGAGACCCTGGTGAGACCCTGGCCTTGGTCTTCATTCCCAGGCACCAAGAGTGGAGAATTCACCGCTTCATGCTGAGGACTTCAGGTGAGTGCTGGATGTCCTGAGTCAGGCTGGTGGTTGTTTTGCTGCTGGGTGTCTGCACAGGGTAAGTTTTGGAGACCTCAGTCTCAGTCCTGTCCTTTGCTGTGTGTCTTCCCACCTTCTCCTAGACATCCTGAGCCCCAGTACCAAGCAGAAGAGATGCTGAGATGGCAGTGCTGAGTTAGAGGTGGGCTGGGGGTGTTGGAGCCAGCCCTGAGGTACTTACCCACCTTGGCTTGGATGGGGAAGCATTTGGGGAGGGTGTGCATGGAGGCGGATTACCTAAGTCCCCTCTTGAAACTTTCTCCTCTCCTCTCTCTCTCTATACAAAAAATCTGTATTTGGTACTTTTTGCTTTATTTTTTTTAGCTGTGAAGTCCACCATAACTCTCTCTGTCCTGTTTTCAGCTGGGAGAGAGAGAATTTTGGTGCCGTGCTTCAGATTTAGGAGGAAAAATATTGATGCCTCACTGATATTTTAGTTTCTGCTGAGTAGTGCTTGCTCAGAGTCAAGGATTTTTTTGTCTCCTCACACTGCCCTGCTAGTGGGGAGGCTGGGAGTGCACAAGAATCTGGGAGGGACAGATGATCCAAACTGCCCAAAGGGATATTCTATACTGTATAATATCACACTCAAAAATAAAACTAGGGGGGAGTTAGCCGGGGAGCTACTGTTGCTCTGAGACTGGCTGGGCAGCAGTCTGCTGGTATTGACCAATTGCGTTGTGCATCACTTGTTTTGTGATTTTTTTTCCCCTCCCCCTTTTTGTTCCTATTAAACTGTCTTTATCTCAACCCATGAACTTTAATGAGTTTCACTTTTTTTTAACCCCATTCCACTGGCAGGGAGAAGTGAGCAAATGGCTGTGTGGTGCTTAGCTGCCTGCCAGATTAAACCACAACACTTTCTTAAATTTAACACAGAAGTATTCTTTCTCACAGGTCTCCTTCCTGGCAAGTGAGAAAAGAAAGATAAAAAACACTGCATGGGGGAAGGACAGATTGACAATTGGACATCACCAATGGATTTTCTGCTGCTGGGACTGGGAAATGTCCCTGAACTCCAGTCATCACTTTTCTTCCTGACATTCATGATCTACTCAGTCACCATGGCTGGGAACATCCTCATCATCGTGCTGGTGGTGGCAGTGCAGCATCTGCACACCCCCATGTACTTCTTCCTGGTCAACCTGTCCTCCTTGGAGACCTGCTACAGCTCCACCATCCTGCCCCGGCTGCTGGCCAGCTTCCTGACGGGGGACGGGACCATCTCTGCTCATGGCTGTATTACTCAGTTCTACTTCTTTGGCTCCTTTGTAACATCTGAGTGTTACCTGCTGGCAGCCATGTCCTATGATCGATACTTGGCCATCTGCCAGCCCCTGCTCTATGCAAGCTTCATGACCTGGAAGGTCTGTATCCAGATGGCAGCTGGATCTTGGTTAATGGGTTTTCTGCTGTCTGCTGTAGTCATATACCTCTTATCTCAGCTGAAGTTCTGTGGCCCCAAGGCAATTGACCACTTCTTCTGTGACCTTATCCCACTGCTAGAGCTCTCCTGCAGTGAAACCAGAGTGGTCACGCTTGTAACTTTTATGCTGTCTCTCCTAGATCTGGTTTTCCCTTTCTTGTTTATGCTGGCCTCCTATGTGTGCATCATAGCTGCCATCCTGAGAATCCCATCCAGAGTGAGCAGGCAGAAGGCCTTTTCCACTTGCTCCTCTCACCTCACTGTCATCACTGTTTTCTATGGCACCCTCATCATTGTCTATATGATGTCCCGATCAGTCTCGCTAAGGCAACTCAAAAAAGTGCTCTCCTTCTTCTACACTATCCTCACGCCCCTGGTCAATCCCCTCATTTACAGCCTGAGGAACAGGGAGGTCAGGGAGGCCCTGAGCAAAGGCCTTAGGAAAGCTGTGGTCTGCATACAGAGATCATAGTAGGTGAGTGACCCTTGGCACAGGCTACCTGTGGGTCTTTCACAAAGGCAAGTGCCATGTACTGTATGTATCTTTAGAAGTCTGTGCCTTTGAGCCTGCTTGCAGAGTGATAGGAATGAATGAGAGAGCTTCTTGGTGAGAAATACTGCTTTATATAGACAGATTGTGAAAAATGTTGTGGGTTTGCTTTTCCCTTCTTAATGAACTGTTCAATGCTCCTCTGATATCAGCTGCACCTCTGATCTTATCGTCACCTTCTTGTAGGGAGGTGGAGATAGATACCTCCCATTTCTAGATCATTTACCCTTGGAGGACCACCCGTGTCTGTTGTGTCCATGGTAGTAACTGGTAAGCGATTTCCCTGTCCTGATCTGGACACATGAGCTTTCTCCTCTTCTCCCCTTCTTCTGCTGTGGACAGGACTCAGAGAGTGACCCACTGTGCACCTGGTGGCCAGCCAAGGTCAACCCACCATACTAGAGTTTCATGGATGCTTTTGAATAATGATATATTTCCCTTTATTTAATATTTCCCCCAACATGCGTGCTGAACCTAAGACCAAAAGTCCTCAGTAAGTCCTCAGCTTGGGTCCACCTGGAGCACTGGAGTGAAGCCATAAACACTGGAAGGATGCGCCCTCTCCTGGGACTGCTGGAAGCCTCTGCATTCTCCACAGGAGCTGGGAGATTATAGAGGACACCCTGATGCCCTGTTCACCATCTCCATGTCCATGGGACCCTCAAAAATGTCCTTCAGTCCTAAGATACAGCCTAACTTCTTATATCAGGAACCTGGAGAAATTGCCCCAGAAATCTCAACAGTCTGGTGCACACAAGTAAATACACACAAACACACACAAATATGCATGTCCAAACACACAAACACACATCTCATCCACACACAAAGATGTGTACACAAGGCATGGGCACAGCCAACCAGACACAGACCAACTCCAACATGGAATAGCACTTTCACAGCCACCACGCCACCACTAGCACACAGAGCCATGAGCAACACACCTGGCCCCACCCCCTTCCTCACCTCAGCCTGCTCTGCTGTGAAGGTCATGAGCACTCCATGCATCCCCTGCAGCACTTACCCATGGGCACAGATGCACCCATGGCTCCCTGAGTGTGGGCGTGGTGTTTGGAACCACCCCGATGTCCTACCCAGGCTCTGAGCTGTTCCCCATTTGGCAGCTCCAACTCTGGCTCTCTTCAGTTCCTGCTCTCCTCCTCCTCCTCTGACCAGCCCCACCTGAGCTTGGCCAGCAAAGCAGGCACATACATTCACCTCCAACACACCAAGAGTATTCAGCAAACAGCCATCACCAGAGCTGAATAAGAAGGTAGGACAGAGCCTAGCGACTGGGCACGGGGTCTGGACAGACCAGCCCTGACCAGCCCCCTGTCCACATGCAGCTGCCCACGTGCATCCCCTCCTCTCCTCTTCCACAGGATTCTTCCTCCTCAATCCACTTTGATCCCTTCCTTTCTCAGCCACAGTCACTTCCCCACTTATCAACTTTTTCTAACTATATTTCCCCCGCTGATCCCTAGTTTGCTGTACCTGTCCACTCACTTGATAGTTCAGATACCATTGCCTACATCATTTGGACCTTCACTGGCATCACACATGGGTTCCCTGGACACAGATGCCTTTGCTAGACTTGATGCCCAGAGGGTCCCCACTGCTCCCCTCCAGCTCTCTGTGCCATTTGGCCATTGCTCACATCTCTGCCCACCAAGGGCTCGTGAGATACTGCTGTCCCTCACAGCCCTGCCTGTACTCTGCTCCTTTCTCCCACTGTGCTCTGTCACACCCAGCACTTTCTCATGCCTCATCCCAAAGGCTCCCATCCCATGTCCAGGTGGCATCACTGCAGGACAGCCCTCCCCAGGGCCCAGGCATCTGCCTGTAGCTTCCACAGCTGCTGCTCTTGATGGACTCCTGAGGCCTGCCTGCTCCTGGCCCATCACACTGTTGTGAGGAGGTGACCTCAGCAGCAGCAGCCCAGACATGGTGGCTCAACAGAGCTGTCCCCTGCCTGAGCTGCCCCCTCTGTCCCGTGGGGTTTGTGATGCACTCGATGACATCGCCGTGTCTGCCTGCCTGCCACCAGGCAGTCAGGTCACTGCAGTAGGAATGGCATCACAACCCACCTCCCAGCCATGTCACTGGGACCTTCCTCCACCTCTCCCCTCTCCCCAGCTCCCAGCACTTCTGGGTTGGTTTCCTGATAGTTCAGGTGATGTAAAATCCATGATTCCCAGCCACTTGCCCATCTCTCTCCCAGATATCTGTGTGTACACATGTAACTCTGTATATACATTTACCTTTACTTGCACATATAGCTGTAGTTACAGCTCTAGCTATACAAAAATATTTCACTATACAGACAGAAAGATGTGAATATTCCCATCAAGAAAGGCAGATAATACAAATATGTGTGTATATATATATATATATATGTATATATATCTTCCCCTGTACTTGCATTGCCAGAATTTCTCCTATGCATTGCACTTCATCTCCTAGGTCTTTGAGGCATTTCCATCTGGCCTTACGAAACAGCCCATGCTGGAAATCACCTTTCCAGCAGAGCATGTGGACGTGCATTTTCCACTCTTCTTCAGAGCTCCCCTCCAGTTGCTCTTGCTCTTTGGTCATTCAGATACTTCTCATATATGCAGTTGCTTCTAGGGAGTTTGGGGAGAGAGTTTGGGCCTCCTTTAAGGTACCTGTAGAGAGCGATAAGGTCGCCCCTGAGCCTCCTTTTCTCCAGGCTGAACAGTCCCAGCTCCCTCACCTGGATCATAGAGTCCAGCTCCTGGCACCACACAGGTCTGCCCAAAATTTTAGACCATGTGACTAAGTGCACAGTCCATTTGCTTCTTAAACTCTGACAAGCTTGGTGCCGTGACTCTGTATCTGGGGAGCCTGTTCCAGTGTGTAACTACCTCTCAGTGAAGAACCTCTTTCTGATATCCAGCCTGAACCTCACCTGTCGCAGCTTGACACCATTCCCTCTGGTCCTATCACTGGTCACTAAAGAGAATAGAGGGGTGCCTGCCACTCCACTCCCCCTCATGAGGGAGCTGTAGACCATGATGAGATCTCCCCTCAGCCTCCTCTTTCGAGGCTGAACAGGCCAAGTGACCTCAGCTGCGCCTCCCCTCTAGGCCCTTCACCATCTTTGTGACCCTTCTCTGGACACTCTCCAATAGTTTCATATCCTTTCTGTACTGTGGTGCCCAGACCTGCACACAGTACTCAAGGTGAGGCCCCAACAGTGCAAGGTAGAACGGGACAATCACCTCCCTCAACTGACTAGCAATGCCATGCTTGATGCATCCCAGGATACGGTTGGCCCTCCTCACTGCCAGGGCACACTACTGGCTCATATTCATATGTGCAGGGCTGCTTTCCAGTGTCTCGTCACCCAAGGAACGGAGTTCCCCTGAAGGAGAGCAGTACAAGGGGAACGGTTTCTGGCACACTCCTGAGAGGCCTGTGGGAGCTGCAGGCCACACCAGTCTCTGAGACACTAGACAACTTTCCACCAAGATGCAGATCCCAAAGAGGCACCAGCTGCCAGGGAAACCTGGCCCTGATTTGTCCCCCATCATGAGGACACATTGAGCCATGCCCAGACAAGCCCTACGGCTCAGGGTAGCCCTAGCATGAGGACCCACGAGTCACAAGCTCCCACAGCAGCCACAAGCCCTGTCCAGCCTCCCCCACAGCCCACGACTTGCACCTTTGGACAGCTGACAGCCTCTGTGTCACCCCTTGAGAAGGAGCTCCTGACAACCTTACCTTTCGAGGAGAGCTGCAGGAGCCCTGAGACCATGGCAGTAAGGGTGGAAGTAATGGTCACTCTCCAGGAACCCTTCATGCTGCTGGCCCTCAGCACAGGACAAGGGATGGCTCCTGGCTCCTCAACCACAACTCCTCTGCAAGGTGCCCCTGCTCCTTTGCCCATCAGCGAGGGTTGGGCAGCGAGGGTTTTGTCACATCAGGGCTCCATGCACAACAGAAAATTGTCATTTTATTGGTGTAAGCCTGAAGATTGCCTACAGTTATTTTAAGAATTTCAAAAATTTCACTTCAATCAGCTAAAATGATTGAACACTTCTAATACAATATTTGAGGTGTCCCATGAAACCAAAACGATCATATGATGATTATTACAGCAGGAGAAAAAATACTGATCTTCCCCTGTAGTCGCATTGCCAGAACTCTGTCTCTTGAGCACTGCATTTCATCTTCCCCGTCAGAGAATCATAGAATCATCAGTCAATGTTGGAAAATGCCTCCAAGATCAGCTCATCCAACTGTTGCCTTACTGCCAATGTCACCCACTAAACCGTGTTCCTAAGCACCATGTCCAGGTTTTCCTTAAACACCTCCAGGGACAGTGACTCCACCATTTCCCTGGGCAACCCGTCCCAATGCCTGACTACTCTTTCTGAGAAGAAATGTCTCCTAATTTCTAACCTAACCCCACCCCCAGTAAAATTTGAGGCCCTTCCCTCTAGTCCTATCACTAGTTTCCTGTGAGAAGAGGCCAACACTCAGCTTCTCACTACTTCCTTTCAGGTAGCTGTAGAGAGCAACAAGGTCTCCTCTGAGCCTCCTCTTCACCAGACTAAACAACCCCAGTTCCCTCAGTTGCTCCTCATAGCCCTCATTTTCCAGGCCCTCCACCAGGTTTGTAGCCCTTCTCTGGACATGCTCCAGCACCTGGATGTCCTTCTGGAAGTGAGGAGCCCAAAACTAAACAGAGTACACGAGGTACGGCCTCACCAGAGCAGAGTACAGGGGGATGATCACCTCCCTGGTCCTGCTGGTTACGCTACTCCTGATACAAGCCAGGATGCTGTTGGCCTTCTTGGCCACCTTGGCACACTGCCACCTCATCTTCAGGCAAGTTTTGACCACACCCCCAGATCCCTTTCCTCTGCACAGCTTTTGAGCCACTCTGCCCCAAGCCTGTAGCCTTGCATTGGGGTTATTGTGAACAAAGGGCAGGACCCGGCACTCAGCCGCGGTGAACCTCATCCCACTGGCTTCTGCCCATCAATCCAACCTGTCCAGGTCCCCCTGCAGGGCCTTCCTACACTCCAGCAGTTTGACACTTCCCCCCAACTTGGTGTCATCTGCAAACTTACTGAGGGTGCACTCAATTCCCACACCCAAATCATCAATAAAGGTATTAAGGAAGATGGGTCCCAACATCAACCCTTGGGCAACACCACTGGTGATTGCTCGTCAGCTGGATTTCACTTCATTCGCCACTACTCTCTGGGCCTATCCGTCCAGCCAGCTTTTAACCCAGCATAGAGTGTACCTGTCCAAGCCATGGGCTGCCAGCTTCTCCAGGAGAATACTATGGGAGACTGTGTCAAAGGCCTTGCTGAAGGCTAGGCAGACTACATCAATGGGCTTTCCCTCATCCCCCAGGCAGGTCACTGGTCATAGAAGGAGATGAGGTTGGTCAGGCAGGACTTTCAGGTAATTCCAGCTGGCCTGATTAAAGAGACCATATCAGAAGTCACCTTTCCAGCAGACTATCTGGACATGTGCAGTTTCTGCTGTTCTGCAGAGTTTCCCTCCACTTGCTCTTTGGTCATTCAGATACTTCTCATGCATCAAGTTGCTTCTTGGGACTTAAGAGGAATTCAACTTGCCTGTCTTTTGGTAGTCTCTCTCATCATCCATGTAGACAACTCTGTAGCTGTATTTCTCATTTACCATTTCCCATCTATTTGAGTCAGATGTTTGTTTTTACACTTATCCTCTGTGCATGGTTCAACTTGGATATGGCTCATTGCTGTGGACTTATTTATTTATTTATTTATTTATTTTTTTAACATGTGTTTCTTTGCTGTATTTTTTGTTAAGTATTGATAATAGAGGCACACATGTAAATAACAAGAAAAAACTGTTTGCATCTACTTTTCTCTTGTAAGGAGGCAGCAGCTGGTGCAAAGAAGCTGTAATATCCACCTGCAGACTTCAGTGGAGAAGTCTGGTGTAATTAAAAGTGATGCAAGTCATGGTGGCTGATGAGAGAAGTGGTGGGGATGGAGAGCTGAGCAGCAAAGTTATCCATACAGTCTAGGACTTCAAGGGAATGCGTTTCCTATCCATCCAGACCTCCTTAGGAGACACTTTGGATCCATGTCAACTACTGAATGCTACTAAGTTAAATAAGCTTACATATGAAAATGTTGTTTTGTAAAGTGGTCATTGAAAACTTCCTCTTTAAACTGCATTCTTGAAACCTCACTAATTAACTGTACAAGTCTGGAAGACTGGATGAAAATGGATGAGTTGTAATGCGCCCCATGGTGCATTTGGTGCTGAGTCCATAAACCTCAGGTAGTAAGAAGAGAATGATGTAACTGCAGGAGAAGTTAAAGTCAGAAGGAAACTTTGAAATGTCTGGGACTATTAATAGGCCCCAGTGAGGGTCATTACTGACAAGGCCTCCCCATGGACTTGTTAGAACAGACAATTGGAGGCCATGATTGCAGGTAGACAAAGGCACTGGGCAGGAGACTCTGATGCTGAGTAAAGGCCTTGGTTTGTTTGGTGAAGCAGAAAGGCCAAGCCCTGGCCCTCAGCCCCTGGGCAGGGAAGTCCTGTCCCCCACCCATGGCTCAGGGCTCTTCCTGGGGCAGTGGGATGTGGGGTGTGTAATGCTGTGTGAAGGACAATGCTATGACACCTGCTGGCCTCCCCATTGGGTTGCTGCTCTGCACTGTCCTATCCCTTCCCACTTTTCCCTGCAGGCTGTAGGCACCCGCCTTGCTTCTCCACTTTGCTCTCACCCTGGCATTTCCGTATTTTCACTGTTGTCTGTCCACCCTCACTGGCACATCTTTGAAACACAATGGCATGAGCTGACCACAGACTTCTGCGTGACCTCTAGCACCACGGCACTACCCTTTCAGTGACATTTCCTCCTCCTCATGCCTGCTCTGAACCATCCAAACAGCACTTTGTAGCAGTTATGACATTCTTCTGCCATTTCTCATCACCAGAGAAAGCTCCATAATTCACAACCCCCTTTTTTAGTAGGTGTCCGAAGCCATCAGCCTTCTGGAGACCTATGGCCTGACCAGACAGAAGAAACCTCACCAGGATCTTCCAAGCCATATAACTGCTGCTGGCCTTTTAGCTTCTCAGGTAGATATAAAACCCACACCCAAGGCCTCTTCCTGCATAGGGCCTGTCAGGCTCTCAGACAGAGGGCATCTCACAATCAGTGTGCCAAGCAGGTGCCTTCTGCTGCCTTATCAGGGATGCTGGCAGGTGTAAGTTGAAAAGCACAGATGTCAGCCAGGAGGCAAGGGCTGACAAATCAGCTACTTCAGGAAGAAGCCACCTCAAAGGCCCTGTCTCCAGCCATGTTACTGCCACTAGCCTGTGTGCTCCAGAGTCAGAGGTGACCAGATAGTTTTAATGGATTTGAAGTTTCTGAGGCACAACAGACCTCCAAATAATATACCCACATCGCAACCTGGTTGTGGGCCAGGACTTGACCCAATTAAAAGGAAAAAATTTAATGGATTTTATCAATAAATTTTCTACCATACCATTGCTTCAAATATGGAAACCGTCTTCACAGGATCTACTGTGTTCATAGTAATACACGATGTTTCTCTCCCTTTGCCTCTCTTTTCTTCTTACTCTACCTTTCAGGATTTCAGAGAGCTCTCCAGTAGAGACAGTCATTGAATCACAAAATAACTCATGTTGGAAGAGACCCCTGAATGGCATCCTCTTCAGATTTCCTGCTCAAGGGAGCCTAAACTAGATGCGGTTGGTCAAGGGCTCCTCTGTGCTTGGCACCACCCAGAAAGGATCTGAAAGCGTGCTCCATCCTGTAATTCCGAGACTTAATGACGACATTCAACAGTGTTGGCCCAAGTGCTGATCATTGAGGGATGCTGCTAGGAACTGCCTGACAGGAGAACTTTGCAGCACAGATGACACCTGGGCCTGATTGTCCAGCCAAATTCTCACCCACAGCCTCATCCATTTGTTAAGTCCACATAGCATCAATCAGGCTATGAGAAGTCTCTGGGAGACAAAGTGACAGGCCAAGGTGCAGGTAGACAGCGTCCCTTTCTTTCCCCTCCCCTATGGGTTCAGCAACCCTGTTTTTGTGCTTCAAGTGCCTGGAGGTGGCTGTGGAAAAACTTGCACCATCACCTTCTGAGGGACTGAGGTGAGGCTGACCAACCATAATTCTTTCCACCCTCTTTTCTCCTCTTCTGGAAGACAGGTTTGATGTCATTCCAAGTCTCCAGAAAGCTCTCTGGTCCCTCTGGCACATTTGCTGACATAGTCCAGGAAGGAAAGGGAAGGTGATGCAGGAGACAGGCAAGAACACACAAGTTTTTCCCTTGCACACCCAAAGGCAGGTCATGCAGTGGTTGTGGTGTCCCTGTGACACCTGCTGTCTCTCCCAGATTCTGGAAGGCACCCCAGCCCTGCAGTGCATTGCCCTGCTCTGCACTCATCTGAGATGCCCCACAGCATGAGGAATGGACACAGGCTGAGGGCATTTGTGCTCACTCAGGTTTACCTAAGTACACGCACAAAATGAATGCACTGAAGCCTCATCTGTGCAAGGCATGCAGGTGGAATTTTGACTGATCCATTCTGTGTCCTTCTGTGGAGGAACAAAACAACCTATCTGAGCTGGGTTAAGAGCCAAAAAAGTCATCCAAGACATAACCAGGACAATATCCAGCCCCTGTTCTGTACCGTTTATATCATGACAGGTCCCAGACTTTCCAATAAGTCTTCATTAATCAGCACCCCGCAAGTAAAACACAGATATCATTCCCTTAGTCTATGGGCCACCTCTCTGAAATCTTCATAAAATGTTCAAGGAGTCCATTTAGTCCATGAATTGGGTTCTATCTCTTGCTGTGGCCCCAAAGGACAGGAGAAGACACATATGTTACATGGAGTGACAGGGCACCAATGCCAGCTCAGGTTAGGTCACTGCTGCACTTGCACTGCTCCTTGTGAGGCTCCTCTGCTATTGGTTCGAGTGGTACCTCCTACAGAACATGGCTGCATGGTGCTTATCTGCCTGCTGGGTTAAACCACAGCACAGACCAGGCCGCAGAATCTGACTCATTGCAATGAGCTCCTCCCCTCACCCCTGCTCCAGCCTGGGCTTGTCCACCGGCCACAGTCCTTTAGAGGTGTATCTGTTCCAACACAGCCTTATTCATGAGCCACAGTCCCTTCAGAGCTTTACCTACTGTGTCATGGAATTACCAGCAGCCACGGATGCTTGCAGATGTGCCTTCAGAGGTGTACATTTATCCATGGGCCACATTCACTTCATTCACCTGATCTAGTGTGGCCTTTTCCATTCCAGAAGCATGATGTGGAGTTCTGGCCTGCAATGTAGAGATTCAATACAAAAACAATTCAAGCAAATGTGGGTCTGGGACATACATGTATTGGCTGATAGAGGACCAACAGGGTCAGGCATTGGAAGAAGCCTGATGTGTTGTGAGGAAACCACGGGTATTGGTAAATCCTCAGAAAAATAAAGAGTTCTATTTCAAGATAAAGCCAGAAAGGATGGAGAGAAATTAGGACAGCTTTGGCAATCATGGGGTCAGAGTGAGCTGGGAAAGTGAGTGTGTGGTAATAGTATGCAGGGATGCAAGCACAGGTAGAGGAAAATTTGGGACAGGCTGTGGAGGGGGATGGCAGAGGGCCATTGTGGGGCTGGGGCCCCCAGTGGAACTGATGTCCTTAGGGCTACAGCTGCGTCCTCTTCCACTGAGGCTTACCAGAGGACACTGGTCCCTTACTGCCCCAGGGCCTTGTTACCCCCTCAACCCCACAGAGCCTGGCAAGTGTCCTACCAGTGTCCTACACTTGGAATTGCACACCCCCACATCACACTGCCCTTGCCAGAGCCCCGAGCAGCCCAGGAAGTGCAGGATCCCCCTTCCCAGGGGATGCGCTCAGGCCTTGGCCATCCCCCTTGGTGAAACACATCAAGGGCTTTCAGAGTAACTTCTCCATTTGATTTTCCACCTGTAGCCAGTGCCTCTGATTTCCTCTTCCACCATCTCCAGGGATGGGCACCTTGTCTGGTTATTTCCCTTGTGGTCTCTTCTGGGATGGCCCTCATCGGGGTTGGCCAACACCCTCAAACTTTTGGGGGCTTGCTTCTGCCCTTTACTTCTTCAGAGACTTGCTTCAGGATCTGCAGTTCAGGAACTTGGCAGCAGAGGGCGAATCAACATGCAAAACTCCCTCACAAGCCAAGGTTTTAGCATAATTCTCCCGAAGTCTTCAATTCCTGTGGAGTTCATTAAGGAGATGCCAGGAGTCTCCTTAAAAGGACTGACTTCAATAACAATAACAATAACAATAACAATAACAATAACAATAACAATAACAATAACAATAACAATAATAATAATAATAATAATAATAAATAACCCTTATAGGAAAGAATCTAAGAATCTCTTCTTTCTGCTGTGTGTTTTTTTTTTAGTTGTCTACCTACAGATAAAATGATACCAGCAACCTCCAACTGATATTAATTCTGAGTGTCTTCTAAGAGACTTTGAACATGTTTTTTTAAAGACAGAAGGTCCTGTGTCATATCTCATAGTCCCAAATGGGTGCTTCAGCTGTTCCAGGACATCCTTGAGGCAGCAGCAACATCTCTGTGGGCAACTGAATCAAGTCCTGAAGGACATTGTAGGCCAAATTGAATGTATGTGGAAAATTCCTTAATTTAATGTAATAAATTTGTAAGAAGACCTCAGTTTCAGAACTTCTTATGCTTGTCCACAAATTCTCACCTTTTTTTTTTTTTTAAATAGGTCATGTACATAGACCAACAAGATGATGACATCCCCCTTTATGTAAAGAAAAAAAAAATGCAACTCTTTCCAAAAATACATTTTTTCCCAGCACTTGGAAGGGAGATTATGTTCCCAGGACATGCACATATTGGCACATTTCACCTTTATATCTCAGGGCTAAGCAGAGCAGAGAGCAAGGTTAGAGAAGTTGGATACATCCTGCTTTTATCTCTTTGCTGTCAAGCAATGGCCAGTCCTGTGCTAGGACTTCCCTCACACACCCTTCCTGTTTATGAGCCAGCCAAATCTTTATGGCACAAGTGGCAGACTCCAAACAATACCCAAAAGCCCAGAGCACAGACTTATCAGTGAATCATAGAATCATTTAGGTTGGAAATGACCTCTAAGATTATCCAGTCCAACCTTTAACCTAGCACTGCCCAGTCTACCATTAAAACACATCATGTAGCCCTACATCTTCATGTTTTTTAAAGACCTCCAAGGATGATGACTCAACTACTTCCCTTGGCAGCCTGTTCCAATACTTCACAACTCTTTCAGAGAAGAAATTGTTCCTAATATCCAACCTAAACCTCCTCTGGCAGAACTTAAGTCTTATCACTTTTGTCTTATCACTTGGTGCTTGGGAAAACAGACCAACCCCAACTTCACTATAGCCCCATTTACAGTGATTGTAGAGTATGATAAGTTCTCCCCTGAACCTCCTTTTTAAGCCCAGAGTAGAGCCGAGGAAGGCAAGTATGACCCCTGTCTTCAAGGAAGGCAAGAAGAAGGACATGGGAAACTAGAGGACAGATAGCCCCTCCTCAGTTCCTGGGAAGGTGATGGAGCAGCTAATCCTGGAAAACATTTCCAAGCACATGGAGGACAAGAAAGTGATCAGGAGTGGTCAACATGGATTCACCAAGGGTTTCTTATGACTTACCAACTTGATAGCCTTCTCCAATGAAAAGACTGCCTTGGTAAGTGAGGGGAGAGAAGGGTATATTGTCTGCCTTGTCTTCAGAAAGGCTCTTGAGATGTCTCTCATAAGATCCTGATAGAGAAGGATCCCTGGAGGCAGTCAGATCCCATTTGGACATGGAGTTGGACAACGTGCTCAGGCTGATCCTGCTTGGGGTTGGCCTAGGAAACCTCCAGAGCTCCCTTCCAACCTCAAACATTCTGTAGTTACGTGATACCTGGCAGCATTTCTGAGAACTTTTCTGTGGTACCTTAAATCGGTCTGAGTCCTGGTGCCCATGGTGCCCAGGAGCTCTGGGGCTGGTGCACCCTCACATCCTGCCCCAGGTGTCTCTTGGTCCCTGGGATCACTGCTGTGACTGAGGGGAGAGGCAGGCCTGGCTGGGGCCTGGCAGTAGTTTTGGGGTGGTGGCCTTGTGGGAACTTGCCGCAGTGCTGTGGCTCCTGTCCACAGGCCTGTCTCTGGGCTGGCCCAGCACCACTGCCCCACACACAGCCACAGATCCCAACAGGAGGAAGGAGCCAGACTTCTTCAAGACCAGCTCCCACCTGGGATTTTGTACTTTCCCTTTGGTTGATGCCACCAATACTGAGCTTTAAACAAAAAGCTCAGCCATCAGGAAGTGAAAAAGTCCCATTTAATTTATATACAGCTATTACTTTGCTACAAGAAAGTCCACATTGATACACACTTTTAAACAGGCTTGGATGGGCTTCATCTGACACAATGCATGTTCATTCCTCAATATCAGTGGTAGGAGTGAAAGGATTTGGGGGAGGGCAGTGGGGGATGAAAAGCAGAAGCACCAGCAGTTAAAAATAATGAAATATGAAAATAAGACAAAATACAATAATGCAAAAGAAGGCAACACAAGGTATGAATGGATACAGGGGGTCACCTTTGGAGAGATATGGGACATTTATGATTCCTGAAAAATGTCCATAAAAGCACTTTCACAATAGCATCCTTTAGTGCTTGCATCCTCATGCTGTAGATGAGGGGGTTCAGTGCTGGGGGAACCACAGAGTAAAGAACTGCCACCACCAGGTCCAGGGCTGGGGAAAAGATAGAAGGGGGCTTCAGGTAGGCAAACACGCCAGTGGTGATTAACAAAGAGACCACAACCATATGAGGGACACGTGGAAAAGGCTTTGTGCCGTCCCTGCTCAGAGGGCATCCTCTGCACAGTCCTGAAGATCTGAACATAGGAGAGAACAATGAAAACAAAACAACCCAAGAACAGAAGACTACTAAATGTGAGAAGTCCAAGATCCCTATGGTAGGATTGTGAGCAGGAGAGCTTGAGGATCTTGGGGATTTCACAGAAGAACTGGTCCACAGCATTTTCTCCGCAGAGGGGCAGTGAAAATGTATTGGCAGTGTACAGTACAGCATTGAGAAAGCAATTACCCCAGGCAGCTGCTTCCATCTGGGCACAAGCTCTGCTGTCCAGGAGGCTCCCATAGTGCAGGGGCTTGCAGATGGCAATGTAGCAGTCATAGGCCATGATGGTAAGAAGGGAACAGTCTGATGACATCAAAAAGACAAACAGAAATTCCTGTGCAACGCATCCTGCATAGGAAATGGCCCTGGTGTCCCAGAGAGCATTGGCCATGGCTTTGGGGACAGTGGTGGAGATGCAGCCCAGGTTGAGGAGGGCAAGGTTGAGGAGAAAGAAGTACATGGGGGTGTGGAGGTGGTGGTCAAAGGCTACGGCAGTGAGGATGAGGCCATTGCCCAGGAGGGCAGCCAAGTAGATGCCCAGGAAGAGCACAAAGTGCAGGAGCTGCAGCTCCCTCGTGTCTGCGAATGGCAGGAGGAGGAACTCGGTGATGGAGCTGCTGTTGGACATGTGCTGCCTGTTGGGTATGGAGATCTGTACAGGTAGTAAAAGACAACGACATGTTAGGACAGGTTTCTCTGAGTGAAGCCTATGCCATTCCTTTTAGACCTCCCCTGCCATACTCAAATGCTTTTTGCTTCTCTGCTGGAATCTTTGGTTTAGCTCCATGACATGAGCTTCATTTTTGAGGTTCAGTCTCAAATGAGGAACAGGGCACTCTGGTTCTGGTCTCGCAAGGGAATCAGTCCTGACCAGTGCAGGGAGTACACAGGAACATGGCAGGAGGGCAAGGTTTTATTTTCAGATTTTGTCATATGAAATCCCTTCTTACACAAAGAGGAATAGAATCACAGAATGGCTCAGGTTGGAAGAGACCTTACAGATAATCTAGTTCCAGACGCCTTGCCATGGGCAGGGATGCTACCCACTAGATCACAATGCCCAGGACCTCATCCAACCTGGTCCTGAACACCTCTAGGAACAGGACATTCACAGCCTATCTGGGCAATATGTTTCAGTACCTCACCTCCCTCTGAATGAAAAATTTCCTCCTAATCTCTAATAAAAATCTCCCCTGTTTTAGTTTAAAGCCATTCCACTGATCCTGTCATTATCTGATTGATCAAAAAGTAGATCTCCATCTTTTTTTTATAAGACCCCTTAAATTACGGAAAAGCTGCAGTGAGGTCACCCTGCTCAGCCTCAGCTCTCTCAGCCGTTCTTCGAAGGAGAGGTGCTCCAGCATGCTGATCATCTTCATGACAGCATGTTAACATTTGTATTCGGTGCTACATAATGCAGTTGGCAAAAAGGAGTTTTAGGGGCAATTTTTAATACACATTCTCTTCCCACTCTTCATGCCCAGTGTTCTCTGAAGTCAGAAATCCTGAGCATTTCTGATGCACTCACAGTGAATGGCTGTGAGACCTCAGAGGCAAAGGGATTCCCTGTGGCTCAGAGCAGAGTGAGGCAGCTGGCTGGACTTGTCCCCAACTGCCTGAGCTTTTGTAGATGGAGGGCAATCACATTTATGTTACCCTGAAAAGAAGCCAAATGCTGCTGAGACCAGATGAATCCACGGCCAATCTGTCAATGCCCAGCCTTTCTCAAGGTACCTGAACCACCAGCACCACACCTCTAGTCAAGGACACCAATCATTCATTTCACCAACCCAACAGTTGCATGTAGCATCTCTCTGCTTCTTCCCCGGGTTTCACATAACACAGAGATGCTATGGAAAAGATTTGCAGCCTGCAGAACAGCTCACAGATTGAAAGGACACCCAAGGAGATAACCAAATGACCTGGTGATGGTCCTTCATGAAGGGAAAGTCAACTCTCTCCCCAGCCTCACAGACTGCATTGCCCACAACCCCCAGGCAGCTGACCCCCTCTGCAGTTGCAGCACAGGTGGAAATGGGCAAGTGGCTGGAGAGATGCACCTCTGCTCTGCTGGAGCTCTGGCTGCAGAAGACATTATCCATGCCTTGGACTCATGGCTGTGAGGGCAGAGGCTTTTCTGGGTGGGAGAGGAGGCAAGGGGGCATGCTCAGAGGAAGGGGTCTGCACTGAATGGAAAAAAAATATGGAGAATTCTGATGAATTCTCTCTCTGACAAGACTTCTTATTAACCTTCCCCTCATTCCCTGATCATATCCCTGATACATGAAGGTTTTCTTTCTGGGAGTTGTTTCCCTGTCTTATTCCTGTTTCTGCTCACAGCCTCATCCAAATCTGTGCACAGTAATCTTTGCCCTTCAGAAACCTGCCAATATGCAAGAGACTGCTTAGCTGCTTGTGCATCTTTGCAGGTGGAAAAGGACCTGTCAGAAAGCCCAGATGGGGTCAGCAAAGTTGATGCTGTTTCTTTCAATATGAAGAGGAGAGGCTGAAGGTACATTTGGGGCAGCTCACAAACATACCAATTGTCAAAGTTCCAGTTCAGGAGCATCAGCAATCTGCTCATATTTACAGCTCCTCTTCGATTTCTTCCTGCTTCCCCTCCCTTCCAGTAGAGTAGGTAACTGAAAAGAGGGCAGAAAATCCCTATTTTGACCTTGCTTGCTTAGAAAAATTGTTTGGGAAATGCCCTTGATGTACAATGGATCTGTGAGCAGGCTGCCCCAGGCAGCAGCCTCCTGCCAGCAGCAGGACCCTGCCCTGCTGGGGGGCTCCTTCCACCCACAGCTTCTCCTCGCAGCGCCCTGGGCAGCTCCCCGGGCAGGCTGAGTGCTGAGCCTGGAAGGTGGCAGAGGCCCTGCCCCGGCACACAGCCCCTGGGGCACAGCAGGGACCCTGCTCTGCACCACAGCCCTGGACACCCCTGCCTGCACCCCTGCCTTCACAGCCTGCAGCCAGCCTGTGACAAAGGAGCTCTAAGGGCCTCCATGCTGACCCTGCAGGAGGGAACCCCTGCTCTGGAGCATGTCCTTCTCTGTATTAAAGAAATATGCAGTGTCTCCAGACTGTCCTGCTCTAGGACAATGGAGGTCTAGGACACCTCCAGGATATTCCAGTGCATTGCAATGCACTTAAACTTACCATGTTAGGGGTTGCTAGAATTGCTTCTCCGGTGTATTCTCAGCTTTCTAACACTCCACACAGTCTTAAACATCTCTCCCTTCTCTCCCCTCCCTGTGCCAGCTGCAGGCAGTGCCCCCAGCCCCTCTGCGCTGTGCAGAGGAGCTGCTCCTGGGCAGAGCTGTCTCTCTGCAGCACTGCCTGCTTGCCAGGAGCTCCCCTTGGGCCCAGGAGCCCGGCCCAGCTCAGCAGCAGAGGCCCAGCCCAAGGCCTCTCTTGCTCTGCCCCCCACCAGGCTCCCGGCACATGGCCCTGGGGCTCCAGTGCTCACGGCTTTTGGAAGGCAGCAGGGTCTCTCCTGGGGAGCACACTTGGAAGCAGACAAAGCAAACACTGACTGGCCTTCTCTAAAATGTGCTGATTGATTCCTGCAGCAGGAATTGCCTTACCAAGATTTGCAGAGTTATGGGACGTGCCAAAGTTCCTCCCTTGTTCAACTTATTCATCAGTGAAGTGGATGATGTAACAGAGTGCACCCTCAGCAACTTTTCTGATGACACAAAGCTGGGAGGAGTGACTGATACCCCAGAGGGCTGTGCTGCCATTCAGAGGGACCCTGACAGGCTGGAGAAACAGGCTGAGAGAAAGCCCATGAAGTTCAACAAGGGCAAGTGCAGGGTCCTATCTCCTTCCTAGGGAGGAATAACCCACAGAACCAGTACAGGCTGGGAATGACCTGCTGGAGAGCAGCTCTGCAGAGAAGAACCTGGGAGTCCTGGGGGACCGCAGGTTGAGCATGAGCCAGCAGTGTGCCCTTGTGGCCAAGAAGGCCAACGGGATCCTGGGGTGCATTCAGAAGGGTGTTGCTAGCAGGCCAAAGGAGGTGATCCTTCCCCTCTACTCAGCCTGTACTAGTGCTTGGGGTTATTCCTCGCTAGGAAGGAGACACCACCTTTTCTTTGCGATGTCAAATGTATGAGAATCTTTACAGGGTCAGAAAAGTGGCCATTTAGTTGCAGAATAAATAATAGGGCTGATTTCTCCTGAAGTGCTACTTGTTGCTTGACAGAGCGGCACATTGTGACAGCCATGGTGACAGCCTGGCAGCCTTGTGCCTGGGTATGACTGTGAGATCAGTCCAACAGGATGAAGGCTTTGTTCCTCATCCATTGTGCCAAGAAAGGGGTTTTGCCTCTTGGCAGAAGCTATCGCTGCCACATGTCACCTGGGCAACCTCTGTGATTGGCATCCGCACTTGGGGACAGAGATACGCAAAGCCCTGGTTCCACTGGCATTCATTCCAAGCTAAGCAACCCAAGGCCTTCACCAGAGCTGGTCACCAGGGAAGGCACTTTCAGGACTCCTTGCAACAGGTTGCAGTAATTCTGCTATAGTTTATGTCAATCGTGAGTGCCTGGAGTGTTTTGGACTGTTCTAGAGGTGAATTTGGAGTACGGGAATGCTCTATACAAACACAAAAGAGGTTTGATCTATTAGCTTGTGCTCAGTGACTTCTGTCCTAGAGGTTATTGAATCAAAGCCTAGAATATCTGGAGTGCATCCTTGTCCTAGAGCCACTCACACACTGGCTGGTAATGACTTGGTTACTGAAAATACGGTCTGGCGGGGGACTTCAACTTCCCAGATGTCTGCTCGAAATACAACGCAGCAGAGAGGAAACAGTCTAGGAGGTCTTTGGAGCGGGTGGAAGATAACTTCCTGACACAGCTGGTGAGTGAGGCAACCAGGGAAGGTGCCCTGCTGGACCTTTTGCTTCTGAACAGAGAAGGTCTTGAAGGGAAAGTGAAAGTTGAAGGGCAAATCTTGGGCATAGCAATCATGAATTAATAGAGTTTTTGATTCTTGGAGAGGTAAGAAGAGGGGTTAGAAGAATTGCCACCCTGGAATTCCAAAGGGATTGGAATTTGGCCTGTTAAGGAGCTGGGTTGGCAGAGTCCCTCGGGAGGCAGTCCAGAAGGGCAAAGGAGTCCAGGAAGGCTGGACTCACTTCAAGAACGAAATCCTAAAGGCACAGAAGAGGTCATCCCTGTGTGCTGAAAGATGAGCCAACAGACAAGGTCAGCGTGGCTGAACAGAGCTTTGGCTAGAGCTGAGGAAGAAAAAGAGAGTTTATGATCTTTGGAACAAGGAGCAAGATGCTCAGTAGGACTAACTATAAAGACGTTGTGAGGCTGTGCAGGCAGAAAATTAGAAGGGTCAAAGCCCAACTGGAACTCAGTCTGGCTACTGCCATAAAGGAGAATTAAAAATGTTTTTATAAATGCTTTAGGAACAAAAGGAGGACTAAGGAAAATATCCATCCATAATCAACTCAAGGGTATTAAAGGAGCTGGCAGAAGTACTTACCAAGACATTTTCTGTAATTTATCAGCAGGCCTAGCTGTCAGGGGAGGTCCCAGTCAACTGTCGGCTAGCAAATGTGATGCCCATCTACAGGAAAGGCCAGAAGGAGGACCCAGGGAACTACAGGCCTGTCAGTCTTATATTGGTGCCAGGGAAGGTTATGGTGCAGATTATCTTGAGTGCCATCATACGACACATACAGGATAACCAGGTGATCAGGCCCAGTCAGCATGGCATGAAAGGTAGGTCTTGCTTAACAAACCTGTTCTCCTATGGAAAGGTGATGCTCTTAGTGGATGAGGGATAGGCTGTGGATGTTTTCTACCTAAGGTTTAGTAAAGGTTTTGACTCTGTTTCCCAGAGTTAAATCCAATTGGCAGCAGGTCACAAGTGGAGTCCCCCAGGACTCAGTACTGGGGCCAGCAACAGGACAAAAAGGAAATGGCCTCAAGTTTCACCAGGGGAGATTTAGGTTGGATATTGGGAAAAATGTTTTCCCTGAAAGGGTTGTGATGCACTGGAACAGGCTGCCCAGGGATGTGGTGGAGTGGTCATCCCTGGAGGTGTTCACAAGACGTGTAGATGTGGTGCTTAGGGACACGGTTTAGTGGTAGATGTGGCAGTGCTAGGTAAATGGTTGAACTTGATGATTTGAGGGATCTTTTCCAATCTACATTATTCTATGGCTCTATGGTTCTATGAGTCTAACATAAGTCACAATCATTGGAAGGCAGCCACTGCAGTCTGGGAATTCAAGACTATGGCCTGGACAAGTCTGTAGGTTCTGCAATGGATTCCTCTGGGCTGGCACCACACATCCTGGAAGACTTTCCAGTGGATTCCTGGAGTTCACTACACTTGAAATTGCCATTGAAACCCGAAGATATTCATGTTTGTCCATGTGTGATAAACTCAGGCTGAAAGACTCAAGAATAGGCGACTTTAAGCGGCTGTGGCAGAACCCAGCTGCTTGTCCCAGTCTGGGAATATGTTATATTCCAACTAGGGAAATTAAAGAGGATTAGTGTAAACAGACCCATCAGGTCAATTCACACAGTAAGGGAAAGTAATAGTTACTATGCGGTGCATTCGGGCATCAGGAGACTCAAGCAGATGTAATCTAGTTCATCCGTGAGCTAAGACAAACACCGTGAGCAGAGCAAAGGACATGCAGTGGTGCCCTCCCATGAAGGAGGATGCAGAGTGCATCTGTAAAAGGTGTCTTGCTTGTGCCACAACCAACACAGGTTCAGCTGAAGTGAAAGCCCCAGCACAGGACCAATGGAGTGAAGGTCCTTCGGCACAACTGCAGAAAGACTTTGCAAGACCTCTGCCAGTGACAGCTTGAAACACCAAATGCATCTTGGTGGTAGTAGGTCCTTTTGGCACATGGGCAGTTGTCCTCCCTGAAATTGTCCTGCACATCAGAAAGCCCTCTGGGCAGCAATGATGTCACTGCAGAGGGGAGGGCGAGGGGCTGGCAGAGCCCCATCGAGGGGCTGGCTGGCGGTGAGCTCTGCCCTTGCTAAAACCATATGTCCGTCTCCACCATAATTTCCTGTTTTGGAGCCTATCCTTGCTGTCACCCCCTACCAGCTCATTCATGGCCCCTCTCAGAGCCCTGTTCCTGCATTGTCCCAGCCCCACTGCCCCACACATGGTCCCACAGCCATGCCACCATGGCACCGCACATGGCAGTGCACATTCAGGGCTGGGAGGAGCTCCCCCCATTAAAATCCCAGCGGCACCCTCAGGGTCCCTTCCTGCTATGGCCTTCCTTTGCAGCCTCCTCCAGCCCATGGCACCTGCCCTGACCCAGCCACCTCCCATTGGGGCCTCTGCAAACAGCCCTGCTCCAGGTCTGCAGGGCTCTGGGCCAGGACAGAGGCCAATAGAGCTAGTTGTTCCCCTAACACAGACCTCGAGCACAGCTCTTCCACCTTCCTGACCTCTGCCCACCTCCTTGCCCTCTGCCCAGCCCAGTGGCAGTGGCTCCAGGGCAGTGCCCACTGCAGGCTGCTGCAGGGCTCTGGGTACTGCCACCACAGCCACAGCCCCTCTGAAGGGAACACCAGCTACTGGGGCATAGAGGGCTCAGCCCCACAGATGGAAACATCCATGGCAGAAGCATACAGAGATCAGTGTACCCTGCTGTTGTGTCCCCTGCTCTTCTCTGCAGCAGATCCTCAGAGGCCTGCAGCCCCTCCGTGCCATCCCTGTGGGTCCTCAGGCAGATCCTGCAGCCCATGGGCCAGGGCAGCCTGCCCCAAGCTGCTGCAGCCAGAAAGGGGTTTGCTGGTCCCATTATGTCTCTGCTCTGCCGAGAGTGGGATCCAGAAAAAGAATTTGCTGTAGGTTCATTTATTTTGTTTAAATACACAGAGAGGCTGGCTCCTTGTTTATGCAGAGCCTCAGGGTCACACAAGATATGTTGGTACTTAAGTGCAAGGGGATGAAGAATGGCATTTCTTTGTGGAAAACAGTATCACAAGGGGAAAATGAAAAAAAAAGACGTCTAGAAGTAAAACCAGGCTTAGCCTGTCATGACATAAACCACAATTCATGTGTAGAAGAAGCAAAAGAAGCAGTCTATAGCTGCTGAAGGGTCCAATTAATTTCCTGAGCAAATCCTGATAAACATCCATGACATCATTTTCCTAATGGCACACTTGAACTCCTGGTTTCTCATGCTGTAGATGAGGGGGTTCACTGCTGGGGGCATCACTGCATATAGAACAGCCATTATCATGTCCAGGGATGGAGAGGAGATAGTGGGAGGCTTCAGGTAGGCAGATACACCAGCGCTAACCAGCAGGGAGACCATGACCAGGTGAGGGAGGCACGTGGAAAAGGCTTTGTGGCGTCCCTGCTCAGAGGTGATCCTCAGCACAGCCCTGAAGATCTGTACATAGGACAGCACAATGAATACAAAACACCCCAAAACCAGAATGCCACTGAATGTGAGAAGCCCAGTTTCCCTGAGGTAGGAGTCTGAGCAGGAGATTTTTAGGATCTGGGTGATTTCACAGAAGAACTGGTCCACAGCATTGCCTTGGCAGAGGGGCAGGGAAAATGTATTGGTAGCGTGCAGCAGAGCACAGAGAACCCCACTGCCCGAGGCAGCTGCTGCCATCTGGGCACAAGCTCTGCTGCCCAGGAGGGTCTGGTAGTGCAGGGGCTTGCAGATGGCAATGTAGCGGTCATAGGCCATGACGGTGAGAAGAAACAAATCTGCTGACATGAGAAAAGGAAAAAGAAAGACCTGTGCAACACATCCCGCATAGGAAATGGTCCTGGTGCCCAGAGGGAATTGGCCATGGCTTTGGGGAAAGTGGTGGAGATGCAGCCTAGGTCAAGGAGGGCGAGGTTGAGGAGGAAGAAGTACATGGGGGTGTGGAGGCGGTGGTCGCAGGCTACAGTGGTGAGGATGAGGCCGTTGCCCAGGAGGGCAGCCAGGTAGATGCCCCGGAAGAGCGCGAAGTGCAGGAGCTGCAACTCCTGTGTGTCTGAAAATGGCAGGAGAAGGAACTTGGTGATGGAGCTGCTGTTGGACATCTGATCTTCCTGGACAAAGGGGACTACCCAAGGAAGAAAAGACTGTGATAATTAAGAGAGACATCTCTGAGAAAAACCTACTCCACTTCTCACTTAAATCCCACACACTGACTTTCCCCTTTCTGAGACCTTTCTGCTGCTCTGTTGCTTGAGCTTTGGATGGTGCTGGAGGAAGGTGCCACTGGGAGCAGGGGACACTGCTGTGCACTGTGGAGGAGTCACGACGGTCCTACAGGTCTAAACATAAAGAAATCAGGAGTGATCTCCGATTAAATCTACCTCTGATGTATGTGGACTTCCCAGCATTACCACTCTCAACACTCTTGATTGCCAAATGGCATTTGTGGTTTAATTTCTTCCAACTGCATCTGTGACACTCTTCTAAGTTTTTTGAGGGTAGAAAACCCTGGCATTTTTCCTACATTCCAGGTGAGATTTTGTGAATGTCCTTAGTGCAGTGAGGATAGCCAGTTTGTCCATCTACCCTGGTCTCAGCCAGACTCCTCTAGGGCTCAGTCGAGTTGCCCATATAGAACTGCTCAATGATTGTGGCCTTAAGAATGTCTGGGAAAATGATTCATTTTTTTCCTTCCCTCCAGACTGCACTACCTCAAGCCCCAGAGTTTAGACGGGGTTTGGGAACCTTTCTCCTAAGGACAGATCTGCGTGGTGGGACCAAGAGGGTCAGAGCTTGAGCTACAGCTGCAAGCCAGATCTGCAGGGAGCCATAAACCAAAAACAACACTAGGTGTAGGAGCAGTGAGAAACAGCAGAGGGCTTCTGCCAGGGGAGGCAAGGCCAGGGAGAGATTGACAAGAACTCAGGAGACTGCTCTGCTGGAGGTTCTGCTGCTGAGGTTATGAGTCATGTCCTGAATCCTGTGAGCTAGAGGGCAGACAGACAGGTGCCAGACTACTCTGTTAGCACTGTGCTGCCATTCCCTGCCCATGGCTCTGCTGCCTGCAGCTGTGCCTGCCTGCAGCTGGGTCTCTGTCCCCACGCCTCCTGCCTGCACCTCACAGCCCCCATCCCACCCCATCAGAACTGGGTGCTCAGCTCTGCCCTGCAGACACCTCCTGGCAGCAGGGCTCTGCCCAGGGGCAGCTCACTGGGGGCACGTCCTAAAGCCCAGGTCAGTCAGACCCTGCTAACAGTGCATGTGTGGTGGTGGAGCTTTCTGGGGGCTGAGGAGCAGGACAGGGACTTGATGGGGGTCATTGGAACCTCCTTAGGATGCCTTAGGACTGTCAGGCTTTTCTAAGAAATAATATTATATTTTGCTATTTCTACTGAGCCAAAAAGAAAACTAAAAGCAGAGGCTAAGGAAAGATGAGAGTGAAGTTCCCTTTGAAATTCCCTTGGTGTGCTGTGGAGCTGTGAGCAGGCTGACCCAGGCAGCAGCCCCCCACCAGCAGCAGGACCCTGCCCTGCCGGGGGGGCTCCTTCCACCTGCAGCACCCTGGGCAGCTCCCCGGGCAGGCTGAGTGCTGAGCCTGGCAGGTGGCAGAGGCCCTGGCCCGGCACACAACCCCTGGGGCACAGCAGGGACCCTGCTCTGCACCACAGCCCTGGACACCCCTGCCCACACGCCCAGCTTCTCCTGCCTCCACGAATTGCGGCTGCATTGCCCTCCAGCCAGAGACTTACCAGGTGCACGGCTGCGAAGTCTTCTCCCGCAGGGAGCTCTGGGCATCCTGCCACTTCTGCCTGCCTTTAAGCACTGTGTCTCTGCAGGCAGTGCCCCCAGGCCTGCCGCATTGTGCAGAGGAGCTGCTCCTGGGCAGAGCTGTCTCTCTGCAGCGCTGCCCACTTGCCAGGAGCTCCCCTTGGGCCCAGGAGCGGAGCCCAGCTCAGCAGCAGAGGCCCAGCCTAAGGCCTCCCTTGCTCTGCCCCCCACCAGGCTCCCTGCACATGGCCCGGGGGCTGCAGGGGAACCTGCTAGGAAACAGCCTGAAGGAATCCCTCAGCTTCTCTCCCTCCCCTGTCACACACACTTCTTGACAGTAGACTCATTTCTCCTTTTCAGGAAGGAATCCATTTCTTTGTACATCTGTGTGCAGTACGGTCAGGGGTTGTAGTCTTGCCTTTGGCATGCCACAGGTCTCCTGAAATGAGAGAGTTTAGATCCTAAATCAGGATGGGTTCCTCCTCCATTGTGAACACAGACACAAGTAGTCTCCTGCAGGCAGATCTGGAAGCCCAGCTGCAAGGGGCAGGCTGCCCCTCCACCTCAGCCTCTTCTGTGGTCTCCACCTTCTCTGCAGGCACAACACCGTGGGCCATGGGGAGGCTGTGGCAGCCTACAGGAGAGCAAGGCATCCATCCTAGACCATTCTCCCCACTCCCCTTTTTGTCTGCAGCGCTGCCCTACTCCCCTCTCTCATCATGACATGTTGAGGGTACGTCTGCCCTTCCCTCGTGTACCACCTCTGGCTCCTGCATGGCAGACTGGGGAATGGTGCTGAGGCCCTGGCATGTACTCCAATTCACTCTGTAAAACCCATCCTTCTTTCAGAAGTGAGTTCTATGCAGTGAAGAGTTCAGGCACACCAAGGGGCTGTTCCATCCCAGGTGCCTTTGCTCCCATCTTTTGAAAAATCCAAGCCCCAGGACAAGCCTGAAACCCTAACATCTTGGAATGGTTCCTAACAGCAAAAGCATGTTGGCATAAGGGGGAAGTAGTGGTATCTCCAGGGCTCCACTTCATTTATTCCATGGCCTTTGCCGCCATTTGGAGATGTCCCTGATCTGTTCCTGATCCCAAAAAGAACTGGGCAGAAGGAAAGTGACAGTTTCTCAGGACAAGGGAAATCTCTCATGTCTCTCCTGAGCTGTGTCATCTCCATGCTGCTGACCTCACAGGCCTTCAAATGACACATGCTGATGTCACAGGGGGTGCACTGCATCACCGGGATATCGTCACTGGAGCAGCGGCAGTGCTGGCACTTCCCTGCAAGGCCTGGTCCCTGCTGGACACTGCTTGGGTGCTCCCTACCGCTGTCCTTCTGTGGCCAGGAGTGGGGTCAGCAGGCAGTGTCACCATGACTGTGGCAGTGTGCCGCTCTGTCAAGCACCAAGTAGCATTTCAGGAGAATCCAGCCCTACTGCTTCTTCTGCAACTAAATGGCCACTTTTCTGACCCTGTCAGGCTTCTCATGCATTTGACATCATAAAGAAAATGTGGTGTCTCCTTCCTAGGGATATTAAGGAATAACACCAAGCACTTGTGTAGGCTGAGTAGAGGGGGAGGATCACCTCTCTTTGCCTGCTGGCAACACTTTTCCGAATGCACCCAGGATCCCATTGACCTTCTTGGCCACAAGGGCACACTGCTGGCTCATACTCAACATACTGTCCCCGAAGACTCCTAGGTCTCCCTCTGCAGATCTGCTTTCCTGCTGGTCAGTGCCCAGCCTCATCTCTCCACCCTTCAGGAGGACTACAAAGGTGTTTCCCTTACTGTGCACAGTAAGGGAAAGTAACAATTACTGTGCTGTAGGTGCATCAGGCAATAGGCCTTGGATTGAGCCTCAGAAGACTCAAGCAGATCTAATCCAGTTCACCCATGAGCTAAGACAAACACTGTGAGCAGAGTGAAGGATACTTCGAGCAGAGGAGGTGGGCGACCGGCATGACTGAGCAAGGACCTGCTGCTTAAGCTGAGGGAAAAGAGGGAAATGCACAGAAGTAGAAGCAGGGTTGTATAGCCTGGGAGGAATACAGGGGTGTCATCTGGAGGTGTAGAGACGGCTGATGTGGTCGATGAGCCGCTCTCCATCATAATTTGAAAAATCATGGCTGTTGGGTGAAGCCCCCAGTGACTGAAAAAAGGGAAACATGACTCCCATTTTTAAGAAAGGGAGAACATAAGAGCTGGGGAACTACAGGCTGGTGAGCCTCATCTCTGTGCCTGGGAAGATCAAGGAGCAGTCCCTTCTGGAACGCATCTGAAGGCATGCATGAGATAAAGAGGTGATCTGAGACAGCCGGCATGGCTTCACCAAAGGAAGATTTTGCCTAGCCAATCTGGTGGCCTTCTATGATGGAGTGATGGCATCAGTGGATGTCGTGTTAAGGAGTGTAGCTGATTAACTGTTACGGGTCCGGTCAGATTCAGGGTACTGAACCAGTTGGACATTCACCAAAAACACATTAACCGTCTGGGGGTCCAGACAGACATTCACCATCAACGCATTAACGGTCTGGGGGTCCGTTCGGACATTCACCAAAAATGCATTAACCGCCTGGGGGTCTGGTTAGATTCAGAACACTGAACTATCACGGATAACCACCCTCACCCTCGTTGCACTTAATGAGAGTTATCACAATGCAATCAAGTATGGTTTATTACAGCAACAGATAATCAGGTTCTTTTGGATTGCCGGCGATAGTGACTGTCTGAAAAAGCAAGCTAGTATGCATAAAATACACAGGTGTTATAGGTGTTACAGATGTTACAGTTGTTATAGGTGTTGTAGGTGTTATAGATATTACAGGTGTTATAGATGTTATAGATGTTACAGGTGTTTACAGGTGTCACAGGTGTGCAGCCTAGAAATAAACGCGTTAAAAGGATCAAAGACTCTATAGAGATTTATAAGCAAGTATTCAGATCTCACCCAAAGGCGTCCCAATGGGGGGGGAAGAGAGGCTCAGCCCGTCGACTGATCCCAGGCGTCAGGAGGTCCTAAGGATGTTGTATTTCCTCGGGATGGTATCTCCCCTGACGGTGGTATCTTCCCTAACATCCCCTCTCTCTTGGGCCAATTTGCCCAGGGAAGTGGTGGAGTCACCATCCCTGGAAGTGTTCAAAAGACGTTTAGATGTAGAGCTTAGGGATATGGTTTAGTGGAGGGCTGTTAGCGTTAGGTTGGAGGTTGGACTCGATGACCTTGAGGTCTCTTCCAACCTAGAAAATTCTGTGATTCTGTGATTCTGTAATTTATATTATTTTCTATCTTTTAGGTGGAGCTTGAGTGGCTCTAGTCAAGCATATCTTAGTTATGATTGGTGTAAAGTTTTCCCGTCTCCGTTTAAAGTAATAGGCTCCGAGAAATTCAGAGCACATGCTCAGTGAGGGGTGGTCGCACCTTGGAGGCGGGTAGTTTTTGGAATGGAGGTGTGTTTTGGTATTATAATGATATTATAATGAGCAAAAAGTACACTAGGGTACAGCATTTGTCAAAACATGACAGGTCTTTGGCTCAGGGTGGCAAAAAGTGCAGCTTTGTGCACAAGAACAATCGAGGCCCCACCTGATTACAGAGCCTAGCCGTGGTGTCTCCACTCCACTCTATGCTCCGTGCTGTTCCTTAGGGCTAGCACACCAAGTTTCCCCAGCACGATAGCATCTAAGGTTGGGAGCCTAGGGAACGCTCAGGTAATGCAGTTATGCCCTACCCTGAAAGCCTCTTCAATGCTGTACCTTTTCCTTAAAAATGTGAATGTTGGTTTTATTTTCCTAGTTACTTCAGGCATTTACACCACATAATCCACCTCGTGACTATAGTCACTCAAGCTTAACGACAGTTGGAATATGTCGGGGATATCACATACATTCTCAGATTGAGGTTTATCGAGTGTGTGTACATTGTGTAGGGATGCTAAACATTTCATCATAAACCAGAGTTTAACATACAAATTAATTGTCAGTATAAAACATAATGCAGTGAGTATTAGCAGAACAATAACAGGGTGAAGCATCTTGTTGAAGATTCCCGTGGCAGCTGGAGACCATCCAAACAAAGTGTCCCACCAACGGTGTCTCTCATCTCTCTTTACTCTTTCCATCACTCGATGTATTTCTTGTGCATCATGATGGACAGTAATCAGAGTCTTTTGTCCATTTTCTCGGACTTGTGTCATCAGCTGCTTCAGGTCCTCATGTACCAGCAATTTCTTCACCAAGGTAAGGTTCATTCCAATAGGAGTAGGAGAATGTTGGTAAAATTGCAAACACAAACATTAGAGTGATTACTGGTATCCACCACTGTATTATCTATGACTATAGAATCACAATGAGTTCTCATACAAACACAACCTTTCCCAATTGTATTGGGTTTACATGGCAAGGTTTTGGTAGCAGGGGGCTATAGGGGTGGTTTCTGTGAGAAAGATCTAGAAGCTGCCCCATGTTTGGGAAGGGCCTCATTGTTTTCCAGAGCTGAGCCAATAAGCGATGTTGTTTGCACCTCTGTGAGAGCATATTTAAGACAGGGAAAAAAACACTGCGCCACACAGCAGCCGGGAGTGAGAAACAGCCTGCACGTGCCAAGGTCAGTGTAGAAGGAGGGGGAGAGGTGCTCCAGGCACCGAAGCAGAAGTCCCCTGCGGCCTGTGGTGAGGACCATGGTGAAGCAGGATGTCCCCCTGCAGCCCATGGAGTACCACGGTGGAGCAGGGTTCCACGCTGCAGCCCGTGGAGGAGACCACGGTGGAGCAGGTGGCCCTGCACCGACGGAGGCTGCTGCCTGTGGAAGACCCCTGCCGGAGCAGATTCCGGGCCGGACCTGTAGCCCGTGGAGAGGAGCCCACGCAGGAGCAGGTGACCCGGCAGGAGCTGCTGTCCGTAGGGGAGCCAGGTTGGAGCAGTTTTCTCCTGAGGGATGGACCCCGTGGTACGGACCCATATCTGGAGCAGTTCTGGAAGAGCTGCTGCCTGTGGGAAGCCCATGCCAGATCAGTTCATCAAGGACTGCATCCCGTGGGTGGGACCCCACAGCACAGGGGACGAGAGTGACCGAGAAGGAGCGGCAGAGAAGAAGTGCTGTAGACTGACCATAACCCCCATTCCCCCGTTCCCCTGCGCCGCTCGGGGGGAGGAGGTGGAAGAGGGTGGATGGGGGGGGAAGGTGCTTTTGGTTTGCTTTTTCCTTTGTTTCTCACTTCTCTCGCTTGTTAGTTGTAGGCAATAAATCTTACAATCTCCTTATGCCGAGTCTGTTTTGCCCGTTACAATAATTATTGCGTGATTTTCTCATCCTTATCTCAATCCTTGAGCCCTTTTTCACATATTTTCTCCCCATTCCTCTTTGAGGAGGTGGAGTGAGAGAGCAGCTGTGGTGGAGCTTGGCTGCCCACTCGAGCGGAACCACGACACCAATATATACAAGTACAGTTTCAAGGGTTTCATTAGGATATATCTCAAAGTGGCAAATATTTTGCTCAGTGTCAAGACAAATGTCTTGGGATTCCAATTGTTTGCCACTTTCCTCCCTTTTGATGGGCCCATACTTTATGCTCTTTAGGATAAAGTATAGTTCCATTATGATTGAGTCCTAATGCAATGATTGGATATACATTGTATACGGTGGCATTACTTATAGTAAGTATAAAGGCAACAATTTTGTCATTTTTTGCATAATGGGTAAAGTTGACTAATTGCCACCATGCTTGAAATTCTTTTTCAAATTCTGAAGTGTCGTGGTTTAACCCAGCTGGCAGCTAAATACCATGCAGCCGTTCGCTCACCCTCCCCCCTCCCTCCCTGGGACGGGGGAGAGAAATGGAAAGTGAAGCCCGTGAGTTGAGATAAAGACAGTTTAATAAGACAGGAAAATAATAATAACAAAATAATAATAACAATAATAACAATAATGTTACAATGGTGATAATAGAATAATAATAATAATATGTACAAACAAGTGATGCACAATGCAATTGCTCACCACCCGCTGACCGATGCCCAGCCTAACCCCGAGCAGTCCGGCCCCCCCCCCCCCGGCTAGCCACCCCTATATATTGTTTAGCATGACGTCAGATGGTATGGAATACCCCTTTGGCTAGTTTGGGTCACCTGTCCTGGGTCTGTCGCCTCCCAGCTCTTACTGCACCCCCAGCCTGCCTGTTGGCAGGACCGAGCAAAAGGCTGAGGTGTCCTTGGCTTGGTATAAGCACTGCTCTGCAACAATTAAAACATCGGGGTGTTATCAGCACTCTTCTCATCCTAAGCCAAAACACAGCATTCCACCAGCTACTAGGAAGAAAATTAATTCTGTTCTAACTGAAACCAGGACATCTATCCACCCCTTATTCCATACCATTTATGTCATGCTCAGGTTACACTCTTTTCCATACATTCTAATTAGTCACCTACAGTAGTCATAGTAGTGATAACATACAGTATTATATAGTAATTAACATGGTACAATTCAGTTCATGGGCTATTCTCACCCAGTATTAAATCTCCTTGAGGTACACACCGGACCTCTCCGTTCTTTTGCATCACCCACCAAGTGTATCCAGGTCCCTGAGCGAAAACAATTCCACGAATAGGTTTGCCTTTTCCTGAGGCAGGAGTAGCCCAGACTGTTTTACCCAGCATATTTTTTACATGCACTACAGGAACTTTATCCCCATCTACAGTACGCAACAGGTTTGATTGGGCAGGTCCAGCTCGGTTGGCAGATCCACTAGTATTGACTAACCAGGTGGCCTTTGCCAAATGCGTATCCCAATTTTTGAATGTTCCAGTGCCCATTGCTTTCAATGTAGTCTTTAACAGTCCGTTGTATCGTTCAACTTTCCCGGAGGCTGGTGCATGATAGGGGATGTGATACGCCCACTCAATACCATGTTCTTTGGCCCAAGTGTCTATAAGGTTGTTTTGGAAATGAGTTCCATTGTCTGACTCTATTCTTTCTGGGGTACCATGTCGCCATAGGACTTGCTTTTCAAGGCCCAGGATAGTGTTCCGGGCGGTGGCATGAGGCACAGGATATGTTTCCAGCCATCCGGTGGTTGCTTCCACCATTGTAAGTACGTGGCGCTTGCCATTGTGAGTTTGAGGGAGTGTGATGTAATCAATCTGCCAGGCCTCTCCATATTTATATTTCAGCCATCGTCCTCCATACCAAAGAGGCTTTGACCGTTTGGCTTGCTTGATTGCAGCACATGTTTCACAGTCATGAATAACCTGTGCTATAGCGTCCATGGTCAGGTCCACCCCTCGATCACGAGCCCATCTGTATGTTGCATCTCTACCTTGATGGCCTGAGGTGTCATGGGCCCATCGGGCTATAAATAATTCAGCTTTATGCTGCCAATCCAGGTCCACCTGAGCTACTTCAATCTTAGCAGCCTGATCCACCTGCTGGTTGTTTTGATGTTCTTCAGTAGCCCGATTCTTGGGCACATGAGCATCTACGTGACGTACTTTCACAGCCAGGTTCTCTACCCGAGCAGCAATGTCTTGCCACAAAGCAGCAGCCCAGATGGGTTTGCCCCTACGCTGCCAGTTGTTTTGCTTCCATTGCTGTAACCATCCCCACAGGGCATTTGCTACCATCCATGAATCGGTGTAGAGATAGAGAACTGGCCATTTTTCTCGTTCAGCAATGTCTAAAGCCAGCTGAATGGCTTTCACTTCTGCAAACTGACTCGATTCACCTTCTCCCTCAGCAGCTTCTGCAAATCGTCGTGTAGGGCTCCATACAGCAGCCTTCCATCTCCGATGCTTCCCCACAATATGACAGGACCCATCAGTGAACAGGGCATATTTCTTTTCATTCTCTGGTAACTGGTTGTACAGTGGGGCTTCTTCAGCACGACCCACCTCCTCCTCGGATGACATCCCAAAGTATTTGCCTTCCGGCCAGTCCATAATCACTTCCAATATTCCTGGGCGACTGGGGTTTCCTATTCGAGCCCGCTGAGTGATCAGTGCAACCCACTTGCTCCACGTAGCATCAGTTGCATGATGCGTAGAAGAGACTCTTCCCTTGAACATCCAGCCTAGTACTGGCAATCGGGGTGCTAGGAGGAGCTGCGCTTCAGTACCGACCACCTCCGAAGCAGATCGAACTCCTTCATATGCTGCCAATATCTCCTTTTCAGTTGGAGTATAGCGGGCCTCAGATCCTCTGTATCCCCGACTCCAAAACCCCAGGGGCCGACCTCGAGTTTCCCCAGGTTCTTTCTGCCAGAGGCTCCAGGTGGGGCCGTTCTCCCCGGCTGCAGTGTAGAGCACATTCTTTACATCTGGTCCTGTTCGAACTGGCCCAAGGGCTACTGCATGGACTATTTCCTGCTTGATTTGTTCAAAGGCTTGTCGTTGTTCAGGGCCCCATTCAAACTCATTCTTCTTACGAGTTACTTGGTAGAGCGGGTTTACAATCAGACTGTAATTTGGGATGTGCATTCTCCAAAACCCCACAACACCTAGGAAAGTCTGTGTTTCTTTTTTGTTAGTTGGTGGAGACATAGCTGTTATTTTGTTGATCACATCCATTGGGATTTGACGACGTCCATCTTGCCATTTTATTCCTAAAAACTGGATCTCCCGTGCAGGTCCTTTGACTTTATTTTGTTTTATGGCAAAACCAGCTTTCAGAAGGATTTGGACTATTTTCTTCCCTTTCTCGAAAACTTCCTCTGCTGTGTCACCCCACACAATAATGTCATCGATGTACTGCAGGTGTTCAGGAGCTTCCCCCTGCTCTAGTGCAGACTGGATCAGCCCATGGCAAATGGTAGGGCTGTGTTTCCACCCCTGGGGCAGCCTATTCCAAGTATATTGGACTCCCCTCCAAGTGAAGGCAAATTGTGGCCTGCACTCTGCTGCTAGAGGGATGGAGAAAAATGCATTAGCGATATCAATTGTGGCGTACCACTTGGCTGCCTTCGATTCAAGTTCATACTGAAGTTCCAGCATGTCCGGCACTGCAGCACTCAGTGGTGGCGTGACTTCGTTCAGGCCGCGATAGTCCACTGTTAGTCTCCACTCGCCATTAGACTTTCGCACTGGCCATATGGGACTATTGAAAGGTGAATGAGTCTTGCTGATCACTCCTTGGCTCTCCAATTGACGAATTAGCAAAAGTCTGAGGTGTCCTTGGCTTGGTATAAGCACTGCTCTGCAACAATTAAAACATCGGGGTGTTATCAGCACTCTTCTCATCCTAAGCCAAAACACAGCATTCCACCAGCTACTAGGAAGAAAATTAATTCTGTTCTAACTGAAACCAGGACATGAAGCATTATCCCAAATCAATTTTCGAATTTCAGTGGGCAAAGTTCCTCCTTCTCCTTCTCTAATAATAGCTGCTGCTACAGATTGTATCCATAACTGTGCTTGGATACAGCTCAAGGCAAGGGAGGTATTGCCTTGGCTTTTTCCAAGGACATTTACAATTAATTGATGATCATTTTCCTCAATTTGTTCCCAATGGGGCAAAACATCTGATAGAAGCCATTGATTTGCTCCTAAAGCCAATAAGGATGATTTTATTGGTTGTTCCAGTTTCCTTAGGTCATCTGTAGTAGCAGTTATTCTACTCATTAAGACCTCAGCATCAATGCTATTTAATATACCTAATCCTGTCCCTAATAACCCAGTTGCATCCCGTGGCACGCGCTGAGATTGTTTTAGAGAACGTCCATGTAACCATGCTAACCTGCCGGTGTAAGCAGTTCTCAGAAAGGTGGTACATTTTGAGTTAATTTCAGAGATATTAATGTGCAGCGCTAGCTCTACCCTTTTAGGGACCAACTAGGGTTAAAGAGAATTTGTTGTTGAATTATGTAAGGTCCTGTGTTGAAGATGGAAGGAGTTAGACCAATGGGAGGCAGAGTCGGTTCATTTTCAAGTATCTGCAGGGGCAGAGGCTTCTTATCCTTTGACCATGAATTCAAATAATATTTCTGTGCCTCTGTAACCCCAAAGACAGTACACAATTATAGGTTTGGTGAAAGTAAAATTGTACCAGCAATCAAAATTTGGTTCCATTATTTTGGTACAATCAGTACTATAATTTTGTGGTCTAGTAGAATCAGTGTATACTGTCTTAATTTCTGTAGGCCGATTATAAGTGGATCCATTAGTTATTCGACAACCAATTTGTATTATCTGGCCAGATGTGGCTTGAAGTTCAGCCATTTTTAGATAATCGTTCCAACTCCATTCATCTTTTGAAAATATTTTGTTTCCATGTAGAACTAAGGTAGATAAATTTAGGTCCCTTTTGTTCTGAGGTGTTCCAATGATTGCGCTGTATCGTGATAATGCATGATTCCAAGGATCATCATAAGGTGTTATGGTGTCACTGGGTATATTTCTAATTCCATACTGCAGTATATCAAATGTAATGTATGGAGTTAGGTCAGGTGGTGTAGTTTGATCAGGTTCAACCACATCTATTTTGAATCTAAATAGTAGTCCTGTACACAGTGACTGCGACAGGCCTGAACCTGAGCAGTGTTGTTGCCATATACAAGTTACAATAGTGGGTTCTATAAGGGTAAAATTATACCAACAATCCCACTCATCTGTAGTACAGGACTTTGTTGCCACTTTGTTTCCAGATATTGTTATTTATGTGGCTTTCTCGTGAGTTGAGCCATTAACCATTCTACACCCCACCTGAATTTCTTCTCCTATTCTTCCCTTCAGGAGTGGAAGCCATCTTTTATCCCAGCCCCTCTTGTGTCTCGAAAACACCTCAGTTCCATGCATAACCACGGTAGCTAAGTTTAATTTTTCCTTTAAGGCTTGCGTTCCCAAAATCCCAGTGTATTTAACATAGGCTTGGGACCACAGTCAGCCTGGGTCTCCTTGGCTGTAAACCAGAAGTGATTGCATCAGGGTCAGGGCGGAGCATAGTATTATTAATCCAAACTGTTAATTCATCATCTTCCAGATGTCCACATGCTGTTCGCTCAGCGTTCCTGTAAACATAAAAAGAAAGAAAAAATATGCTTGGTTGTATTCAACCGGCAGGGTTAGAAAGAAGGTGATATCCACCGGGTGCTGATCTGGTGTATTTTTCCTGAACAATCTTCAGCTGCCCATGCATAGGGATTTTTGGGAGTAGTCAGTATCATGGGTACTATTCCTATCTGAGGCATTTTTACCAGCACAGGCTGTCCAGGAGAAAATCCTACAGGGTGCTTTTTCATTTTAGTTTGATGCTTTTCTATCTCAGTGTAGTGCTTTGGAGTGATGGTGGTAGAAGATGCACAGAAGGCTTTCATTTTGGGGCAGCCATCTCCACTCCATCTATTATTTAATTGATAGATGGCATCATGTAACCACAGATGCCATCCAGATTCGTGAGTATTTGCGAAACGCTTAACCAATCCATTAGTGCGTTCTACAATACCGTTTGCTTGAGGATAATAGGGGGTGTGGAATACCCATCGGATCCCTTCCTCTCTGGCCCAGTCCTGTACCACTGCAGCTGTAAAATGTGAGCCATTATCACTATGAATTTCTTCAGGTAGGGTAAGTGTACTGAACCATCCTTTTAGTCCTTTTACTGTGTTTTCCCCAGTAGCTGATGCAAAAGCAGTAGCCATAGTGAGGCCAGATATTACCTCTACTCCTACTAGAACATACTTCTTCCCTCCTGATGATTGCAATGGGCCGATGTAATCAATCTGCCAGGAGTGCCACAATGTTTTCCTGTCCCGAATGTGCAAGGGAGGTGCCTTACTCGGATGGTCCTTGTTAAACCGTAAGCGACATTGGGAACAGGCAGTCACCACTTGTTCACACAGTTTGACTGATACAGGCCATCCTCGAGCTATACCTTCCCGGTATAAGTCAGCCCGTCCGGTGTGGCCACGCTTAACATGTAACCATTCGAGCAACCGTTCCCACTCTTGGTTATCATTAGTGACATCAACTTGTCGCAACAGTGTGAGGCTATCTACCTGCTGATTGAATTGGGCAGCTACAGTGTTCGACTGATCATGTCCTTTTACCCATCCTAGATGTAGTGTTCGCTGCTTTCCTATCTCTAAGAGTTGTTTCCAACTTTCGGTTTGCCAGACTGGAACTCCATTTACCTGCCAATCATTAACTGCCCAGTGACCGATTGTCCTGGTTTCAGTTAGAACAGAATTAATTTTCTTCCTAGTAGCTGGTGGAATGCTGTGTTTTGGCTTAAGATGAGAAGAGTGCTGATAACACCCCGATGTTTTAATTGTTGCAGAGCAGTGCTTATACCAAGCCAAGGACATCTCAGCCTTTTGCTCGGTCCTGCCAACAGGCAGGCTGGGGGTGCAGTAAGAGCTGGGAGGGGACAGACCCAGGACAGGTGACCCAAACTAGCCAAAGGCGTATTCCATACCATCTGACGTCATGCTAAACAATACATAGGGGTGGCTAGCCGGGGGGAGGGGGCCGGACTGCTCGGGGTTAGGCTGGGCATCGGTCAGCGGGTGGTGAGCAACTGCATTGTGCATCACTTGTTTGTACATATTATTATTATTTTCCTATTATCACCATTGTATTATTATTATTATTATTGTTATTATTATTTTGTTATTATTATTTTCCTGTCTTATTAAACTGTCTTTATCTCAACTCACGGGCTTCACTTTCCATTTCTCTCCCCCGTCCCAGAGAGGGAGGGGGGAGGGTGAGCGAACGGCTGCGTGGTATTTAGCTGCCAGCCGAGTTAAACCACGACACCGATCCACTTGGTAGCTCCTTTAAAAACAGCATATGAGTCAGTATAGATATGGGTAGCACCATGTTGTGCAGCTAATAAAACTGCTCTGAGTTCCCCTACCTGTGCACTGCCTTAACCGGTTTCAATCAGTTTCTCTCCTGTTGCTATTTCCAATGCCACAGCCTTGTATTTCCACTTATTGTTTTCCCTATGAGACGAGTCATCTGTGTGAGGAATGTTTTAACAATTCGTGTCCATGAAGAACAATTCTGTTTGAATCCTGTCTGCCTCTGGGCCCTGCACTGGCAATTCAATTCTTGAACCACAGCTGCAGTGTATCCCAGTCTCCCCCTCATTCTAGTCAATTTATCACTCCTTAAATTTATGAACCTGTTTGCTTTTGTTATTCCGGACTTCTATTTCTAACAGTTACAGCCTTTTTTTTCCTGTCTCCTTCGAGATTAACTTAACACTGCTATAGATGTGTCTGTGAATGGCTGGGGAAGAATGTTTTAATTACTCGTGAAGCGTCAAATAAGAAAGCTGTTTGTGTTTAATGTCTGGGAGTTTCAGAACAACTGATAACAACTAGTGACTGTTATGGGGGTAGTGACTGTTATCTGGTTAGGGGGGCCGAGAGATTAAGAGGAAGGAAAAAGAAGCTGAAGGACGGCTGGGAGACAAGACTTGCAGAGAATGTTCTATAAACTTGGCATGGTGCCAAGTAAGTACAAAGGGGGAGAGGAAGACTACGAGCCTTCAGCATGAAAGACCCCTGGAGACCCCCAGAAGAGACCCCCAGAGGAGACTGCGCATGCTCCAGTAGGAGGGGCTGCACCCTGGAAGCTAATTTTAATAATCTATTTTTTTTAGAAGTAGTAATGACTATGTATTAGTCTAGGAGCATAAAAATCAGCTGCTTGATGTAACTGGTGTGCGTCCTGGTGGAGCGGAGACTCCCGGTGCACCCAGCGCTGTTTGCTTACCTCTATACCTTTATATTCTTTTAATAAATCCTATTTTTTTATTTAATCCTAATTTGAATCTTGAGCCATTTATAACATCTGTAAACCACACTCCTGTAAGATCACTGTCTTCCTTTAGAGGAGGTGCTTCCTGGATCGGGGATGGTTTGGTCGGTGGAAGCTGAAACAGGAGGGTACTATCTATGTCCTTTTGTAGTTTGGATATTTTAGTATTACCCTCAGTGATTGGCATAATCTCATTAATACCTTCTAGATAGGCATACCATTTACGAACCGTGGGTTTCTGAGCAATGCCAGCAGGTGGTATTGTTCCTTTACAGACTACATCCAGGATACGGAAAGGTCCTCGGACGATCACATTCTGTTTTCTCCTTAATTGCTCTGTCTGTTTCACTGCTCGCACTAGAGACAATAATCCCTTCTCAAGATCCGAATATCTCCTTTCAGTATCACTGAAGGAGTGGGAGCTGAATTCTAACGGTCTCTTGGGTCCCTCTGGCCCCCTTTGCCATAAGTTACAATGAGAGCCATGTTCACTGAAACCCCATTCCACATGGATAGGGTCAGTAGGGTGTATGGGGCCAAGCTGTTGGAACAACCTCAATTCCTTTATTAATAATTCTATTGCATTAGTATGCTGTTCAGTCCACTCCCATGATTTTCCTTTCCTAAGCAAGTTATAGAGAGGACGTGCAATGATAGCAAAACCTGGAATATTTTTACGCCAATAACTTAAAGCACCCAATACTTGTTGTAATTCCTTTACACTAGAAGGTCTTTGTCCATGTTCTATTTTTGCCAGCGTGTCCTGAGGAATAGAGGCAGCTCCATTAACCCACCACACTCCCAGGAATTTAACTTCCTGTGCAGGCCCTTGGCACTTTGAGTCAGAGATTTCCAATCCTAAATCAGTCAGTCTTCCGGATATTTTCCATTGTGCCTCTTACACTTTCCTGATCCTTTCCCCCTATCAGGATATCATCTATATACTGATATACTGTGTTATCTGGTGGAATAGGAATTTCTGCTAGAATTTTAGCCAAAGTATTATGGGCAATTGTGGGAGAATGCTTGTATCCTTGTGGAAGCCTATTAAAAGTATATTGGAATCCTTTCCAGGTGAAAGCAAACTGAGCTTTGTCCTGCTCAAGTAGAGGAATCATAAAAAACTAATCTTTAACATCCAAAGCAGCCATCCAAGGATGGGCAGCACCTTGTATTAATGTCACTATTTCTGCTATGTTTGGGACTGCAGCAGTTAAGGGTGCGGTGTTAGCATTTAACTGTCTGTAGTCCACGGTGAAGCGCCACTGCCCAGTTGATTTCTTTACTGGCCACACTGGTGAATTATAAGGTGAATGGGTCCTTTTAATAATGCCTCTTTCTTCCAATTCTGTTACCACCCCATCAATCCCCATAAGTGCTGCTGCTGGCAACGGATATTGCCGAACGTTAGTAATTTTAGAGGGAGGTAAGGGTATAGATGTTTGTAGCAGGCTCAGTTTTACTGTGTCCGAATCCCTTTGATACGTCGCGAAACTCCACACTGTTCCATCAGGGAGTTTCCACATACAACCACGCAGTACATCAAATCCTAAAATATTAGTGTATGCAGCACCAACTAATACTTCTACCCTGGTTAATTTTTGTTCCTCTGGCAACCAGAGTGAAATTTTTGCGGTAGGGCATTGTTTTTCCACACCATCGATTCCTGTAAATTTAACCCTGCGTCGACCAGGGTCTGTGCGGTCTCATGTGTAATTACTGACATTTGGGCCCCAGTGTCAATAAGAAAATGTACCAATATTTTTCGGGGTCCAACAGGAATGGCAATGATAGGGTCAGATTGTTCATTAGAGAGCCATTGAATTGCTAATACGCGCCGAGCAGGGTGGCTCACTGCCCTCCCCGGGGATAGGAGTTTTTTTGCTGAGATTCTGTTTTGTCAACTAAGCTTGGTGCTGAAGGTGTACATTCTTTACGGACGGGATTTTTTCCAGTTAGACAATCCCCTCCATCTGGAACATTTTTCTTACCTAGAGATTGAACTAATTTACGGAGGTCATCCACAGAGGCACCACGCAAGAATGGTCGGGATGCACCCAAAGCTAGGGCCTTACGCCAGAACTCATCCCATTCTTTATTAAATTTGAACCTGTTTTTAAAATTAGGGTATCTGGGATTTTTAGTGTGGATTTGGCGGACTCGCCGAGAGTGATCTTGGGGCTTAATACTGGATGAATTAATCCAGCCCATTCGGCGTCCGTATTTATCTACGTCTTGGACAAATTCACTCCATGTGGAAATAGGAGAGTTTGGATTCCGCCTACGACCACGATCAACATCCCTACGAGCAGCTTGTATGCGATCCTGGGTATTTTCTACAAACATCTTAAGACAATCAGGGAGTCCACGGATGAGAGGGGTTAACCGAACCGGATCAATAGGAGCCAACATCGGGGATTTCCTAAATTCTTCTCTTTCGTATATCGCCTGAATACAGGCTGCTTTTTGTACTGCTACAGCCAGGTCAGAATAGCCTGTAGCTCTAATTTCCAGGGGTTCCCCTCTCTCTTGGGGTTCTATACCACCTGCCCAATATGCCACCCGTGCAGTGATAGAGTAACTATCGTCTCCTGGTGTGGTGGTTAAAAATACTCCAGGTCCCCAAAAGCCACCTGCTTCTTCCTCACTCAACATAATTCGATCTCCTCCTTCAAGAGAAACTCGACACACATACTCCACCTCCGATTCCCCTGGTCGCCTTGAGAACTTCTCCTGTATTTTAATTAACTCCGCCGGTGACCACGGAATTGTTCGCACAGTAGTGTGGATTTCATCATTATCATCAACAGTAGTCTCAGTCTTAACCAAAGGTCTCAAGGAAATCGATTGAGGTTCAGAATCAGAAACCTTTTCATCACCATCATCACTGTCAAACCAGATATCAGCATCCCAACTTTCAGGGTCTGCATTATACAACAGTCTACGAATCTGCTTAACCGGAGCACAAGGCTGTATTTTAGTTAACAGATGACTAACCCTCTCCAGCAATTGTTTAAGATAACTATTTTCACTCACAAGTTTATCCACTCTGACTCCTAATGCTTTTCCTGTCTCCCTTTCAAAGGCCAATGATGACTTCAAAATTTCATTCTCTGATTTCAAAGCGGTATGTTCCGCATCAGAGATCAGTTTGGGAGCAGGAGTTTCCTTAGCTTCTTGCTGAGCAAAAGTCAAACAGGCTCCTAACACAGCACAAATCACACCTTTACCCTTTCTTTGACCAATCTTTCGTGAAGCCTGACACTGCTCAATGCGTTCCACCACTTTTTCCTCATCTTTCCAAAACTTTTGGGCCCACTCCTTCCCCGCCTGGGAAGGGGCACATTTGTATTTTTGCAGAAGTTTATACATAGCAATCCTGCCGACTACGCCAATTTTATTGTCGCGTTAAGGGGTGTAGCTGATTAACCGTTACGGGCCCGGTCAGATTCAGAGTACTGAACCAGTCGGACATTCACCAAAAACACATTAACCGTCTGGGGGTCCAGACAGACATTCACCATCAATGCACTAACGGTCTGGGGGTCTGTTCGGACATTCACCAAAAATGCATTAACCGCCTGGGGGTCTGGTTAGATTCAGAACACTGAACTATCACGGATAACCACCCTCACCCTCGTTGCACTTAATGAGAGTTATCACAATGCAATCAAGTATGGTTTATTACAGCAACAGATAATCAGGTTCTTTTGGACTGCCGGCGATAGTGACTGTCTGAAAAAGCAAGCTAGTATGCATAAAATACACAGGTGTTATAGGTGTTACAGAGTTTACAGGTGTTATAGGTGTTGTAGGTGTTATAGATGTTACAGGTGTTTACAGGTGTCAAAGGTGTGCAGCCTAGAAATAAACGCATTAAAAGGATCAAAGACTCTAGAAAGATTTATAAGCAAGTATTCAGATCTCACCCAAAGGCGTCCCAATGGGGGGGGAAGAGAGGCTCAGCCCGTCGACTGATCCCAGGAGTCAGGAGGTCCTAAGGATGTTGTATTTCCTCGGGATGGTATCTCCCCTGACGGTGGTATCTTCCCTAACATCCCCTCTCTCTTGGGCCAATTTATATTATTTTCTATCTTTTAGGTGGAGCTTGAGTGGCTTTAGTCAAGCATATCTTAGTTATGATTGGTGTAAAGTTTTCCCGTCTCCGTTTAAAGTAATAGGCTCCGAGAAATTCAGAGCGCATGCTCAGTGAGGGGTGGTCGCACCTTGGAGGCGGGTAGTTTTTGGAATGGAGGTGTGTTTTGGTATTATAATGATATTATAATGAGCAAAAAGTACACTAGGGTACAGCATTTGTCAAAACATGACAGGTCTTTGGCTCAGGGTGGCAAAAAGTGCAGCTTTGTGCACAAGAACAATCGAGGCCCCACCTGATTACAGAGCCTAGCCGTGGTGTCTCCACTCCACTCTATGCTCCGTGCTGTTCCTTAGGGCTAGCACACCAAGTTTCCCCAGCACGATAGCATCTAAGGTTGGGAGCCTAGGGAACGCTCAGGTAATGCAGTTATGCCCTACCCTGAAAGCCTCTTCAATGCTGTACCTTTTCCTTAAAAATGTGAATGTTGGTTTTATTTTCCTAGTTACTTCAGGCATTTACACCACACAGGGTTTTGGCATTCATCAATATCTCCACAGTTTCTCTTGTCTACAAACTCAATCCCAGCTGGACAGTCACATTCATTTATGATGCATTCCTTCAGGGGCTCATCACCCCAGTCCTTGCAGTCTCTCTGCTGGTTACACACTTTATCGATATCTATGCATTTTCCACTTCTGCACTTGAATCTGCCAGGTCCAGAGCACTGAATAACATTGTTACAGTTTGCTTCGTCAGTGCCATCCAGACAGTCTCTCACACCACTGCACTGCCTATTCCCATGGACACAGTTCCCATCTTCACATCTGAACTGGTCTGGCCTGCAGGTCTGAGAAGGGCAGTTAATTTCATCACTTCCATCCTTGCAATCAGGATCTCTGTCACAGTCTTTTTCACCATCACATTTCCACGACACTGGGATACACTGGCTTGACTGAGGACCGCAGCTGATTTCATTTACCTGGCATGTTCTCATATGACACAGGTCAGCACTTTCATCAGACCCATTTTCACTGTCCGGATCCCCATCACACTGCCATCTGGTTGGCACACACTGACCACTGTTGCACACAAAGTCAGATTCAGCACACATCTTCTTCACACATCTTCTTCACACAAGCACTCTCATCACTGCCATCTGAGCAGTCTTCACATTTTAATCTAGCACCGTCAGCAGCAGTGCAGTCAGGCGAAGGCGAGCAGCAGGCAGAGTGCCCTGCACCGTCACCTGTGTCACTTATACTACTCCTATTACCCATGCTGTTAGTGTCAGTGGCATCTTCCTTTTCTTTTTGCCACTGACCATTCACCACAAATGGATGAGACACATGATTACTAGTTAGGAAAGAGAATGTACCGTCTGCTATACGGCTGCAGGCAGTGCCAGCTGCAACCTTAGGTTTGTGAAAGAGCCTGCCAGTGGTCATTTGGCAGTGTAATCTGTGTCTCTTCACTCCTGCTCAGCAATAGAGCTAAGTCGTCATTAGTAATCTGTAGAATGTGGCAACGCCACAGAATGTTATCCAGAAACATAGTTATAACACCGATCTGGGGACGAATAGTCTTTTTTGCATTACAAGATAAACCTCTTATAAAAAGAATGCCAGAGAGAAGCAGCACAGCCGCCGTTGCTTCCATGGTTACGTCAGACAGGCTGCAGGATACTGATCTCCGCCCCTCTGCTATGTGCCGACTCGCCACATGGTGAGGGTCGGCTGCCGTTGTCCACTGATGCCTCTGGTCTCCCGTAGCAACTCGATCTTGGATGTCCCGCATCGCATCGCGATTACTTCAATTTCACGCAATTACTTCTATTTCCCGTGTTTTCCTTGGCTCCGTTTCCCGCGTCTCTCCACGATTCCTTTTTCTGCATCCCTCCGCGATTCCTTTTTCCGCGTCCCTCTGCGATTCCTTTTCCCACGTCCTGCCGCGATTCCTTTACTCGCGTCCCTCTGCGATTCCTTTTCCCACGTCCCTCCGCGATTCCTTTGTTCAGGTCGGTGTGTAGAGTGTTTCAACGTCTCTCAGGTGTTCCGGCGTCCGCCAGGTCTGTCCTTGTCTCTTGTAGTTGGCCGTAGCCCTGCAGCGTCAGTCAGTGCTCTCTCCGTGCGGTGGTAGGCTTTCCGTGGGCCTCGGGTCTCCCGGCGCCGCTCTGATGTCCCAGCGCCGCTCCGATGTCCCGGCCTCAGCCTGTTCAGGCGCCATATGTTTCAGAAAGCATGGCCGAAAGCACGACAGACAACAGTAGAGTCAGATCATGCTCCATTTTATTGCCCGAATAGCCTAACTTTTATAGTGAACTTAACAGACAGTGTTTCACACAAGATTATTGGTCAAAAGTACTCAGACAAACAACTACAAGAAAACAACCCCACCTGCAAGAAAACAACCCCCTTGTGATTAACAGTCACATAGACCTTGTCCTTGAAGCCAGCTACTGGTAACAATATTTTTCTGAATTCCTCAATTGGGCGATGTGGGAACACTGTCATGGGAACTTCTCATAGTTGCCCTGGTAGCTTGGCTTGCTCAGCTACAGCAAGCCATGGGATTTTTGCTGTTTCAAAAATCCTTCAACAAACCTGCCATGGGCAGAGACACCTTCCACTAGACCAGCTTGCTCAAAGCCCCATCCAACCTGGCCTTGAATACTTCCAGAGATGGGGCACTTACAACTTCTCTGGGCAGCCTGTTCCTCACCACCCTCTGAGTAAAGAACTTCTTTCTAATACCTAACCTCAGTCTACCCTCTTTCAGTTTAAACCATTACCCCTAGTCCTATCGCTACACTCTTTGATGACGAGTCCCTCCCCAGCTTTCCTGTACTCCCCTTTAGGTACTGGAAGGCCACTGTAAGCTCTCCCCGGAGACTTCTCTTCTCCAGGCTGAACAATCCCAACTCCCTCAGCCCATCTTCATAGGAGAGGTGCTCCAGCCCATCACTCATGCTCATGGCCCTCCTTTGGACTTGTTCTAATAGCTCCCTGTCCTTCTTACAGAAGGGGCCCCAGAGCTGAACTTGAGGTTTGGCCTCACCAGGTCTGAATTGCCAGGGGACAATCATATGTCTTATCCTGCAGACCACACTATTCCTGGTACAAGGCAGGATGCTGTTGGCCTTCTTGGCCACCTGAGCACACTGCTGGTTCATATTTGGCCGACTATCTACCACTATCCCCAGGGCCCTTATCCCCAGGCAGCTGTCCAACTTCTCTTCTCCCTGCATGAGTGGGATTGTTGTTCCCTAAATGCAGGACCCAGCGCATAGCCTTGTTGAACTTCATAGAGTTGGCCTCAGACCATGGGTTCAGCCTATCCAGATCCCTCTGCAGAGCCTTCCTACCCTTGAGTAGATCAAGTCTCACTCCTAACTTGGTCTTGTCTACAAACTCACTGAGGGTGCACTCTATCCCCTCATTCATATCATCATTGCAGATATTGAAGAGAACTGGAGCCAGTACTGAGCCCTGGGGGACACCACGAGTGAGTGGCCTCCAGCTGCATTTAGCTCCATTCACCACAACTCTTTGGACCTGGCCACCCAGCCAGATACCCAATGAAGCGTACGTCCATCCAGGCCTTGTGCAGTTGGTTTCTCAAGGAGAATGCTGTAGGAAATGGTTTCAAAATCCTTACTGAAGTCGAGGTAGGCCACATCTACAGCCATTCCCTCATCCACTGAGCACATCACCTTGTCATAGATTGAGATCAGATTTATCAAGCAGGACCTGGCTTTGATAAACCCATGCTGACTGGGCCTCATCACCTGATTATCCTGAAAGTGTTGTGTGATGGTACTCAAGACAATCTGCTCCATGAGCTTCTTCAACTCAGAGGTCAGACAGACAGGCCTGTTGTTCCCCGGATCTTTCTTATGGTCTTCTTGTACATGGCTGTCACATTTACTAGTCGCCAGTCAGCTGGGACCTCCCCTGATAGCCAGGACTTCTGGCAAATGATGGAAAGGGGCTTGGTGAGCACTGCATCCAGCTCCCTCCATCCATCCATCAGTACCAATGTGTGGAGCCCAAATAGCCCCCTAGTCTTGAGTACATCGAAGCAGAATAGCAGTTCTCTATCCATTTCCTCGTGGATTATGAGGGCTTCATTCTACTCAATATCTTTATCTACTAGCTCAGAGGGTTGAGTACAAGGGGAACAACTGGTCTTGCTGCTAAATATTGAGGTAAAGATTGCACTAAGTACATCAGTCTTTTCCTCATCTCTTCTTATTCTGTTTTCTCACATCCAACATAGGATGAAGATTCCCCTTAATTCTCTCTCTCTCTCTCTCTCTTTTTCCCTTATGTATTTATATTTAAAAAACAAACAAAAAACATTTTTATTGTCTTTAACAGTAATAGACGTATTGAGCTCCAGTTGGGCTTTGGCCCTTCTATATTTTATCTTTGCACAGCCTGACAACATTTAGGACTCAGCTTCCGAGAAAATGACAGCATACAGGAGAAGAACAGAAAGGTGGAATCTGGCAGCCTTCCATCCTCTACCCTTCTATGACACTGTGCTGGAGCTCCATTCAACTGGTTACTCCTCTACTGCCCAAAACCCCTGCAGCTGCTGATGCTTTTATCTTGTGAGAGACAGCACAGTTAGGATGAGACATCTCCCTGCAGACATTAACAGTTCACAGAATGGGGCATTTTTCCAGGGGAACCTTGAGAAACTGCAGGATCTTACATACAAAAACCTCTTGACATTTACAAGGAGAAGAGCCTAGTCCTACAGAAGAGGAAGAGGAACCCCACACATCAGGGCAAACCGGGACCCTGCTGAGTGAGCAGTGCCCAGGAGGAGGAGGGCCTGAGCACCACATGGGATACATATGAGCAGTAGTGCCTGCTCACCAGGAACCAGGCCAGCATCCTACAGAGCTGCCTTATGAGGAGCATGGCCACCAAGAAGATCTGAGTTATCAGATTCAGCTCCAATATGGTGTGACACCACCTGCACAGGGCTGACCCAGTGTGTAGCTCCTCGCTTTTGAGGGCATGGGGTAGTGCCCAGAGAGGTTGTGCCAAGGTGGGGTTGAGGGTCTAAAGCACCTGCCCTGTGTAGAGAGACTGAGAGACATGGGTTTCTTTGGCCCAGTGCATAGAGCATCCAAGCAGAGCAAAAGGAGCCTGAGACTGTCTGAAAGATGATTTTGGAGATGTTTTAGCTTTCCTTTGTAGGGAAAAATGGCATGAGACAGAAATAATGCCACAAAGTTGATTTCAGGATGTTGAGACTGGACATGAAGAGAAAGAAATCCCCATCTCCTACTGCCCCAGGAAGAGCCCTGAGCAAGGTGGGAAGGGAAAGGATCTCCCTTCCCAGGGGCCAGGGGTCAAGACCTGACCCTTGTACTTAATGAAACACATCCAGTTTTCCTACACATCAGTGTCACCTTCACATTGCCTTTGTCTCCTTGTCCTCACTGCCTCCAGTGTTCTGCTCTAATGAGCTCCAAGGGAGGCTGTGTCAGTGTTGGCCCTCGGGGGAACACTGTAGGAAACCTTCAGCCAGGACTCAAGCGGTAGAGATGCAGAAAGATTCTCCTGCAAAGAGAGAGGCTTGGGATGAGAGTGCTCTAAGACTTTCAATATGTTTTCCTCAGAGAAGTCTCTTCTAACTTTATTCTGCCTTCTCTTTTTCAACAGACAACTGTGTTCAATGTCAGAAAATGCCCAACAGCAGCTCTGTGAGTGAATTCCTCCTGCTGGCATTCACAGACACATGGGAGCTGCAGCTCCTGCACTTCGCGCTCTTCCTGGGCATCTACCTGGCTGCCCTCCTGGGCAACGGCCTCATCCTCAGCGCCGTAGCCTGTGACCACCGCCTCCACACCCCCATGTACTTCTTCCTCCTCAACCTCGCCCTCCTTGACCTGGTCTGCAACTCCACCACTCTCCCCAAAGCCATGGCCAATTCCCTCTGGGACACCAGGGCCATCTCCTATCAAGGCTGTGCTGCACAAATCCTCTTTTTTGTCTTCTTCTTTGGTTCAGAGTTTTCAATTCTCACAGTCATGGCCTACGACCGCTACATTGCCATCTGCAAGCCCCTGCACTACGGGAGCCTCCTGGGCAGCAGAGCTTGTGCCACCATGGCAGCAGCTGCCTGGGCCAGTGGATTTCTCAACACTGTCCTGCACACAGCCAACACATTTTCCCTGCCCCTTTGCCATGGCAATGCTGTGGACCAGTTCTTCTGTGAAGTCCTCCAGATCCTCAAGCTCTCCTGCTATGATGCCTACCTCAGAGAATTTAAGCTACTTGTTTTCAGTTTTTCTTTGGGCTTTGGTTGTTTTGTTTTCATTGCTCTGTCCTATGTGCAGATCTTCAGGGCTGTGCTGAGGATGCCCTCTGAGTAGGGCCAGCACAAAGCCTTTTCCACGTGCCTCCCTCACCTGGCTGTGGTCTCCCTGTTTGTTAGCACTGCCATATTTGCCCACTTGAAGCCCCCCTCCGTCTCTTCCCCATCTCTGGACATGGTGGTGTCATTTCTGTACTCAGTGGTGCCTCCAGCAGTGAACCCCGTCATCTACAGCATGAGAAACCAGGAGCTCAAGGATGCCTTGAGGAAACTGATGACCTGATAAGACCTGATAATCTTTAAAAAAAAAAAAAAAAAAAAAAAAAAAAGCCCTTTGTCTTCTTCATATGACTCATAATGCATTGCAGGAATAAGGTTTCCTTTTTAATAATTTTTCATACTCTGGAGACCACCATCACAAGCTCAGAGCTGTGGGGTGTATGGGCAGGAGGTTCAGCAGTGACTGAGCAGGCCATTGCTCATTGCTCCTTGGGGGATAGGATTTCCCAGAAGAGCAGGGCCTGCTGTATGTGCATGGGAGACATGGAAAGAGAAACCCAATGCTGGTGACAGCAGGCACATCATATGCGTGTGGAGAGATGAACATGAAGGAGCACAAAGACCATCAGCTATTCCTAGAAATCTCATGAAGGCCAGCTGGGCAGATGGGCAGATAGCGTCACAAGGCCAAGTAACATCCCCTGCGAAACCACCTGAAGGCAGTTCTGGGATGTGCCTCCTTGAACCGAGGTCTCTGTGCCCATTCCTCATGTCCTGGGGTATCTCAGAGGAGGGCAGAGCAGGGCGAGGCACCGCAGGGCTGAGGTGCCTCCCAGCCTCTGACAGTGGCTGCACGAGCTCTCTCTAAAGGCCTGTGTGTATGAGGTCTGCTCAGATGTGGACACCTCACACAGCCCTGCCATTGCCCAGTGTGATTCCAGGAGCAACCTCCAGTGTCCCTGTGAGATTCCTGTAAACCCTCTCGCATAGGTTCATTGCAGATGCCCCTCTCTGTTATGTCACACTACCCTGCCTTTTTGGACCAGGCTGTCAAGGATTTGGACCATCAAGATTTCTGGGGACTTGAAAAATGTGGGCATCAAACGTGTGTTCAGGAAGGGCAAGAAAAAGGATTGTCAGAAGTGCAACTGTCACCTCTCACCCTGGGAATGTGATAGGGAAAGTCCTGCCACAGCCATCCTCAGACGCTTGGAGGAATCAAAGGAACTGCTGAAACAGAAGGGGAGGGGAAAGAAGGGAATGAGGTGAACCTGCACTTTAATGAGGCCTTTGCCATGGTTTCCTGGGGTTCCCTTTAGCCACACTGGTGATATTTGGACTGAAGAAGGGGATGATGTTTTCGGGGGCAAGGTGTCTGGACATCAGTGGTACAAAGTCCTCCTTTCAGCCAGTTACCAGCAGCATCCCTCAGTGATGGGCACTTGGGCCAACACTGTTGACACTCTTTGTTATCTCCCTTCACGATGGCATGGAGCGTATTTCTCAATCTCAGTCTTTTAAACATGCATTATTCTTTAATTCAATGACTCTCCCTCAGAGTGCTCTTCAAGGACAGAATAAATGGAGGAGAAAAAAAAAATAAAAAAGGAAAAAAAGAAAGAAGCATTAGCATTGTTGGGAAATGTGTTTTGGTAAACATGTGTTTATGTAAAATGTATTTTCCTAAATGTTTCCATAAAACTATTGTTCAGGAAAGCATAATTTGATTTATTGCACTTCTCCATGGTGTTGTCAATGGAATACTGTGAAAATAAATAATGAATGTTCATAGAAAAAAAAAAAAGCTGGTAGTGCTGGCAAGGGAGATTCTTTCAGCTATTACTTAGAATCCTTTTTTTGCACAGCTTTGAAGTGTTTCCTCAATCTATTTTAATGGCTGGTTTCAGTTTTCCAATCAGAGGTGGACACTGCCTCCAAGATTTCCTTGGGTAGCTGAGGGACCCAGGTGGGAAAAGTGACACAGGACCTAGGGGAGCCCTTCTGGAGCACAAGCTGGGGGGCACGAACTGGGGCTGGGCCCCTCAGAGGCTGTGCAGGGCTGCTAAGTGTGCTGTGCAGGGCCTGCCTACAGCACGCTGTGTCCTTCCATCCCACTAAGAGGTCACTTCTGTCTCAGAAACTGACCGTCCCCATGCAGGGAGACAGGTCCTTGCAGGTCATGGAAATGTTTGAAAAGCTGCCCCGAACACAAGGACGTATTTGGGGAGGTCAGGAGGCAAGATATCAAGAACTGCTCCAGACTATGGGGTCCATCCCTCAGGAGCAAACTGCTCCAACCTGGCTCCCTCACGGGCAGCAGCTCCTGCTAGGTCACCTGGTCCTGCGTGGGCTCCTCTCCACGGGTTACAGGTCTGGCCTGGAATCTGCTCTGGCAGGGGTCCTCCACAGACTACAACCTCTATCAGTGTGGGTCCACCTGCTCCACCATGGTCTCCTCTACAGGTTGAAGGGGGACAGCCTGCTTCACCATGGTCCTCACCACAGGCCGCAGGGGACTTCTGCTCCGGCGCCTGGAGCACCTCTCCCCCTCCTTCTTCACTGATCTTAGCACCTGCAAGGCTATTTCTCATTCCTCTTTCTCCCAGCTGCTGTTCTACAGCAGCTTTTTTTTTTCTTTTTTTTTTTCTTTTTTTTTTTTTTTTTCTGTTTAAATATGCTCTCACAGAGGTGCAAACAATGTCGCTTATTGGCCCAGTTCTGGCCAGCAGTGGGGCCCTTATCTAACATGGGACAGCTTCTGGATTCTTCTCACCAAAGCCACCTCTATGGCCCCCCACTACCAAAACCATACCACGTAAACCCACTCCATGCAGTCACACGGCATTCAAAGACTGTGGCAGGGACTGTGAGGTCACTTCTGTCTCTGCAGTTGATAGGGCAGCAGCAGCAACGTGTCACAGAAAGGGCCTACAAGGTCACTTCTGTCTGACTTTGGCTATCCTCAAGTCTTCAGGCACCTCACCCATTCTCCAGGACCTTTCAAAGATGATAGAGAGTGGTTCATCGATCACATCTGCCAGCTCCCTTAGCACACGCAGATGCATCCCATCAGGACCCAGGGATTTGTGTGTGTTGAGCCCACTCAGATGCTCCTGAACCACTCCCACGTCCACCAGGGGGGAGCCCTCCATTTCCCAGACCCTTTGTCCTATTGCCAGGGGCGAGGTGTCCAGGGGGAGTGTCCTTGAAGCAAAGACTGAAGCAAAGAAAGCATTCAGTATCTCTGCCTTCTCAATGTCTCCCATGACCAGGACATTCAGCAAGGGACCCACATTATCCCTAGTCTTCCTCTTGCCATTTACGTACTTGAAAAAGCCCTTCTTATTATCCTTTATCTCTTTCACAAGCCTCATCTCTAGGTGGGCTTTAGCCTTCTTTGTCGCATCCGTGCAGGCCCTGACAACACATCTATACTCCTCCCAAGAGGACAGGCCTTTTTTCCACATTTCATAGACCATCCTCTTCCTTTTGATCTTATTGATGAGCTCCTTGTTCATCCACACAGGTTTCCTGCCCCCCTTCCCCGATTTCCTATTCCTTGGGATGCACCAATCCTGAGCATGGAAGAAGTGCTGCTTAAATGTAGCCCAGCTCTCACAAGCACCCTTGCCTTCTAGCAGCCTATCCCATGAGATACTCCCAAGCAGGTCCCGGAAGAGGTCAAAGTTGGCTCTTTGAAAGTCCAAGGTAGCAATCCTGCTTTCAGCCTTACTTTCTTTGCCTAGTTGCATGTGGAACTCCACCATCTCATGGTCACTGCATCCCAAGCTGCCCCCAACCTTCACATCTCTAACAAGGCCATCCCTGTTGGTAAGAAAGAGGTCCAGGAGCTCCCCCCACCTCGTTGGCTCCTCCACCACCTGCATCAGAAAATTGTCCTCAATGCATTGTAGGAACCGTTTGGATTGCTCGTGCCTGGCTGAGTTGCTTACCCAGCTGATGTCTGGGTAATTGAAGTCCCCCATGAGGACCAGTGCTCGTGATCGTGAGGCTACTAGCAGCTGCTCATAGAAGGCCTCATCGACTTCCTCCTCCTGATCTGGAGACCTGTAGTAGACCCCCACCACCGTCTCTCCCATACCAGCCTACCCCTTAATTCTTACACACAAGCTCTCCACTTGTCCTTCACCCTCCCCCAGCTGGAGCTGGGTACACTCTAATTGCTCCCTCACAGAAAAGGCAACCCCACCCCCTCACTTCCCCAGCCTGTCTTTCCTAAAGAGGACATAGCTCTCCATGACTGCGTTCCAGTCGTGCGAGCTGTCCCACCATGTCTCAGTGATTGCAACGAGATCGTGGCCCCATGACCAAACACAGATCTCGAGCTCATCCTGTTTATATCCCATGCTCCGTGCATTTGTGTACAGGCACTTTAGGGAAGCAGCAGGTGCAGTTACCCCTGGGGGGATGCAAGAAGTTACTGGACGGGGGATCGGGAACACTACCTTCTCTGAGGAGCCCTCAGAGCTCAGAAGATTTTCCCTGTCTTCAACAGTGACAGCAGTGACAACTTCCCGCAGCCCTTCTCTGTCACCTTTAGCTCCCCTCCCTTCCCCCATCAAACCTAGTTTAAAACCCTGGTAATCAGCCCAGAGAGCTTGCTCCCCAACACGTTTGCGCCCCACTTGCTCAGTTGGTGTCTGTCCGTAGCCCACATACCTGGCCTCTCAAAGGACGACCCAAGATCAAAATACCCAAATCCCTGGTCCAGACACCACCCCCTCAGCCAGTCATTTACCTGTCCTGTTCTGCTTCTTCTATCTGCATCCCAGTCACCCAGCGGGAGGACAGAGGAGAACACAACCCGCACTGACGACCCCCTCAACAACCTCCCCAGGGATGCAAAGTCCTTTTTAATATTCTTCATTTTTCTAATAGTGGCACACATAGGGAGGTGCTGGCGTGCATCAGAGAGCAGCAAGGAGGGCTCTGGAGAGGGCCAGGGTGAGGCGGGTGGCAGAGCCCCATGCAGGGGCTGGCTGGGGGGTCCCCTCTGCTGCAGCCACCACATGCAGCATGGTAGGAGGAGGGCAGGCAGGGCTCATGGCCACCTTCCTGCGGATGAGCCCTGAGCTGGGAAACAAAGTGTTTCCTGCTCTGCAGGCCCAGCAGCTCCTGCTTCGACTCACACCCCATGGCTTTGCCCTCTCCCTGGGCACCACAGAGCAGAGCCTGGTCCTGGGCTCTTCCTGACAGCCCTACAGCTCCTGGCAGGCTGTGGTGAGGTGTCCCTCAGCCTTCCCTCCTGTGCTGCCAGGGCACATGACTGCCTTATTGCCAGCTCACTGCTCACCAACAACATCCAACAGGGCTGCTTCCCAAGCTGGGCCTTGCCCAGGGTTAGTACCCTGCAGAGGCAGAAAATGTCCCTTGTCCTGGTGGCTTTTCATGGCATTCCTATCAATACATACTCTTCTCATCCTTGATTTCTTTTACTGAATTCAGAGACATAGGAGAACTTTTTGGTACACGCTACTGCAGAAAAAACATCAAGTCCCTCAGCCACGTCTGTGCTTTTCCTCCACATTGCAGCTGGGCTCTTCATCCCACCACCTCTGCTGTACCTGAAGAGAAATTCTGAGAAAAAAGAGTTACGGAAAACGACTGCCTTCTGGTTACTTTATATGGTTACTTTATATGGTTAATTACAAAGAGCTTACCAGCACCTGTTAATGAGGTCTTTTCATTAAAAAAAAAAAAAAAAAAAGTAGAAGTGAGATGAAGAAAAATCTTTTAATTGGAATACTATTCCAAAGAATGAAAAACAGTTTTGAAATACATGCACATAGGACAGCACAATGAAAACAAAACTACCAAAGGCTAAAGAAACATTACACACAAGTGCCCCAGCTTCCCTGAGGTAGGCATCTGAGCAGGAGAGTCTGAGTTGAGCTTTGAGGAGAGCCTGAGAAGAGCTTTGACTCAAAACAGAGCATTTTGACTGACACACAACACATCTTTACACCTGCTGAGGGTGCACTCTATTCCATCATCCAGGTCACTGACAAATAAGTTGAACAGGACTTAGTGTAGATCCCTGGGGGACACTGCTGGCTACAGACCTCCAACTAGACTCAGCTCCACTAAGTACAACCCTCTGAACTCTGCCATCTAGCCAGCTCACAATCCACCTCACTGACCACTCGTCCATCCCACACTACCTGAGCTTATCTGTGAGGAAGACAGACAGTTAATAATGTGCTATACAACACAGTTCTGAAAAGAAGCACAACAGACCCCAGATCAAAAAGATCAACATTGTGACCAGCAACTGTTAAACTGATCTAATGCTTATAACAATTAATTTTTAAAACGCTGTGGTCAGATCTGTCATCCTGTCATCTCAACCTGTGTGCTCCACGCTAGGCACCAAGAAGACTTGCTGTGGTTTGACCCTGCAGGCAGCTCAGCACTATGAAGCTATTCATCCAGTGGGACAGAGGAGAGAACTCGGAGGAAAAGGAAAAAAAAAATAGTTAATGGGTTGAGATAAAGGCAGTTTAATAGGACACAAAAGGAATTATTATTATTATTATTATTATTATTATTTGTCGTGGTTTAACCCGACCGGCAGCTAAACACCACGCAGCCGTTCGCTCACCCTCCCCCCTCCCTCTCTGGGACGGGGGAGAGAAATGGAAAGTGAAGCCCGCGAGTTGAGATAAAGACAGTTTAATAAGACAGGAAAAAAAATAACAAAAATAATAATAACAATAATAATAATGATGATACAATGGTGATAATACGAAAGTAATAATAGTATGTACAAACAAGTGATGCACAATGCAATTGCTCACCACCCGCTGACCGATGCCCAGCCTAACCCCGAGCAGTCCGGCCCCCTCCCCCCGGCTAGCCACCCCTATATATTGTTTAGCATGACGTCAGATGGTATGGAATACCCCTTTGGCTAGTTTGGGTCACCTGTCCTGGGTCTGTCCCCTCCCAGCTCTTACTGCACCCCCCAGCCTGCCCGTTGGCAGGACAGAGCAAAGGCTGAGATGTCCTTGGCTTAGTATAAGCACTGCTCTGCAACAATTAAAGCATCGGGGTGTTATCAGCACTCTTCTCATTCTAAGCCAAAACACAGCATTCCACCAGCTACTAGGAAGAAAATTAATTCTGTGCTAACTGAAACCAGGACATCTATCCACCCCTTATTCCATACCATTTATGTCATGCTCAGGTTACACTCCTTTCCATACATTCTAATTAGTCACCTATAGTAATCATGGTAGTGATAACATACAGTATAATATACTATTTAACATGGTGCAATTCAGTTCATGGGCTATTCTCACCCAGTATTAAATCTCCTTGAGGTACACACCGGACCTCTCCGTTCTTTTGCATCACCCACCAAGTATATCCAGGTCCCTGAGCGAAAACAATTCCACGAATGGGTTTGCCTTTTCCTGAGGCAGGAGTAGCCCAGACTGTTTTACCCAGCATATTTTTTACATGCACTACAGGAACTTTATCCCCATCTACAGTACGTAACAGGTTTGATTGGGCAGGTCCAGCTCGGTTGGTAGATCCCCTAGTATTGACTAACCAGGTGGCCTTTGCCAAATGCGTATCCCAGTTTTTGAACGTCCCAGCGCCCATTGCTTTCAAGGTAGTCTTTAACAGGCCATTGTATCGTTCAACTTTCCCGGAGGCTGGTGCATGATAGGGGATGTGATACACCCATTCAATACCATGTTCTTTGGCCCAAGTGTCTATAAGGTTGTTTCGGAAGTGAGTCCCATTGTCTGATTCTATTCTTTCTGGGGTGCCATGTCGCCATAGGACTTGCTTTTCAAGGCCCAGGATGGTGTTCCGGGCGGTAGCATGAGGCACAGGATATGTTTCCAGCCATCCGGTGGTTGCTTCCACCATTGTAAGTACGTGGCGCTTGCCATTGCGAGTTTGAGGGAGTGTGATGTAATCAATCTGCCAGGCCTCTCCATATTTATATTTCAGCCATCGTCCTCCATACCAAAGAGGCTTTGACCGTTTGGCTTGCTTGATTGCAGCACATGTTTCACAGTCATGAATAACCTGTGCTATAGCGTCCATGGTCAAGTCCACCCCTCGATCACGAGCCCATCTGTATGTTGCATCTCTACCTTGATGGCCTGAGGTGTCATGGGCCCATCGGGCTATAAATAATTCACCTTTATGCTGCCAATCCAGGTCCACCTGAGCTACTTCAATCTTAGCAGCCTGATCCACCTGCTGGTTGTTTTGATGTTCTTCAGTAGCCCGATTCTTGGGCACATGAGCATCTACGTGGCGTACTTTCACAGCCAGGTTCTCTACCCGAGCAGCAATATCTTGCCACAATGCAGCAGCCCAGATAGGTTTGCCCCTACGCTGCCAGTTGTTTTGCTTCCATTGCTGTAACCATCCCCACAGGGCATTTGCTACCATCCATGAATCGGTGTAGAGATAGAGAACTGGCCATTTTTCTCGTTCAGCAATGTCTAAAGCCAGCTGAATGGCTTTCACTTCTGCAAACTGACTCGATTCACCTTCTCCCTCAGCAGCTTCTGCAACTCGTCGCGTAGGACTCCATACAGCAGCCTTCCATCTCCGATGCTTCCCCACAATACGACAGGACCCATCAGTGAACAGGGCATATTTCTTTTCATTCTCTGGCAACTGGTTGTACAGTGGGGCTTCTTCAGCACGACCCACCTCCTCCTCTGATGATATCCCAAAGTATTTGCCTTCTGGCCAGTCCATGATCACTTCCAATATTCCTGGGCGACTGGGGTTTCCTATTCGAGCCCGCTGAGTAATCAGTGCAACCCACTTGCTCCATGTAGCATCAGTTGCATGATGCGTAGAGGGGACCCTTCCCTTGAACATCCAGCCTAGTACCGGTAATCGGGGTGCTAGGAGGAGCTGCGCTTCAGTACCGACCACCTCCGAAGCAGATCGAACTCCTTCATATGCTGCCAATATCTCCTTTTCAGTTGGAGTATAGCGGGCCTCAGATCCTCTGTATCCCCGACTCCAAAACCCCAGAGGCCGACCTCGAGTTTCCCCAGGTTCTTTCTGCCAGAGGCTCCAGGTGGGGCCGTTCTCCCCGGCTGCAGTGTAGAGCACATTCTTTACATCTGGTCCTGTTCGAACTGGCCCAAGGGCTACTGCATGGACTATTTCCTGCTTGATTTGTTCAAAGGCTTGTCGTTGTTCAGGGCCCCATTCAAACTCATTCTTCTTACGAGTTACTTGGTAGAGTGGGTTTACAATCAGACTGTAATTTGGGATGTGCATTCTCCAAAACCCCACAACACCTAGGAAAGTCTGTGTTTCTTTTTTGTTAGTTGGTGGAGACATAGCTGTTATTTTGTTGATCACATCCATTGGGATTTGACGACGTCCATCTTGCCATTTTATTCCTAAAAACTGGATCTCCCGTGCAGGTCCTTTGACTTTATTTTGTTTTATGGCAAAACCGGCTTTCAGAAGGATTTGGACTATTTTCTTCCCTTTCTCGAAAACTTCCTCTGCTGTGTCACCCCACACAATAATGTCATCGATGTACTGCAGGTGTTCAGGAGCTTCCCCCTGCTCTAGTGCAGACTGGATCAGCCCATGGCAAATGGTAGGGCTGTGTTTCCACCCCTGGGGCAGCCTATTCCAAGTATATTGGACTCCCCTCCAAGTGAAGGCAAATTGTGGCCTGCACTCTGCTGCTAGAGGGATGGAGAAAAATGCATTAGCGATATCAATTGTGGCGTACCACTTGGCTGCCTTCGATTCAAGTTCATACTGAAGTTCCAGCATGTCCGGCACTGCAGCACTCAGTGGTGGCGTGACTTCGTTCAGGCCGCGATAGTCCACTGTTAGTCTCCACTCGCCATTAGACTTTCGCACTGGCCATATGGGACTATTGAAAGGTGAATGAGTCTTGCTGATCACTCCTTGGCTCTCCAATTGACGAATTAGCTTATGGATGGGAATCAGGGAGTCTCGGTTGGTGCGATATTGCCGCCGGTGCACAGTTGTGGTAGCAATTGGCACTTGCTGTTCTTCGACCCTCAGCAACCCCACAACAGAGGGGTCCTCTGAGAGACCAGGCAAGGTAGATAATTGTTTAATGCCCTCTGTCTCTAAGGCAGCAATACCAAAAGCCCACCGGAACCCTTTTGGGTCCTTGCAGTATCCTCTTCTAAGATAGTCTATGCCAAGGATACATGGAGCATCCGGACCAGTCACAATGCGGTGCTTTTCCCACTCATTCCCAGTCAGACTCACTTCAGCCTCCAATACAGTCAACTGCTGAGATCCCCCTGTCACTCCACAAATATAGATGGGCTCTGGTCCTTTATAGCTCGATGGCATTATAGTACATTGTGCACCGGTGTCTACTAAAGCCTTATACTTCTGTGCGCGTGATGTGCCAGGCCATCGAATCCACACAGTCCAATAAACTCGATTGTCCCTTTCCTCCCCCTGGCTGGAGGCAGGGCCCCCCTAATCCTGGTCAGAATCTTCCTCGTTTCTGTGTTTGAAGGACTGTCTGCTGGAAGTTGGAGCAGCAAACTTTTCGGAGAATCCCTTTTTCCTGATTGTTTTCTTTTGCAACTCACGTACCCGTGCCTCTAGGGTCGCGGTAGATTTTCCATCCCACTTTCTCATGTCCTCTCCATGGTCTCGTAAGTAAAATCACAGGGTGGCACGGGGTGAGTACCCACCATATCGTCTTCCTTGTGTGGGTGAACGCCTACCCCTGACAGCTGAGACACTGCTTTGTACAGGTGCGAAGGAGAATAATCTCTCCAAGTTGGTGAACCTTTTCAGAAAGTTTCTCCCAAGTGTTCTCCTTTGGTCGGTGGGCACTGGTTGGTTCAGGTGGGGAGGACAATAGATTCTCTTCAAGTTGGTGAACCTTTTCAGAAAGTTTCTCCACAGCTGAGACGCAGGCCTGTAAGGAAGAGGAGAGACTTTCTTCGTACTGCCGGAGTTGTTTAGCCGCTTCACCCACTGTGGGTTCCTCATCCTCTTTCCAGGCCATTATTGCCAATGAGCTGGCATATGATGATGGTGCACTCCGTACAAACTTCCGCCACATGGGTCGTGTACACTTGACTTCATCTGGATCTGTGGATGTTTGTTTGAGGTCTGGATCCTCATAAATCACTTCCCGTACGGCTAATTCCCTCAGGTACTGGATTCCCTTCTCCATAGTGGTCCACTTGCCTGGTAGACATAAAATATCTTCCTTGAAGGGATACCTTTCCCTCACAGCTGAGAGGAGACGCCTCCAGAGGCTGGTGGGTCGTGCTCCATCTGCAATTGCTTTGTCAATGCCGGCGTCTCGAGCAAGGGATCCCAGCCGCTTGGCTTCCCTGCCGTCTAATTCCACACAATTGGCTCCAGAGTCCCAGCACCGGAGCAGCCAGGTGACAAGCTGCTCACCTATACAGCGACCAAAATCTTTTCGCACATCTCGTAGCTCGCGCTCGTTTAGGCTTCGGGTAGTTACTGTTGCTCTTTCGGCATCCTCATCTTCCTCCTCCTGAATCCTTGACGGCCCAGCGTCGTCATCATCTTCGTCATCTCTATACTTAGTTTTGGCAGAAGCCTTACCTGGATTGGCAGAAGACTCTCTGCGTTCTAAACGACTTGAATTTCTATACCATATTTTCACCTTCTCTACAGGGGCAGCTTGCACTGCTACTGCTCGTTTCTCTGACTTTGTTACAGGGTCTGCCACAGGGGTTGGAATGCCCTCTGCAGGGTCAACTTGCACTGCTACAGCTCGTTTCTCTGACACGGCCACAGGAGCTGGAGCGGCTACAGGAGCTGGAGCAGTTGCAGGAACCGGAGCTGTAGCGGCTACAGGAGCTGGAGCTGGAGCTGGAGCAGTTGCAGGAGCTGGGACTGGAGCAGCAGTAGGAGCTGGAGCTGGAGCTGGAGCGGCTTCAGGAGCTGGAGCTGGAGCGGCTTCAGGAGCTGGGACTGGAGCAGTTGCAGGAACTGGGACTGGAGTAGCGGCCGGAGCTGGAACTGGAGCGACTGCAGGAACTGGGACTGGAGCAGCTGCAGGAGCTGGAGCTGGAGCGGCTTCAGGAGCTGGAGCTGGAGCAGCTTCAGGAGCTGGGACTGGAGCAGTTGCAGGAACTGGGACTGGAGTAGCGGCCGGAGCTGGAACTGGAGCGACTGCAGGAACTGGGACTGGAGCAGCTGCAGGAGCTGGGACTGGAGCGGCTGCAGGAGCTGGGACTGGAGCGGCTGCAGGAGCTGGAGCTGGAGCGGCTGCAGGAGCTGGGACTGGAGCGGCTGCAGGAGCTGGGACTGGAGCGGCTGCAGGAGCTGGGACTGGAGCGGCTGCAGAATCCACCGTAGGGGTCACAGTGGCCGTTGGATCTGTCACAGGGTTTGGAGTGGCCGCAGGGTCTGTCACTAAGTTGACAGCAGTATCAATGGCAGCTCGATAGGCATGAGCCAGGCCCCAGCACGTTACAATGATTTGTGTTACTTTGGAACTGCCAGAATCATTACACCTTTTTTTCAAGCATTCTGCCAGTTTTTGAGGATTTTGCAGTTGTTCAGGGGTGAATTTCCAACACACTGGGGGTGCCAACTGCTCTAGATGCCTGCCCATATCCACCCATACTCCCTGCCACCCACAACTATACTGCCTCCGGGCAGATCTCCGGATGAGCTTCATAAGTAGTTGTTTAACTTTAAGCAGAATCTGAAGTGCATTCATGAGGCAGAACAACAAGACTATGGTATTCTGAGTATTCCAGAAATATTCAATATCTTGGAGAGCTATTGTGACAAGCTCAGGGGATAAGAGGGTGGTGAAGGAGGAAGGCAGAGAGTCTTCTGCCAATCCAGGTAAGGCTTCTGCCAAAACTAAGTATAGAGATGACGAAGATGATGACGACGCTGGGCCGTCAAGGATTCAGGAGGAGGAAGATGAGGATGCCGAAAGAGCAACAGTAACTACCCGAAGCCTAAACGAGCGCGAGCTACGAGATGTGCGAAAAGATTTTGGTCGCTGTATAGGTGAGCAGCTTGTCACCTGGCTGCTCCGGTGCTGGGACTCTGGAGCCAATTGTGTGGAATTAGACGGCAGGGAAGCCAAGCGGCTGGGATCCCTTGCTCGAGACGCCGGCATTGACAAAGCAATTGCAGATGGAGCACGACCCACCAGCCTCTGGAGGCGTCTCCTCTCAGCTGTGAGGGAAAGGTATCCCTTCAAGGAAGATATTTTATGTCTACCAGGCAAGTGGACCACTATGGAGAAGGGAATCCAGTACCTGAGGGAATTAGCCGTACGGGAAGTGATTTATGAGGATCCAGACCTCAAACAAACATCCACAGATCCAGATGAAGTCAAGTGTACACGACCCATGTGGCGGAAGTTTGTACGGAGTGCACCATCATCATATGCCAGCTCATTGGCAATAATGGCCTGGAAAGAGGATGAGGAACCCACAGTGGGTGAAGCGGCTAAACAACTCCGGCAGTACGAAGAAAGTCTCTCCTCTTCCTTACAGGCCTGCGTCTCAGCTGTGGAGAAACTTTCTGAAAAGGTTCACCAACTTGAAGAGAATCTATTGTCCTCCCCACCTGAACCAACCAGTGCCCACCGACCAAAGGAGAACACTTGGGAGAAACTTTCTGAAAAGGTTCACCAACTTGAAGAGAGATTATTCTCCTTCGCACCTGTACAAAGCAGTGTCTCAGCTGTCAGGGGTAGGCGTTCACCCACACAAGGAAGACGATATGGTGGGTACTCACCCCGTGCCACCCTGTGGTTTTACTTACGAGACCATGGAGAGGACATGAGAAAGTGGGATGGAAAATCTACCGCGACCCTAGAGGCACGGGTACGTGAGTTGCAAAAGAAAACAATCAGGAAAAAGGGATTCTCCGAAAAGTTTGCTGCTCCAACTTCCAGCAGACAGTCCTTCAAACACAGAAACGAGGAAGATTCTGACCAGGATTAGGGGGGCCCTGCCTCCAGCCAGGGGGAGGAAAGGGACAATCGAGTTTATTGGACTGTGTGGATTCGATGGCCTGGCACATCACGCGCACAGAAGTATAAGGCTTTAGTAGACACCGGTGCACAATGTACTATAATGCCATCGAGCTATAAAGGACCAGAGCCCATCTATATTTGTGGAGTGACAGGGGGATCTCAGCAGTTGACTGTATTGGAGGCTGAAGTGAGTCTGACTGGGAATGAGTGGGAAAAGCACCGCATTGTGACTGGTCCGGATGCTCCATGTATCCTTGGCATAGACTATCTTAGAAGAGGATACTGCAAGGACCCAAAAGGGTTCCGGTGGGCTTTTGGTATTGCTGCCTTAGAGACAGAGGGCATTAAACAATTATCTACCTTGCCTGGTCTCTCAGAGGACCCCTCTGTTGTGGGGTTGCTGAGGGTCGAAGAACAGCAAGTGCCAATTGCTACCACAACTGTGCACCGGCGGCAATATCGCACCAACCGAGACTCCCTGATTCCCATCCATAAGCTAATTCGTCAATTGGAGAGCCAAGGAGTGATCAGCAAGACTCATTCACCTTTCAATAGTCCCATATGGCCAGTGCGAAAGTCTAATGGCGAGTGGAGACTAACAGTGGACTATCGCGGCCTGAACGAAGTCACGCCACCACTGAGTGCTGCAGTGCCGGACATGCTGGAACTTCAGTATGAACTTGAATCGAAGGCAGCCAAGTGGTACGCCACAATTGATATCGCTAATGCATTTTTCTCCATCCCTCTAGCAGCAGAGTGCAGGCCACAATTTGCCTTCACTTGGAGGGGAGTCCAATATACTTGGAATAGGCTGCCCCAGGGGTGGAAACACAGCCCTACCATTTGCCATGGGCTGATCCAGTCTGCACTAGAGCAGGGGGAAGCTCCTGAACACCTGCAGTACATCGATGACATTATTGTGTGGGGTGACACAGCAGAGGAAGTTTTCGAGAAAGGGAAGAAAATAGTCCAAATCCTTCTGAAAGCCGGTTTTGCCATAAAACAAAATAAAGTCAAAGGACCTGCACGGGAGATCCAGTTTTTAGGAATAAAATGGCAAGATGGACGTCGTCAAATCCCAATGGATGTGATCAACAAAATAACAGCTATGTCTCCACCAACTAACAAAAAAGAAACACAGACTTTCCTAGGTGTTGTGGGGTTTTGGAGAATGCACATCCCAAATTACAGTCTGATTGTAAACCCACTCTACCAAGTAACTCGTAAGAAGAATGAGTTTGAATGGGGCCCTGAACAACGACAAGCCTTTGAACAAATCAAGCAGGAAATAGTCCATGCAGTAGCCCTTGGGCCAGTTCGAACAGGACCAGATGTAAAGAATGTGCTCTACACTGCAGCCGGGGAGAACGGCCCCACCTGGAGCCTCTGGCAGAAAGAACCTGGGGAAACTCGAGGTCGGCCCCTGGGGTTTTGGAGTCGGGGATACAGAGGATCTGAGGCCCGCTATACTCCAACTGAAAAGGAGATATTGGCAGCATATGAAGGAGTTCGATCTGCTTCGGAGGTGGTCGGTACTGAAGCGCAGCTCCTCCTAGCACCCCGATTACCGGTACTAGGCTGGATGTTCAAGGGAAGGGTCCCCTCTACGCATCATGCAACTGATGCTACATGGAGCAAGTGGGTTGCACTGATTACTCAGCGGGCTCGAATAGGAAACCCCAGTCGCCCAGGAATATTGGAAGTGATCATGGACTGGCCAGAAGGCAAATACTTTGGGATATCATCAGAGGAGGAGGTGGGTCGTGCTGAAGAAGCCCCACTGTACAACCAGTTGCCAGAGAATGAAAAGAAATATGCCCTGTTCACCGATGGGTCCTGTCGTATTGTGGGGAAGCATCGGAGATGGAAGGCTGCTGTATGGAGTCCTACGCGACGAGTTGCAGAAGCTGCTGAGGGAGAAGGTGAATCGAGTCAGTTTGCAGAAGTGAAAGCCATTCAGCTGGCTTTAGACATTGCTGAACGAGAAAAATGGCCAGTTCTCTATCTCTACACCGATTCATGGATGGTAGCAAATGCCCTGTGGGGATGGTTACAGCAATGGAAGCAAAACAACTGGCAGCGTAGGGGCAAACCTATCTGGGCTGCTGCATTGTGGCAAGATATTGCTGCTCGGGTAGAGAACCTGGCTGTGAAAGTACGCCACGTAGATGCTCATGTGCCCAAGAATCGGGCTACTGAAGAACATCAAAACAACCAGCAGGTGGATCAGGCTGCTAAGATTGAAGTAGCTCAGGTGGACCTGGATTGGCAGCATAAAGGTGAATTATTTATAGCCCGATGGGCCCATGACACCTCAGGCCATCAAGGTAGAGATGCAACATACAGATGGGCTCGTGATCGAGGGGTGGACTTGACCATGGACGCTATAGCACAGGTTATTCATGACTGTGAAACATGTGCTGCAATCAAGCAAGCCAAACGGTCAAAGCCTCTTTGGTATGGAGGACGATGGCTGAAATATAAATATGGAGAGGCCTGGCAGATTGATTACATCACACTCCCTCAAACTCGCAATGGCAAGCGCCACGTACTTACAATGGTGGAAGCAACCACCGGATGGCTGGAAACATATCCTGTGCCTCATGCTACCGCCCGGAACACCATCCTGGGCCTTGAAAAGCAAGTCCTATGGCGACATGGCACCCCAGAAAGAATAGAATCAGACAATGGGACTCACTTCCAAAACAACCTTATAGACACTTGGGCCAAAGAACATGGTATTGAATGGGTGTACCACATCCCCTATCATGCACCAGCCTCCGGGAAAGTTGAACGATACAATGGCCTGTTAAAGACTACCTTGAAAGCAATGGGCGCTGGGACGTTCAAAAACTGGGATACGCATTTGGCAAAGGCCACCTGGTTAGTCAATACTAGGGGATCTACCAACCGAGCTGGACCTGCCCAATCAAACCTGTTACGTACTGTAGATGGGGATAAAGTTCCTGTAGTGCATGTAAAAAATATGCTGGGTAAAACAGTCTGGGCTACTCCTGCCTCAGGAAAAGGCAAACCTATTCGTGGAATTGTTTTCGCTCAGGGACCTGGATACACTTGGTGGGTGATGCAAAAGAACGGAGAGGTCCGGTGTGTACCTCAAGGAGATTTAATACTGGGTGAGAATAGCCCATGAACTGAATTGCACCATGTTAAATAGTATATTATACTGTATGTTATCACTACCATGATTACTATAGGTGACTAATTAGAATGTATGGAAAAGAGTGTAACCTGAGCATGACATAAATGGTATGGAATAAGGGGTGGATAGATGTCCTGGTTTCAGTTAGCACAGAATTAATTTTCTTCCTAGTAGCTGGTGGAATGCTGTGTTTTGGCTTAGAATGAGAAGAGTGCTGATAACACCCCGATGCTTTAATTGTTGCAGAGCAGTGCTTATACTAAGCCAAGGACATCTCAGCCTTTGCTCTGTCCTGCCAACGGGCAGGCTGGGGGGTGCAGTAAGAGCTGGGAGGGGACAGACCCAGGACAGGTGACCCAAACTAGCCAAAGGGGTATTCCATACCATCTGACGTCATGCTAAACAATATATAGGGGTGGCTAGCCGGGGGGAGGGGGCCGGACTGCTCGGGGTTAGGCTGGGCATCGGTCAGCGGGTGGTGAGCAATTGCATTGTGCATCACTTGTTTGTACATACTATTATTACTTTCGTATTATCACCATTGTATCATCATTATTATTATTGTTATTATTATTTTTGTTATTTTTTTTTTTCCTGTCTTATTAAACTGTCTTTATCTCAACTCACGGGCTTCACTTTCCATTTCTCTCCCCCGTCCCAGAGAGGGAGGGGGGAGGGTGAGCGAACGGCTGCGTGGTGTTTAGCTGCCGGTCGGGTTAAACCACGACAGTCTTTTTGAGGATTTTGCCATTGTTCAGGGGTGAATTTCCAACACACTGGGGGTGCCAACTGCTCTAGATGCCTGCCCATATCCACCCATACTCCCTGCCACCCACAACTATACTGCCTCCGGGCAGATCTCCGGATGAGCTTCATAAGTAGTTGTTTAACTTTAAGCAGAATCTGAAGTGCATTCATGAGGCAGAACAACAAGACTATGGTATTCTGAGTATTCCAGAAATATTCAATATCTTGGAGAGCTATTGTGACAAGCTCAGGGGATAAGAGGGTGGTGAAGGAGGAAGGCAGAGTGACCCAGGAGGATACAGGGGTGGTGAAGGAGAAAGGGAGAGTAAGCAGGTAAGGAAAAATATCCTCCCCTTTCCCCTCCACAGATTGACTCTCTAATGGAGAAAAACAATAGGTATAATTGCTAATAGTTCCCAATATGCTGTTTCCAAAGTACAGAGTCCACGATGTTACTGAGTATAAATACCAAGTTAGAGTCATGACCAGATATCTTATCGTCTCATAAGCCATTGCTATAACACTTAGTACCATAATGGTCTGAAACCAGGGCCCGGAGAGGAGAAACAACACTACAGAGAGCAAATACGGAAAATAATGTACTATAATACTCAATTTGGAAAACAGGCGCAGCAGAGTTGTGATTAAAGCAATCAGCATCATGACAAGTGACTATTAAGCAGGTCTAATCCTTCCACCAATTTTAGTTTAACACACTCTGATCAGATCTGCCGTTATCTCAACCTTTCGGGCCCCACGTTGGGCGCCAAAAAGACTGTCGTGGTTTAACCCGACCGGCAGCTAAACACCACGCAGCCGTTCGCTCACCCTCCCCCCTCCCTCTCTGGGACGGGGGAGAGAAATGGAAAGTGAAGCCCGTGAGTTGAGATAAAGACAGTTTAATAAGATAGGAAAAAAAATAACAAAAATAATAATAACAATAATAATAATGATGATACAATGGTGATAATATGAAAGTAATAATAGTATGTACAAACAAGTGATGCACAATGCAATTGCTCACCACCCGCTGACCGATGCCCAGCCTAACCCCGAGCAGTCCGGCCCCCTCCCCCCGGCTAGCCACCCCTATATATTGTTTAGCATGACGTCAGATGGTATGGAATACCCCTTTGGCTAGTTTGGGTCACCTGTCCTGGGTCTGTCCCCTCCCAGCTCTTGCTGCACCCCCCAGCCTGCCCGTTGGCAGGACAGAGCAAAGGCTGAGATGTCCTTGGCTTAGTATAAGCACTGCTCTGCAACAATTAAAGCATCGGGGTGTTATCAGCACTCTTCTCATTCTAAGCCAAAACACAGCATTCCACCAGCTACTAGGAAGAAAATTAATTCTGTGCTAACTGAAACCAGGACATTATTATTATTATTATTATTATTATTATTATTGACACCAGTCGACTAAGGTCATAATATTCTTGTGTGTGTATCAAAAGGCAGGAAAGGTGGTGGTGATTAATTGGAAAGTGACAGAGCTGAGCATTACAGATTGTATGGAATAAGTGCTGGATATTGTCTTAGTTTTGTCTGAGATAGAGTTAATTTTTCTTCCTAATAGCTGGTATGGTGCTGCGTTTCATATTTACAGAATCACAGAATAGTTTGGGGATGAAAAGACCTTACAGATCACATAATTCCAACTCACCTCCCATGGGCAGGGAAACCTTCCACTAGACCAGGTTGATGAAAGCCCCATCCAACCTGGCCTTGAATGCATCAAGGAATGGGGCACAGATCTAATAGATCCATGTCCTTCTTACACAGGGAGCCCCAGAGCTGAATGCAATCCTTGAGGTGTGGCCTCACCAGGGTCAAGTACAGAAGGACGATCACTTCCCTATGTCTGTTGACCACAGTATCCTTGATACAAGGCAGGCCTTCTTGGCCAACTTAGCACACTGCTGGCTCATATTCAGACGACTATCTAGCAATATTCCCAGGTCCTTTTCCCCTGGGCAGCTGTCCAGCCACCCTTCCCACAGCATTGCATGGAGTTGTTGTGCCCCAAGTGCAGGACCCAGCACTTGGCCTTGCTGAACTTCATGCAGTTGGCCTCAGCCCATTGATGTAGCAATCAACAAGACAGAAGTCACCTCACCAGCATTTTTAAAGCCATGGGCTGGCTGCTGCTCTTGCAGCTTCTTGGCTAGACACAGCCAAGCCTTGCGCCTCCTTGTCCTGTCCAAGGGACAGGACAACCCATACTGGGGCCTTCTTTCTGTCTGGGTCCTCCTGGGTCTGGAGGCAGAGGAAATCCCACAGTCAGCATGCCTTGCAGGTGCCTTCTGCTGGCCTAGCAGGGCCACTGGCAGATGTCAGCCCAAAAGTCCAGATCCCAGGTCTATGTCAAGGGTGACCTGTCAGCTACAGACAGAAGTGACCTCACAGTCCCTTTCCGTGACACGTTCCTGCTGCTGCCCTATCCACTGCAGAGACAGAAGTGACCTCACAGTCCCTGCCACAGTCACATTCCTCCTGCTGGGGCAGCAGATCCTGAGGCAGAGCTGAGCTCTCTAGTCCCTTAGAGACTAGGGCTCACTTTTCTGGATTAGAAATTTTGCAGATGGGCTGTTCTGCTTAGGGTGTCAGGTCTGTGGTTAGGTTATGGGCAAGCTTTGTGGAATAGTTTTTTGTTTTACATCTGCCTAGAAGTCTAGGTTTAATGGAGCATGTTAATGCTACTATTGAAGGCAGGGATTAGGGTGAGCACAAGAGTAAAGGCAAGGGCAAAGGACTATGGGCCAAGTTTTGCTTCAAGGAATGCTTTGAGTTCAAGCATTAGAATAGGGGATTCTTGTCAGGGTATTGGAGTAGCATTTAGGTGTAGGGATTGCTCTATAAAACTCTTCAAAAGCAGATTTTCTTTAAAACTGGTTACTCTTTACAATTGGCTAACGGCCTTACATCAATGTTTTAATTCTGTGTTAAAGCAACATCAACATTACCTGAAGCCTCTTACCTCTACTAAATCATTGTAGAGGTTCACTCACCCTTCTCCCTCCCTCTCTAGGGATGTCTGGATCAGCCCCTGGCTTTGTGTTTCATGGATTACTGAGGGCAGATTGAGATTCATCAGTCAAGGCAGGGAGGTGCTCAGAGCAAGGTGAGAGCAAGGTGGGGAAGCAAGGTGGGTATCTAAGTCCTGCAGGGAAAGAGGTGCAGACGTGACAGCATAGGACAGCGTGTGGTGGTTATTGTCAAGGATCTTTTGCAAGATGAAAGCCCCGACAGAGCCAACAGCTTTGTGTGCTGGGCTCTGGCTCTTGTCTCCGTCAGTGATGCCTATGAGGAGACACCTCATTCTTACAGCAAGAGGGCCTCAATGCCTCCTCATCCCCCTCCAGGAGCCTGGGATATGTCCTCCTGTAGCCTTGTACTTGGCACTGCCCTTACCCACTGAGCACTGACCCAAGAAGAGCCCTAAACTTTGCTGGAGGGACAGCATCTCCCTTCCCAGAGGCTGGGGTCAGGGCCTGACTGTTGGACTTCATGGGACACATCAAGGTTTCCTCAGCATCAGGGCCACCTTTCCTGGGCCTTGGTCTCCCCGTCATCACTGCCTGCCCTTTTCTGCTCTAACAAGTCCATGGGGAGGCCTTGACAGTAATGTCCCTCAGTGGGACCGTTAACACGGTGAGAGGCTTTGGAGTTTGCATCAGACTTGGACTACTTGAGAAGGTGCTTCAGCCACCCAGATAAAGCTCCTCTGCCAGGCACAGTATTGATGGGGGCACTGCGTGCAGCTGGCATGGGGAGAGGAGAGAAGGGGGAGAGAGGTTCAGGGCAGCCTGGGCAGGGGGAAGGCAGGGGAGAGCTGGCAGAGGGAGAAATCTTGCCAGCCACCTCCCCATGGTAAGTCTCTGGGTGCAGGGCAATGCTGCTGCACACCCTGCCAGGCTCTCCTGGAGCTGGCCCAGCCCTCAGCTGATGGGAGCTGTCAGGAGGACGCTTGGTGTTGGAGTTGAAGGGCATGCAGGGCTTGCGTACTGCAGGGTCAGTGTGCAGGGCCCGAGGGCTCCTTCATCTTGGGCCTGGCTGCAGGCTGTGCAGCTGGGGGTGCAGGCAGGGGTAGCCAGGGCTGTGGTGCAGAGCAGGGTCCCTGCTGTGCCCCAGGGGCTGTGTGCCAAGGCAGGGCCTCTGCTACCTGCCAGTCTCCACAATCAGCCTGCCTGGGGAGCTGCCCAGGGGCTGCGGGGAGAAGCTGCGGGTGGAAGGAGCCCCCCTGGTACTGCAGGGCAGGGCAGGGTCCTGCTGCTGTCCAGAGCCTGCTGCCTGGGGCAGGCTGCTCACAGCCCCACACCTCCCCAGGGCACTGCACTGCAGAACTGCCCGGCAAGAGCTACCTGAGGGCAGTGCACTTTTTAGAATGTGCTTCATTTTCCTGCCCATGTGCTGAGGCAGAAGGATGGTAATGGAGTAGGAGCATCTGTAGTAGAGACTAAGGCTTCTTGAGCATTGCTGCTGCTCTGAGGCACCTCACACACCTCAGCATACAGACAGTACCAACACCACCTTTGTTGTTTCTAAAGGAGTTTTTTGACCTTCTCCCATCCTGCAGACAGGGAGATGACCTTTCCCAGTGGACTTCTCAGACCACTCAGGGTCCCCTTTCACCTGTTCCTGTAGACCAGGACTGACTGCTGCAGAGCCCACAGCACAGCCCCCTGCTTCTTTTGGCACCCTCAGAGCACCAACCATAGAAAAGACAAGGAGCTGCTGAAAGCTCTTCCTGTGAAAGGAATGGGAAAGAATGTGTTGTGTGTGACTGTTCTATGAGACATACAAAGTATTTTGGTCAGAGAAGTCCTTAAATTTTACAATGTCACTTCTTCTTTTGGACAGACTAGCTTGCTCAGGGGCAATAAATGTGTAACAGCAGCTCCATCACCGAGTTCCTCCTGCTGGCATTTGCAGACACGCGCGAGCTGCAGCCTCTGCACTTCGTGCTGTTCCTGGGCATCTACCTGGCTGCCCTCCTGGGCAACGGCCTCATCCTCACCGCCGTAGCCTGCGAGTACCGCCTCCACACCCCCATGTACTTCTTCCTCCTCAATCTCGCCCTCCTCGACCTGGGATCCATCTCCACCACTCTCCCCAAAGCCATGGCCAATGCCCTCTGGGATGCCAGGGTAATTTCCTACACAGGATGTGCTGCACAGCTCTTTTTGCTAGTCTTTTTGATTTCATCAGAATTATCTCTTCTCACCATCATGGCCTATGACCGCTACATTGCCATCTGCAAGCCCCTGCACTACGGGAGCCTCCTGGGCAGCAGAGCCTGTGCCACCATGGCAGCAGCTGCCTGGAGCAGTGGCTTTCTCCAAGCTGTGCTGCACATTGCCAATACATTTTCATTGCCTCTCTGCAAAGGCAATACCCTCAACCAGTTCTTCTGTGAAATCCCCCAGATCCTCAAGCTCTCCTGCTCAGACTCCTACCTAAGGGAAATTCAAGTTCTTGTGCTTACTGCTTTTCTATTTGGGGGTTGTTTTGTTTTCATTGTGGTGTCCTATGTGCAGATCTTCAGAGCTGTGCTGAGGATGCCCCCTGAGCAGAGCCGGCACAAAACCTTTTCCACATGCCTCCCTCACCTGGCTGTGGTCTCCCTCTTTATGAGCACAATAATTTTTGCCCACCTGAAGCCCCCATCAATTTCCTACTCTTCCCTGGATGTTGTTCTGGCATTTCTGTACTTGGTGGTGCCTCCAGTAGAGAACCCCTTCATCTACAGCATGAGGAACAAGGAGATCAAGGTTGCCATGTGGAAAGTGATGACTGAGTGTTTTTCTTCAGCAATATGTTGCCCGCCTTTTTCTGTAAACCACTTGCCAGTGGGTATTATGTTCTTGCATTGTTATTCTTTTGTTTTGTTTTGTTTTCTCAATTTTATTTTATCAAATATTGTCCACAAAGAAATATAATTCTTCATTTTGCTTAAGTATTTAAACCAATTAAAGTGACTTTTTGTCTTATATCCTTCCTCTGAGATGTTTTCTGTGGCTGCAGAGACAGTGCTTGTGTGCAGAGGTGGAGGGGAAAACAGTCGTGGCCCAGCATTCAAACCCGAGAGCACCAGCACTGGGTCCATGCAGAGCTGCTCTCCTGCCACTGCCACCCTCTCCCGCTGAGCCCTGCTGGTGGAGTAAGGCCTGGCTGCTCCTGTAGCTTGGTGCCAGTGCTGCTGTGAGGCTGTGCTGGGACTGCAGGCAGAGACAGGCAGTGGGCACATGAGTGACACAACTGGCTTCCAGAACAGAATTTCCCTCCTAAAAGGGCCATGCCTGAAGGCTCACGTCATCTTTCAGAGTTGCCGTCACATCAGAACATGCTCAACGAGAGTCCTAAAGGCTCCCTGGGATATAGGATGTGCTGGGAGAAGAGCAGGGCCTGTCCAGGTGCAGGACAGACACAGGAACAGAAACCCCTAGCAGCTGCTGCTACCTGCAGGCACATTGTACGCACATGGAGAGAGGAACAAGAGCGAGCACAAAGGTCATCAGCTATCCCTAGGGGTGTCATGAAGTCCAGTGGGGCAGAGTGTCTTCAGGTCCCTTCTTCCTGAGAGTAACAACCATGGGGCATCTGCCTGAATAGCAGAGAACAGTCCAGGGGGAAGGCACCTTCAGAGACCGTCTAGTCCAAAGTGCGAGACCTGAATGCAGCTCTTCAATGTGTTTCTTTAAACCTTCAAGTTCCCTGTGCCCATTCCTCATGTTGTGGGGCATCTCAGAGGAGGACAGAGCAAGGCGATGCACCCAGCACAGGGCTGAGGTGCCTCCCAGTACCTAAAGGGGGCTTTTAGGTAGTGTTTTAAAACTAAACGAGGGTACTTAAAAATTAGGTACAAGGGAGACATTCTTTCCTTTGGGAGTGGTGGTCAATGGAACAGGTTGTCCAGAGAAGTTGTGTCAACCCATCCCTTGTCCCTTCATGGCCAGTAGCCTCCCATGCCAAACCACGATGGAAAACCCCGCCCCCGCCCCCCCACAAGTTGTTGTTTAACCTCATCTTTTCTGCATGGGGCCTCCTCTGCACCACAGAACCCAATCTCAGCTCCCACTTTGCCACAAGCGCTCTGCATGGGCGCTACAGGGCCTAACTCTCCCATGTCCTGCCCTGTCTCTGCCATCCCGCTGGGCAGAGGAGAGGGTGACGACAGCAATGGGATACGTTTGGGTGTGGAACGTGGGGCCTGGCAGAGACAAGGAATCGAGGGAGAGAACAGGGCGAGGCAGCAAAGGCAGCACGAGCAGTGCTGTTGGTTGGGGGCCACATTTGTACGAGGAGCCTGAGTGGGCAGCAGCTGGCAGGAGGTGAGGGTGATACTGTAAAAGCCAGTCAAAGTAACTCTCTAAAACTCAATTTGGAGTTTTAGAAAGCAGGCGTTCTTTTACGGAGGTGCTGGACACACAGGGGATCACTCCAGTGCTTACAGAAGTGTTTGAGCTATAGGGGTTATATACAAGCAAAACATACACGTTAATCAGATTTCCCCAAAACATATTCATATTACTTCCTGTAACTCATTAAAATCAGTAAGTGTCGCTGACACATGCACATTTGTTTTCCCTGTCTCTCAGGGGTCTCTGGTGGTCATCGGTAGTCTTCCTCACTATGTTCGTTAGTTGAATCCAGTTCTTGTCCATGCTCAAGCCATCAAAATCTTTCTTCTCTTATTCTTTCATCTCAGGCATGCATACAAAGCTTAGTTGGTTACACATCCAAGGATATATGCATAACATGAGTTCCTCACCTAATCTTCTGACACATGCTCTAGGTCTGGGTCACCTTGCCCTCATTCTGAGACACAAGTCTGTAGGCTCTTATAGATAAAGCTGACTAATTAGTGACTAAAGTAACATCAGGGGTGAATGTTTCTAAACTTCATTCTCTCTAACAAAACCTAGTAAAGGTTTCACCTATCTGTTAATGAAGCTTTTCAAATTTGATGCCATTGTTCTGTGAAGGAAGAGACCATTTTACCTTTAATCTTGGTATCGAGGGGAGGCCAGGAAGTGCCTGCCAAGGCTGCTCGTGCCAGCAGAGACAAGGATGGGGATGAGGGGAGGATAGGGAAATGGGAGGGTCATGGTGAGGTCCCTGACGCTGTACGGCCTGGTTGCCTCGCAGGAGATGTGCTGGCCAGCAGGCCTTGTGAGGTCACCCAGCACCTCACAGAGCACCCCAAGGCAGCAGGGATGGAACTGGAGAGGCGGGTGGCAGAGCCCAGCCAGGGCCTGGCTGTGGGTCCCCTCTGCTGCAGCTGCCTGATGGAGCGTGGCAGGAGGAGGGAAGGCAGGGCTCGGGGCCACTGAAAACCAGGTGCCAAGGGGGCTAGATAGAGGTCAGCTCTGCCTCAGGATCTCCTGCCCCAGCAGGAGGAATGTGACTGTGGCAGGGACTGTGAGGTCACTTCTGTCCCTGTGGTTCATAGGGCAGCAGAAGGAACGTGTCACAAAAAGGGACTGCGAGTCACTTGTGTCTGTAGGGACTACAGTCACTTGTGTCTGTAGGTGACAGGTCACCCTTGACATAGACCTGGGATCTGGACTTTTGGGCTGACATCTGCCAGTGGCCCTGCTAGGCCAGCAGAAGGCACCTGCAAGGCATGCTGACTGTGGGATTTCCTCTGCCTCCAGACCCAGGAGGACCCCGACAGAAAGAAGGCCCCAGTATGGGTCTTCATGGGCCCACATAAGTACCTCAGCCTCTACCTTATCTCCAGATCAGCACCAGATTTTCCCAACATCTAACAAGAATGATGATTCTCCTTAATCCTCCTTTATTTAAAGTGTTTATATAAACAGTTTTTTATTGTCTTTGACAGTCATAGCCAGGTTTAGCGGCAGCTGGGCTTTGGTCCTTCTAATTTTGAGCTGCACAACCCCAGAACATTCAGGACACTGCTCCAGACAAACTGACAGCATGCATGAAGAGGAAGCAGGGAAGCGGTGTAACCTGGCAGCCTTCCATCCCCTACCCTTCTGTGACTCTGTGCAGCAATTCCATTCATCTGGTTACTCCTGTGTTATCCAAAATTTCCCGCAACTCCTGATGCTGCTGTCTTGTAAGAGATAGCACAATCACACGAAAGTTGAACCATCTGCCTGCAGCCATGACCAGCTGACAGAATGGAGCATCAGTGTGGTAGGATCTTGAGAAACTGCAGGATTTTGCCAACAGAAACCTCTTGACATTTACAATGAGAAGAGCTTCGTCCTACACCAGAGGAAGAGGAACCCCACACATTAGGGCAGACTGGGACCCTGCTGAGTGAGTTGTGCCCAAGAGGAGGAGGGTCTGGGCACCACGAGGGATCTCGTATGAGCTACTCAGCTAAGACCTGATGTGACACCACACAAATAAAGGTCTACAGGCAACAGGGAAAGAGGTGCAGGTCTGGAAGATGCTAAGATACTCTGGTCATCAGAGGAGCAAGGACATAGGCAAGGTTGAAAGTCCAAAAAACTGAGATTTTTGTGTCCATGCCTGCAGTTGTTGTCTCTGTCACTGAGGCCTATGAGGAGACAGCTCATTGCTAAAGTACCAGGGCCTCTTCACCCCCCCCGATGAACCAGGCAGGGGTCGTACCATTCTCCTGCACATCCCCATCTCCTACTGCCCCAGGAAGAGCCCTGAGCAAGGTGTGAAGGGAAAGGATCTCCATTCCCAGGGGCTGGAGGTCAAGGCCTGGCCCTCGTGCTTGGTGACACGCATCCAGTTTGTCCACACATCAGTGTCACCTTCACACTGTCTTTGTCTACTTGTCTTCAATGCCTCTAGTGTTATGCTCTAAGGAGCTCCAAGGGAGGCTGTGTCAGATCTGGCCCTCCGGGGCACACTGCAGGAAACTTGCATCTGACTTGGACTTCTGGAGAGATGTCTTCAATTGTCTCTGAGTGCCTGAGGTTTGTGGGCTCATCAGGAAAGCCCCCAGAGGGGTGATTGCAATGCCTTGGGCTGGGCCTGTTCTGCTGAGTTGGGCCGGGCTCCTGGGCCCAAGGAGATTTCGTGGCAAGAGGGCCCTGGTGCAGAGAGACAGCTCTGCCCAGGAGCAGCTCCCCTGCAAAGCACAGCAGGGCTGAGGGCTTTGACTGCAGCTGGCAAAGGGAGAGGAGAGGAGGAGAAAGGGCTTGGAGGCAGTTGGGAGTGGGAGGATGCTGAGAGCTGCCTGCGGGAGAAATCTGCACAGCCCTTGACAAGGTAAGTGTCTGGCTGCAGGGCCATGCAGCTGCAGGTCCTGGAAGGGTCTCCTCCTGGGTCTTGTTTCTGGGAGGGCAGTGAGCAATGCAGTAGGCTTTGAGAGTCTTTCTGGGTTGCAGTGTGAGGTGAGGAAGTGTGGCAGAAGCCCCTTGGAGTGCCCTAAGCCAGCTGCCCATGGACAGCCATGAGCAGAGTGGCCAAGCCTCCTCCAGGCACTGCAGGGGTGCAGCTGGGATGCTGGGACACCCCAGTTTGTGGAAATCCAGCTCTCTTCATGGGGCATCCTCCTGGTCTTCAGGCTGCTCCAGCAGGATGCAGCTGTCTCTCGGCATCCTTGTGTTATCCAGGTGCCCCAAGAACAAGACACCTATGTGCTAAGGCCCTGTCCATGCTGCTGGATGGCTGTGTGTGGGCAGCATAGTGTGAAGCAAAGCAGGAAGCGCTGAGGTCCTGCTTAGTCTCCCAGAAATAATCTGAGTTTTCTATCCACTTGGACTTGGGATTCTGTGCCCTCAGCTTTCTTCAGTTTCTTCTCAGGGAAAGACCTGAGTGAGAAGGCCCTGCTGCTCAAAGATGGGAGATACAGGGCAGCTTAGAATAAGACTATTCAGCAGTGGCATCTGCAGTTCTGCTCTGCATTTATATGAGTTGTTTGCAACAGCACTGCAAATCACATTGACATGGGAAGTGGACTGAACTGGAGTTTCCCCCAAGTTCCTGCTTCCCTCCTGCTGCACAGCAGGAAGGACTCATCTGCAGCCCACAGCAGCCCCTGCTCCCAGTGTCATCCAGCACCAGCCAGAGCCCAAGCGAGAGAGCTGCAGAGACGTTCTCCTGCAAAGAGAGAGGCACAGGTGGACTGGTGCTTTAAGGCTTAGAGTAGGTTTTCCTCAGAGAAGTTTGTTGTAAATTTGTTCTGTCTTCTCCTCTTCAGCAGACAACTGTGTCCAGAACCAGCAAATGCCCAACAGCAACTCTGTGAGGACTTCAGAGAAGTCCTTAAATTTTACAATGTCACTTCTTCTTTTGGACAGACTAGCTTGCTCAGGGGCAATAAATGTGTAACAGCAGCTCCATCACCGAGTTCCTCCTGCTGGCATTCTCAGACACGTGCGAGCTGCAGCTCCTGCACTTCGCGCTCTTCCTGGACATCTACCTGGCTGCTCTCCTGGGCAACGGCCTCATCCTCACCGCTGTAGCCTGCGACCACCGCCTCCACACTCCCATGTACCTCTTCCTCCTCAACCTCGCCCTCCTCGACCTGGGATCCATCTCCATCACTCTGCCCAAAGCCATGGCCAATTCCCTCTTGGACACCAGGGCCATCTCCTATCAAGGCTGTGTTGCACAGGTCTTCTTTTTATTCTTCTTGGTTGGAGCAGAGTATTCCCTTCTCACCGTCATGGCCTACAACTGCTATGTTGCCATCTGCAAGCCCCTGCACTACGGGAGCCTCCTGGGCAACAGAGCTTGTGCCACCATGGCAGCTGCTGTCTGGGGCAGTGGCTTTCTCAATGCCGTCCTGCACACGGCCAACACATTTTCCCTGCCCCTCTGCCAAGGCAATGCTGTGGACCAATTCTTCTGTGAAATCCCCCAGATCCTCAAGCTTTCCTGACCAGATGCGTACCTCAGGGAAGTTGGGGCACTCGTGTTTAGTTTTTCTTTGGGCTTTGGTTGTTTTGTTTTCATTGCTCTGTCCTATGTGCAGGTCTTCAGGGCTGTGCTGAGGATGCCCTCTGAGCAGGGCTGGCACAAAGCCTTTTCCATGTGCCTCCCTCATCTGGCTGTGGTCTCCCTGTTTGTCAGCACTGCTGTGTTTGCCTACCTGAAGCCCAACTCAATCTCTTCCCCATCCGTAGACATGGTGGTGTCATTTCTGTACTCGGTGGTGCCTCCAGCAGTGAACCCCCTCATCTACAGCATGAGGAACCAGGAGCTCAAGGAAGCCTTGAGGGAACCCTGGATATAGGCCTCTTTACCATTTAGAATGGGACCACAATCCTAACAAGAGTCTTTAAAAAATAAATAAAACTGTTAAGATAATCTAGATAATCTTTTGTATTATTTTCCCTTTATAGTGTCTTCTGAAGTTATATCTGAATATTCTGAATATTCTTAGTTTTCTAGCCCCTAATTATTATACTTATATGCATATATTTAACCAAAAATCTTATTACTCGCAATAAAGACTTGAGCAGGTATTCACTGGTCTCAGCAGCCCCAGCACACAGGAGAGGCTCAGGACCAAGAGCCCAGCTGCCATATGGAGGAGCAGCCCCGGTGGCCCTCAGGGCTGCCCCTCACTTCCCGCTGGGTTCTGCCTCTCTGCTGCCTTTGGGTCGGGGCTGCTGCTTCCCTGGAGCCATGGTCATAGCCAGCAGCAAGACGTGGCCTTTTCACTGTTGCTCTCTTTTGCTTCCACATTGTTCTCTTGTGCTCTTGTATGTGGGTTAGCCACGAGATCTCATGCATCTTCGTGACTTTCCTGATGTACTTACAGTGGCATCTCCGCCACATCTCTGTACGCCTCTTCTAAAGCTGGTGTCAGAAATACACCCAAGGAGGTTCGCCCTTGACAGCCCTCTTGTTTTTCTGGGCTTCAGGATGGATCAGAGTCCCATAGTGATCACTGAAGGACAAACGGCTGGACTGGGATCTGACTTCTCAGTAGCACATGGCCCAGCAAACAATAATAACTGGGTTTACTGGCCTGGGCATTTCGTGCAGATGCTGGGTCTGATGGCAAATGACATCGTGGAGAGGACTCTGGAGCTGCTCTGTGGCTGGGCCAGGCCTCTTGTGCTGGCCTGGGGAGCGGGACTGGCCCTGCGGGGCACAGGCACTGTGTGCTGGGGATCTCCCAGGCAAGACACCAGGGCTCCTGCAGCTTCACGGACCTCCATCTCCTGAGCTGGGGATGGTCCCAGCCTGGGGTCTGCTGGAGAGGGCCAGAGCCGCCTTTGTCCCAGCAACTGTGGTGCCTTGTGAGGGGCTGGGGCTGTGGTGGCCGTGTCCAGAGCCCTGCAGCAGCCTGCGGTGCGCACTGCCCTGGGGCCAGCCCAGCCTGGGCTGCTGGGCTGGGCTGGGCTGGGCAGTGCCCGGCAGAGGGCAACAGCAGTGTCAGGGAGTGGTGGGAGCATGCAGGGGAGGGCTCCCAGCAGGGCTTGGTGCTGCAGAGGCAGGGCTGCGTGAAGGGAGCCCAGAGCTGCAGGGGCAGGGGACAGGAGGCCGCTCTGGGCCCTTGCTGGCCTGGGCAGAGCAGGAAGAGGGCCCAGGGCATTCGTCCCCTCCACGCAGCTTGCCAGAACCTGCAAGGAACATCAGGAAGAGCCCAGGGACAGGCTATGCCCCATGGCCACGAGCCCTGCCTGCCCTCCTCCTGCTACGCTGTGTGAGCTGGCTGCAGCAGAGGGGACCCCCAGCCAGACCCTGCATGGGGCTCGGCTCTGCAACCTGCCTTGCCCCGGCCCTCTCCAGCGCCCTCCTTGCTGCTCTCTGATGCACACCAGCACCTCCAAGCACATCTGCTGAGGGCCAGTGCGGTTGCTGCAGGGGCAGGGACCTCTGCATGGCCCTTGCAGCCCCCTGCCCTGGGCATGCCTCTCCCATGGGCCTCAGCCCCGCCTTGGCTCTGCTGGCAGGAGTGCTCTTGGCATGCGCTTCCTGGCTTCCCCTCACCTGCGCACTGCTGCTGCCCACTCATGCTGCTGGCACAAACATGTCCTTACCAGCAGCACCACCCCTTGGGATGCTTCTCCTGCTGTTTCTGAACACTCAAATTTACTGGACTGTGTATGTTTAATGGCCTGGCACATCACACCCACAAATGTGTCAGGCTCTACTGGATACCAGTGTACACTGTACCCTAACGCCATCAAGATTTGAAGAGGTAGAACCCACCTGTATTTCTGGAGTGACAGGAGGATCCCAGCAGTTAACTGTCTGGAGGCTGAAGGGAGTCTAACTGGGAAGGAATGGCAAAAGCACCCCACTGGGACTAACCCGGAGGCTATGTGCATCGTCAGCATAGACTGTTTCAGGAGAGGGTACTTCAAAGCTCCAAGAAGGCACTACTGGTGGGGCTTTGGCATAGGTGCCTTTGAGATGGAGCATAGTAAACAGTTGTCTGCCTTAAATGGTCTTCCACAGAATCCTTCTGTTGTGGGTTTGCTGAGGGTTGAAGAACAGCAGGTGCCAATGGCTACCATGGTGGCGCACCTGAAGCAGCATCGCACTAACCGAGACTCCCTGATTGCCATCCATGAGCTGGTTCATTGACTGGAGAGCCAAGGTGTAGCTGTAGAACTTGGTAGCATGGTTTAGTGATGGACTTGTCAGTACTAAGTTAAAGATGCATGACTTGGGTGACACGTCCTTGAGCAGTGTAATGCACAATGCAATTCTTTTTGCCTTCTGCATCTAGAGCACAGGAAGCATGACTTTGCCCCCCTACTCTATTGACTGATCAGGTCTTTTCACATTACTCAATTTAGGTTTCTGTGGCTAGAAGGGGACGATTTCCCCAAAGATTCTAAGCTCATGGGTACAGCTACGGCCACTTGAAGATATATTTTCTTTACTCTTCTTCCTGAGTTTTCCACAGAAGACTCATAAGAGACCATGGATGTCAAGGTATCTACTAAGATTTAAGCTGAATTTCTCAGATTCCAACAGTTATTTCAATTATATTATTTTAAATTTTATTTTATTTTATTTTATTTTATTTTATTTTATTTTATTTTATTTTATTTTATTTTATTTTATTTTATTTTATTATTTATTTTTTTCCCAAAGAACACCTGACTTCTATTATAAAGGGTTTCATGTGCTGGGCTGGGCTGCAGTTACGGGGACAAAGACCACTGCTGGCAGTGGAGCTGTCAGACCTCCAGACTCTGCTTTTCCTCCTGATGGAGGTCTCCAAAGAAGTCACTCTGGATGAACAGCAATAGGAGAATGATGCTCAAAACTGAACTGCAGCAAAATTCAGACTTTGAAACAAGAAGGTTTTGATTAGGTGCTTTTTGAAATCTTCTTCCTAAACTACATTATGCAAGCTCTGCAATTAGCTGAACAAGTCTTGAAGTCTTTAAGAAAACTGTGGTAGAGATGTTAGGAGTTTCTTCATTTTAATGAGGTCCATGATGTATTTTGGTGCTGAGTCTATGAAGCTCAGGTACTGAGAGGAGAGTGATGTAACCGCTTGAGCAAGTCAAGTCAGGAGGCTCAAAAGTTGAAGTGACTTGGAGTATTAATGGGCCCCACTGAGGGCTGTTACTAACAAAGCCTCCCCAGGGCCTTGCTAGGACAGATAATTGTAGGCCATGATTACAGACAGGCAAAGCGCTATGCTGAGAAAAGTCTTCGTTTCTTTTAGTGAAGCAGAAGATTCAAGGCCTGCCACCAGCTACTGGAGGGGAGATCTTGTACCCCATGTCTGGCTCAGGGCTCTTCCTGGCGATCTGTGGGATGTTCTGGGCAGTGTGATGCCATGAGAAGAACACTAGAAAGACACCTCCCAGTCTCTGCAAGGGTTGCAAGGAAGGAAGGAGGCCCCACTGCAATGACTACATCTCATCACCTCATAAGCTCTAGACAAGGGGAGAAAAACTTCAGGGCTGTTGGGGCTTTCCATTCTCACCAGAACCCTCTGCCTTCTCCTGTGCAAGCTTTCCTATGCTGTCCCACACTTTGCCCTATTTTCTTGAAGTCTGCAGAAACCCATGTCTGTTCACCACCTTGCTCTCATCCCAGCATTTCTTCGTCATCGAGGCCAACCTTCCACATTGCATTTTGTGGCAGCTTATTCTCTCCTCTTCTTTGCTAATATCAAAGGAAGCTCCATCAGGGTGGAAACCACTCCTGAAGTAGGCATCCCAACCCATCAGGCTCCTTGCGGCATGGCACCCAACCAGACACAAGTCACCTCAGCAGCATCTCCCAAGCCATGGGCCTGCTGCTGGCCTTGCAGCTTCTTGGCTGCACACAGCCAAGCCTTGTGCCTCCTGCTGTGCAGTCGTGGACTCAAGCAGAAGGGACATGACAACCCATATGGGGGCCTTCTTTCTGTCTGGGTCCTCCTGGGTCTGGAGGCAGACGGGATCCCACAGTCAGCATGCCAAGCAGGTGCCTTCTGCTGGCCTTTCAGGGCCACTGGCAGATGTCAGCCCAAAAGTCCAGATCCCAGGGAGAACTCAAGGGTGACCTGACAGCTACAGACACAAGTGACCTCGCAGTCCCTTTCCGTGACACGTTCCTGCTGCTGCCCTATCCACTGCGGAGACAGAGGTGACCTCACAGTCCCTGCCACAGTCACATTCCTCCTGCTGGGGCAGGAGATCCTGAGGTAGAGCTGACCTCCCTCTACTCTCCTAGGGACTAGATTTGACCTTTCTGGGTTAGAGATTAAGCAAAATTTTAGATGGAGCATTTGGTGTTCTCCTTGTGGTGTCAGGTCTCTGGTTAGGGTATGGGCACACATGATGCTTAAGGGTTTTGTTTACATCTGTCAAGAAGTCTAGGATGAAATAGAGCAATTTAATGTTATTGTTAGGGGCAATGATTTGGGTGAGCAAGAGAGTAAATGTAAGGGAAAGGGGCTATGGGCTGAGTTTTTCTTCAGGTGATACTTTGATTTCTGCATTACAATAGTGGAGTCCTGTCAGGGTGTTTGTGTAATGTTTAGGTTGAGGGATTATTGTTACTGTTGAAAATAGTTTATAGGCCCTACAAGACTGTTTGAAGTCAGTGTTACAGCAGCCTCAACATTACATGAACCCTCTTACCTCTGCAAAGGTAAGCTTCTGAGCTCCTCCTCCCTTCTCTTCCCTCCCCCAAATCTCACATCTGTCCTGGCCAGATTACCCCTGACCTCCCCATATCAGTCATCTAACTGGGATCAGCTTTCTGATGGCTTTCATTATATCAAAGTACCTGTCTCACCTCTGCTGGCTACTCTATTCCGTAGTATTAGACTGCTCTATTCTCTACACTCTGTTGGCCATTCTAGTCTGTTACTATGAAAGCCTCGCATGGGAACTGTTACGGCAGATAACGGGAGGCCCTGATTACAGACAGGCAAAGGCACTGTGCTGAGAAAAGTCTCAGGAGATCCTGAGGCAGAGCTGAGCTCATCAGAGCATTCCCTCCCATCTCCTCCTTGTGGCCCACAAGCTTATCAGATCCATGGCCCCTCACATCCATCTTTGAATGACATCTGACTTCAGAGAAGTGTCACAATTTCTTTCTTGCCCCAAGGGGCAAAGCGACCAAAGTTAAGGGTTAGAAGAGGGTCTGAAGGTGAGGAGGTTAATGCAGAGGAACGAGGGCTTTGTCTGGTTGATGTTTACTTTTGGGATTAGGGACTAGGGCTCACCTTTCTGAGTTAGAGTTTAATCAGAGGTTTTGTGGGCAGGTTTGCGGTTCTGCTTGGGTTGTCAGGTCTGTGGTTAGGGGATGGGTAGTTTTTGTGTTTCAGGGTTTTGTTTAGGTCGGCCTAGAAATCTAGGGTTAAATCGAGCAATTACAAGCTAGTGTTAAGGGCAGGGATCAAGGTAAGCAACAGAGTAAAGGTAAGGGCAAGAGGCTATGGGCTGAGGTTTGGCTTCAGTGCATACTTTGAAGTCAGGCCTAAGAGTAGTAGATTCCTGTCAGGGTGTGGGGTAGCATTTATATTTATGAATTACGGTGACTGTTTGAAAGTGGGGAAGGGCCTAATTTGACTCTTTTAAGTCAGTATTACAGCAGCATCAGCATAAACTGAACCCTCTTACCTCTACAAAATCCCAAATTTCTGCTGGTCAAGCCCCTATTCTCTCCCCCAGATCTCACATCTCTCCTGTCCATGCTTCTCCTGACCTCCTCATATCAGTCATCTCACTGGGATCAGCTTTCTGATGGCTTTCATGATCTCAGAGTTAAGGTTTAGGTGAGGGTTTAACACGAGGAGGTTAATGCACAAGAACAGGGGCTTTGGGTTAAAGATTAAACAAATGCTTCATGGAAGGGTTTGGTGTTCTGCTTGGGGTGTCAGGTCTGTGGTTAGGCTATGGGCAAACTTTGCACTTTAGGGTTTTCTTTATACTGTTAAGAAGTTATCTAGGATTAAATAGAACATTTTAATGCTATTGTAAAGGGAAGGGATCAGGTTGAGCAAGACAGCAAGTGTAAAGGTAAGGGGCTCAGTTTTGACTTCAAGGGATTCTCTGACGTCAGGCATTAGAGTAGTGAATTCCGGTTAGGGTGTGGAGTAGCATTTAGGCTTGGGGATTAAGGTTACTAGTTAAAATAGGGGAAGAGCTTTACATGACTGTTTAAGGCAGTGTTACAGCAGAATGAACATTACGTGAACCCTCTTACCTCTTCAAAATTGTTAATTTCTTCTTGTAAAGCCCTTGATCCCTCCCCAAATCTCACATCCCACATCCTGACCAGGCTTCTCATGAACTGCCCATATCAGTTGTCTTCTAAGGAGCAGCTATCTGATGATTCATGATCTCACAGTTCATGATCTCTGTCTCAGCTCTGTTGGCTCCTCCATTCCTGAGACAGAAGTGGTGTTGTAGTCATGAGGGCAAAGGGCACAAAGGTCCGTAGGAGCACCCTGCGCAACGTGCCCAGCAGCTCTTCACCACCACAAAAGTGAGCTTCCTGCTTACATGTATTGGTTCTGGAATGGCTTCTGCAGATCCAGGGTAATGTTTCTCAAGCCTCAGGTGCCCCCCCAGACATCTTGGAGGCAGGGGCCACCTGCCACCACCATGTAGAAAACTGAAATCTGCCCTGAAGGATGACTTCAGGCAAAAGTTGAAATCTCTGACAGGACAACCAGAGGAGCTCCTCTGCAGAGCTAGGGGTTGGTGGTGCCCAGGGCTGTGCTGGGCAGGCCAGGAAGCAAACCCACCTCATGGTGTTTTGCAATATGGTTTTGTGTGTGACATGATTAGAAGGACAGTCATTGGATGGGATGAACTTGGAGGTCTTTTTCTATGATTCTGTCAAGGCAGCAGATAGGTCAGAGCCCAGCGGGCAGTGAAAGGCAGCCCTGAGGGCCACCAGGGCTGCTCCTCTCAGTGGCAGCAGGGTTCTTGGCCCTGAGCTGGGACTGCTCTCCCGGCTCCAGAGGTGATGGGAAGAAAGGAAAGTTGAGATCAGTAAAGTTTTCATGGCTTCTTTATTCCCTATTTGTACACTGGAAGCCTAGTTCTATAAGTAGTTTAGATGATACTGTCAAAGTAAGTAAACTAATTAACAGGAAGAAGGCCAAGAATAATATTAAATCAGAATCAAAGATATTGAAGACATTCTTGATACCTAAGAGGCACGTAGAAAAAGAGTTTCCTCACTGCACCCTTGAGCTCCTTGTTTCTCATGCTGTAAATGAGAGGTTTCAGTGCTAGAGGCACCACTGAGTACAGAAATGACACCACCAGGTCTAGGGATGGGGAAGAGATGGACGGGGGCTTTGGGTAGGCAACTGTTGCAGTGATGACTATCAGGGACACCACGGCCAAGTGAGGAAGGCACGTGGAAAAGGCTTTGTGCTGTCCCTGCTCAGAGGGCATCCTCAGCACCACTCTAAAGATCAGCACATAGGAGACCACTATGTAAACAAAACAGAAATACTAAAGAAATACTACTACCCTGAAGACCTGCACGTAGGACACCACAATGTAAATAAAACAACCAAAGCCCAAAGAAACACTAAACACAAGTGCCCCAGCTTCCCTGAGGTAGGCATCTGAGCAGGAGAGCTTGAGGATGTGGGGGATCTCACAGAAGAACTGGTCCACTGCATTGACATGGCAGAGGGGCAGGGAAAATGTGTTGGCTGTGTGCAGGAAACCATTGAGAAAGCCACTGCCCCAGGCAGCTGCTGCCATCTGGGCACAAGCTCTGCTGTCCAGGAGGTTCCCATAGTGCAGGGGCTTGCAGATGGCAACATAGCGGTCATAGGCCATGACAGTGAGGATAGAAAACTCCACACGTGCCAGGAAGGCAAAGAGAAAGAACTGTGCAACACATCCTTGATAGGAGATGACCCCATTGTCCCAGAGGGAATTGGCCATGGCTTTGGGCAGAGTGGTGGAGATGCATCCCAGGTCGAGGAGGGCGAGGTTGAGGAGGAAGAAGTACATGGGGGTGTGCAGGCGGTGGTTGCAGGCTACAGAGGTGAGGATGAGGCCGTTGCCCAGGAGGGCAGCCAGGTAGATGCCCAGGAAGAGCGCAAAGTGCAGGAGCTGCAGCTCCCGCTTGTCTGCGAATGGCAGCAGGAGGAACTCACTCACAGAGCTGCTGTTCAGCATTTTCTGACATTGAACACAGTTGTCTGTTGAAGAGTAGAATGCAGAGCAAAGAGAACGGACTTCAATAAGGAAAACCTATTCCATGTCTTAGAACATCCCCCAGACGATCGTCTCTCATTGCAGGAGAACCTGTATGAATCTCATTGCTTCCATTCTGAGCTCTCTGTGCAATGCTCTGGGATTCTCAGTCTCCTGTACAATCCTGACAACACATTACCATCAAACTTGCATCCTCTGCAATGCAGGAATGGGAAAACACACAACCAAAAAAAGTCTTCTCCTTCAGAAAAACCAAGCCTCAATCTTCTTCTGGAAATGACACCTTATAAATGCCATTCCCTACAACATATTCAACTTCTCCCTGGAGAAACAGATTGAACCATCCTGACAGATGCTATCAGGCATCGGATGTGCCAGCTGTAGAAGACCCCTTCGGCAACCCCACCTGCAGTGCCCTGCTGCCAAAGCCTCACAGTGTCAAGAGCCTGCAGATGTGTCCTGCCACACGCTGCCCTCTGTTGTTGTGCTCCTCACTGCCTCCAAGCCCTCTCTCCTCCCCTCCTCTCCCCGTGCCAGCTGCGGTCAGAGCCCCCAGCCCTGCTGCGCTGTGCAGAGGAGCTGCTCCTGGGCACAGCTGTCTCTCTGCAGTGCTGCCTGATTGCCAGGAGCTCCCCTTGGGCCCAGGAGCCCTGCCCAGCTCAGCAGCACAGCACCCGACCATGGCATCACTTGCTCTGTGCCCTTGGGCTCCCTCGAGTTGTCCCCAAAGCCTCAGGGCTGACAGCTCCCAAAGGCAGCAGGGTCTCTGCTGGGGTGTGGTGTCTGAAGCATACCAAATTCATCACTGTCTGTCCTCTGAACACAGGGGAGATGACGTTTACAAAGGTGATTTGTGCTTTTAGACTGTGGTTGTCAAACATGTTGTCCTTTAACCTGTTGGGCGCTGAAACACCTCTGAGCTGTTAGCTCACACCCATTGTTCAGAAGCTTATTTGTTGAAATATAGATGGTTTAAAAGGACAAAAAATGAAGATATAAGAATACCAGTAACAATATTAATAAATAATAATGCATTTTATTATTATTATAATGACATGTATAAAGCAAGTGATGCACAGAGCAATTGCTCATCACACACTGACCAATGCCCAACCAGTTTCCCCAAGCAGTGTTCCCTGCTAAACCTGGATAGCCTGCATTAGGATCTTGTGTGCAGGTGCCATGACCTTTCTTTGTTTGAGGGCAATACAAGCTTTCAGAAGGATTTGGAACACTTGCTTCCCTTTCTCAAATTCTTCTGCTGCTGTGCTGCCCCATGGGATGATGACATCAGTATGTTGGAGGTGTTCAGGAGCTTCCCTGTGTTCCAGGGCAGTCTGGATCAGCCCATGGCAAAAGTAGGGCTGTGCTTCCAGCCCTGGGGCATGGGATTCCAGGTGGGCAGGACAACCCTCCATGTGAAAGCAAAGTGTGGCTTTCGTACTGCCGCTGAAGGGATGGAGAAAAATGCATTAGCAATATTAATTGTGGCATAGCACTTGGCTGCCTTTGACTCCAGTTCGTACTGACTGAAGTTCTACCATGCCTGGCACAGCATCACTCAGTGGTGGTGGGACTTCATTCAAGCCACAGAAGTGCACCGTTATCTTCCACTCACCATTAGAATTTTGCACTGTCCATATGGCACTATTAAAGGGTGAGAGAGTATTGCTGATCACTCCGTGGCTCTCCAGTTGACGAACCAGCTCATGGATGGGAATCAGGGAGTCTCTGTTAGTGCAATATTACCTCGGGCGCACTGTTGTGGTAGCAATTGGCACCTGCTGCTCATTGGCCATCAGCACCTCCACAGCAGAAGGGTCCTGTGAAAGAGTGGGCAAGGTAGACAACTTTTTCCTGTCCTCTGTCTCCAAGACAGCTATGCCATAAGCCCACCAATACCCTTGTGGACCTTTGAAGTACCCGCTCCTGAAGTAATCTATGCCAGGGTTACACAGAGCCTCCAGGCCAGTGCCAATGGGTTGCACTGGGACTGGCCTCCCGCTCTACTCTGCGCTGGTGCAGCCTCACCTCGAGTACTGGGTTCATTTCTGGGCACCACAGTACAAGAAGGACATTAAACTATTGGAGAGTGTCCAGAGGAGGACATCGAAGATGGTGAAGGGCCTAGAGGGGAAGACATACGAAGAGCGGCTGAGGGCACTTGGCCTGTTCAGCCTGGAGAAGAGGAGGCTGAGGGGGGACCTCATCACGGCCTACAACTTCCTTGTGAGGAGGAGCGGAGAGGCGGGTGACCGATTTATTCTCTGTAAACACCATTGATAGGACCCATGGGAATGGTGTTAAGCTGAGGCAGGGGAAATTTAGGCTGGACATCAGGAAGAGGTTCTTCACCGAGTGGATGGTTACACACTGGAACAGGATTCCCAGGGGTGTAGTCACTGTACCAAGCCTGTCTGAATTTAAAAAGCAATTGGACTGTGCACTTTGTCACGTGGTCTAAACTTTTGGGCAGACTTGTGAGGTGCCAGGAGTTGGACTTGATGATCCTTATGGGTCCTTCCAACTCAGGATATTCTATGGTTCTACGATTTCCCACTGTTCCCAGTTAGACTCATTTCAGCCTCCAGTGCAGTTAACTCTTGGGTTTGATGTGCCAGGCCAATAATCCTCAAAGACCAATACACCCGATTGTCCTCTCCCTCCCCCAGGGTGGAGGCTGGGCCCCTCTAGTTCTGCTCATAGTATTCTTTACTCTGTTTGGAGGATTACCCACTAGAAATTGGAGCAGCAAGTGTCTCAGATGAACCACTTTTTGACAATCATTTTCCTTGTGCTTCATGTATCCGTGCCTCTAAGGTGGAGGTCGATTTTTGCATCCCATTTTCTCATGGTCTCTCCATGGTCACACAGTCAAAGCACACGATGGAACCTGGTAAGTACCCACTATGTCACCTTTCTTGAGCAGAGGGATGCTTACATCTGATAGCTGAGCTATTGGTTCGTGCAGGTGGGGAGGAAGCTATATTCTCTTGGAGCTGTTGGACGTCTTGGGCAAGATTCTTTCTGGACGAGACACAGGCCCATAGGGAAGAAGAGAGACTTTCTTTGTAATGCCATAGTTGGCTAGCCAATTCATCCACCATGGGTTCCTCTTGGTCTTTCCTGGTCATTACTGCCAATGGGTTGGCATACGATGATGGTGTGCTCTGTACAAACTCCTGCCACATGGGTTATGTACACTTGACTTCATCTGGATCTTTGGATAGCTGTTTGTTATCTAGGTTTCTACAAATGGCCTTCAGCTTGCCTAATTTCCTCAGGTACTGGATACCCCTCTGCATGGTGCTCCACTTTCCTGGTTGACATACAAGATCTTCCTTCAAGGGAGACCTTTCCTTCAAGCATGATGGGAGTAAGTTCCTTGTGCCCTTTTCCAACGGCTTTGTCCATCACCCCTTCCCTAGAGGGAGATTCTGGCTTCTTGGCTTCCCTGATCTCCAATTCCATGCTATTGGCACTATTCTCCCACCACTGGAGCAGCCAGATGACAATATGCTCTCCGAGATGATGGCTGAAATATTTTCCCATACCTCGTAGCTTACCCTGGGAAAGGGATCGCTTGGTTTCTGATGTTTATATGATCTCTTCTTCTTTGTCCCCCTGCTTCCAAGATGGCCCAACTTTGGAGAAACCTGCCTCATCTTCTTCTTCATTCTTTCTTGTCTGAGTAGGAGTTTGTTTCATCTCTGAATAAAAACTGACTTTCACACCCATTGTTTTCTCTTGCATGTAGAGGCAACCACTACTGGCACAGGCTGGTTCTCTGGCCCAGCCATGGAACCCAGTGCAGGTGCTGGAGAGGCTGCAGGGCCCATCACAGGAGTTGTTCTGGCTGCAGGGCCTTTTGGATGAGTTGGAGTGGCTGCAGGGCCTATTGCAGGTTTGGGAGTGGCTATAGGGCCTGTCACATGTGTCAGTTTAACTTTGGGCCCACCTCAGGAGCTGGAGTGCCTGCAGGGCCTTTTGCTGGGTTTGGAGTGGCTTTGGACAGGCTATATACCTGTCCTGGAGGAGAAGGGAGAGGTGCAGGAGAAAGGGAGAGGGAAGAAGTCGTGAAAAGCATCCCACACTGTCCATCCCAGCTCCACTCACCATCACCACCCACCCTGCATAGATTTACTCTCGAGGAGAAAAGGCAAAGAGTATAAAAGAGTGTAATTCTAAATAATTTCTAAGAGCTGAAGAGATGGTTCCTGAGTTATGGAGGCGGCAATAATTTTATTCCATCAGTAGTCAGTGTTATTCAATACAGCAAAACAGTAACCTTAAACCAGCCCCCAGAACTGATAAACAGCATGACATGGAAGACAGACAGTTAGTAATGTGCTATGCAACACAATTCTGAAAAGAAGCACAACAGACCCCAGATCAAAAAGATCAACACTGTGATCAGCAACTATTAAACTGATCTAATGTTTATAACAAATTACTTTTAAAAAGCTGTGGTCAGATCTGTCATCTCAACCTTTGTGCTCCACACTAGGCACCAAGAAGACTTGCTGTGGTTTGACCCTGCAGGCAGCTCAGCACTACAAAGCTATTCATCCAAGGGGACAGAGGAGAGAACTGGAAGGTAAAAAACTAAAATTTCTTGGGTTGAGGTAAAGACAGTTTCATAGGACACAAAAGGAAGACATTCTTATTGTTTTCCTTAATGTTAACGTTAATGTTATAGACACTAATAGACTAACAGATTAATAATAACATTATTGTGTGCATATTGAAAGACAGAAAAGGTGGTGGTGATTACCTGGAAAGAGTCAGGCCAGAGCATGGCAGACATGCTATGGAATGAGGGGTGGTTATTGTCCTAGTTTTGGCTGCAATAGAGTATATTCTTCTTCCTAATAGCTGGTACGGTGCTGTGTTTCATATTTACAGAGTCACAAAATAGTTTGGGTATAAAAGGACCTTACGGATCACATAATTCCAACTCACCTGCCATGGGCAGAGACACCTTCCACTAGACCAGCTTGCTCAAAGCCCCGTCCAACCTGGCCTTGAACACTTCCAGAGATGGGGCATCCACAACTTCTCTGGGCAGCCTGTTCCTCACCACCCTCTGAGTAAAGAACTTCTTTCTAATACCTAACCTCAGTCTACCCTCTTTCAGTTTAAACCATTACCCCTAGTCCTATCGCTACACTCTTTGATGACGAGTCCCTCCCCAGCTTTCCTGTACTCCCCTTTAGGTACTGGAAGGCCACTGTAAGCTCTCCCTGGAGCCTTCTGTTCTCCAGGCTGAACAATCCCAACTCCCTCAGCCCATCTTCATAGGAGAGGTGCTCCAGCCCATCACTCATGCTCATGGCCCTCCTTTGGACTTGTTCTAATAGCTCCCTGTCCTCCTTACACAAGGAGTCCCAGAGCTGAACTTGAGGTTTGGCCTCACCAGGTCTGAGTTACCAGGGGACAATCATATCTCTTATCCTGCAGACCACACTATTCCTGGTACAAGGCAGGATGCTGTTGGCCTTCTTGGCCACCTGAGCACACTGCTGGTTCATATTTGGCCGACTATCTACCACTATCCCCAGGGCCCTTATCCCCAGGCAGCTGTCCAACTTCTCTTCTCCCTGCATGAGTGGGACTGTTGTTCCCCAAGTGCAGGACCCAGCGCATAGTCTTGTTGAACTTCATAGAGTTGGCCTCAGACCATGGGTTCAGCCTATCCAGATCCCTCTGCAGAACCCTTGAGTAGATCAAGTCTCACTCCTAACTTGGTCTTGTCTATAAACTCGCTGATGGTGCACTCGATCCCCTCATCCAGATCATTGCTGAAGGTATTGAAGAGAACTGGAGCCAGTACTGAGCCCTGGGGGAAACCACGAGTGAGTGGCCTCCAGCTGCTTTCATCTCTATTCACCAAAACTCTTTGGACGCGGCCGTTCAGCCAGTTTTTAACCCAATGAAGCGTACATCCATCCTGGCCTTGAGCAGCCAGTTTCTCAAGGAGAATGCTGTGGGAAATGGCTTCAGAATCCTTATTGAAGTCTAGGTAGACCACATCCACAACCATTCTGTCATCCAGTGAGCAAATCACCTTCTCATAGATTGAGATCTGATTTGTCAAGCAGGGTCTGTTTTGGTAAACTCATGCTGACTGGGCCTCATCACCCGGTTGTCCTGTTGTGTGATGGTACTCAAGATAATCTGCTCCATGAACTTCCCTGGCTCAGAGGTCAGACAGGCAGGCCTGTAGTTCCCCAGATCATCACAATCAGGGTGAGCCTTCTGCCTGCAGACATTAACAGCTGACAGAATGGAGCATCTATCCAGGAGAACCTTGAGAAACTACAGGATTTTCTCTATCCAAAGTCTTGATATTTACAAGGAGAAGAGCCCAGTCCTGCACAGGAGGAAGAGGAACCCCACACATCAGGACTGGGACCCTGCTGAGTGAGAAGTTTCCAGGAGGAGGAGGGCCTGGGCACCCCGAGGGATTCGATTTGAGCAGTGGTGCTTGCTCACCAGAAAGCAGGCCAGCTTCTTACAGAGCTGCCTTACGAGGAGCATGGCCACCAAGAAGATCTGAGTTATCAGACTCAGCTCCAATATAGTGTGACTCCACCTGCACAGAGGTGTCACATTTAGGAGAGGTGCAGGACAGTACCCAGAGAGGTTCTGCCAAGGTGGGGTTCAGGGCCTAAAGCACCTGCTTTGTGCAGAGGTTCTGAGAGATCTGGGTTTATCTGGCCCAGGGGCATAGAGCATCCAAGCAGAGCAAAAGGAGTTTGAGACTGCCTGAAGCGTGGTTTTGGAGCTGCTGTAGCTTTCCTGTCTAGGAGAAAATGGAAAGAGACAGAAATAATGCCACAATGTTGACTTCAGGATGTTGAGACTGGACATGAAGAGAAAGAAATCCCCAGCTCCTACTGCCCCAGGAAGAGCCCCGAGCAAGGTGGGAGGGGAAAGGATCTCCCTTCCCAGGGGCCAGGGGTCAAGACCTGACCCTTGTACTTAATGAAACACATCCAGTTTTCCTACACATCAGTGTCACCTTCAAATTGCCTTTGTCTCCTTGTCCTCACTGCCTCCAATGTTCTGCTCTAACGAGCTCTAAGGGAGTCTTTGTCAGTGCTGGCCCTCAGGGGGACACTGCAGGAAACTTGCATCTGACTTGGACTTCTGGAGAGATGTCTTCAGCTGTCTCTGAGGCTTGTGGGCTCATCACCAAAGTCCCCAGAGGGGTGATTTCAATGCCTTGGGCTGGGCCTGTGCTGCTGAGCTGGGCTGAGCTCCTGGGACAGAGAAAACACATTTCAAAAACTCCTATGATGCAGAGAGACAGCTGTGCCCAGGAGCAGATCCTCTGCACAGCGTAGCAGGGCTGAGGGCTCTGACCACAGCTGGCACGGGGAAAGGAGAGAAGGAGAGAGAGCTTGGAGGCAGTTGGGAGTGGGAGGATGCTGAGAGATGCCTGCAGGAGAAATCTGCACAGCCCTTGACAAGGTAAGTGTCTGGCTGCAGGGCCATGCAGCTGCAGGTCTTGGAAGGGTCTCCTGCTGGGTCTTGTTTCTGGGAGGGCAGTGGGCAATGCAGTAGGCTTTGAGAGTCCTGATGGATTGCACTGCGAGGTGGGGAAGTCTGGCAGAAGCCCCTTGGTGTGTCATAACCTAGCTACCCCTGGTCAACCAAGAGTGTGGTGGCCAAGCGTCCTCCAGACACTGCAGGGGATGCAGACTGGATACTGGGATACCCCAGCTTGCAAATATCCAGATCTATCTGAGGGGTGTCCTCCTTGGCTGCAGGCTGCTCTCCAGCAGGATGCAGCTCTGTCGTGGCATCCTTGTGTTATCCAGGTGCCTGAAGGAGGAGACAGGTCTGTGCTAAGGCCATGTTGGTGCTGCTGGATGGCTGTCTGGGGGCAGCTAGAGTGAGGCCTCCGCACCCCTGGCTAGGAGGAAAAAGCTAAGATCCTGCTCATGCACTTGCAGACAAGGTGAGGATTCTGTCCAGCTGCATTTGGACTGGAGCTTCTCTGCTCTCAGCTGTCTCCAGTTTCTTCTCAGGGAAACACCTGAGTGGGATGGTCCTGCAGCTCACCAAAGGGTAGCACAGGACAGCTGAGAAGACGACTGATGGGCAGAGATGCTCTGCTCAGTCTTCCCCAAGGGACGGTCCCTTTGCTTCCTCACATCCACAGAATTTCACCAGGAGTGTGGAAGTAATGTCAGGGAGTTCCACAAGCCAATACCTCAACTACGATAGGGCAACTAGGATAAAATAAAGTGAGGAAAATACTTGCAGCTCTCCTCTGCAATCAGCTCAGTTGTTTGCAACGATACTGCAAATCTCATTGAGCTGATATTTGTCTGACTTTCAGTTAGCCAGCCTTCAGTTTTATTGCCTCCTTTCCTCAGAGAACTCTTTTCTAACCTTTTTCTGCCTTCTCCTCTTCAACAGACAAGCAAGTACAAAAGCAGCAAATGCCCAACAGCAGCTCTGTGAGCGAGTTCCTCCTGCTGGCATTCGCAGACACGCGCGAGCTGCAGCTCCTGCACTTCGCGCTCTTCCTGGGCATCTACCTGGCTGCCCTCCTGGGCAACGGCCTCATCCTCACCTCTGTAGCCTGCGACCGCCACCTGCACACCCCCATGTACTTCTTCCTCCTCAATCTCGCGCTCCTCGACCTGGGCTGCATCTCCACCACTCTCCCCAAAGCCATGGCCAACTCCCTCTGGGACATCAAGACCATCTCCTATCAAAGGTGTGCTGCACAAGTCCTCTTTTATGTATTCTTCTTTGGTTCAGAGTTTTCAATTCTTACCATCATGGCCTATGACCGCTACATTGCCATCTGCAAGCCCCTGCACTACAGGAGCCTCCTGGGCAGCAGAACTTGGCCCAGATGGCAGCAGCTGCCTGGGCCAGTGGCTTTCTCAATGCTGTCCTGCACACGGCCAACACATTTTCCCTGCCCCTCTGCCAAGGCAATGCTGTGGACCAGTTCTTCTGTGAAATCCCCCACATCCTCAAGCTCTCCTGCTCAGATGCCTACCTCAAAGAATTTGAGCTACTTGTTTTCAGTTTTTCCTTAGTCTTTGGTTGTTTTGTTTTCATTGTGTTATCCTATGTGCAGATCTTCAGGGCAGTGCTGAGGATGTCCTCTGAGCAGGGCAGGCACAAAGCCTTTTCCACATGCCTCCCTCACCTGGCCGTGGTCTTTGTGTTTGTCAGCACTGTCCTGTTTGCCTACCTGAAGCCCAACTCAATCTCTTCCCCATCCCTTGACCTAGTGGTGTCAGTTCTGTACTCAGTGGTGCCTCCAGCAGTGAACCCCCTCATCTACAGCATGAGGAACCAGGAGCTCAAGGATGCCTTGAGGAAACTGATGACCTGATATCTTAAAAAAAAAAAAAAAAGTCCATTGTCTTCTGCATATGACTCAGAATGCATTGAAGGAACAAAGTTTTCTTTTTAATAATTTTTCATACTGTGGAGAGTGTCATCACAAACTCAGAGCTGTGGGGTGTATGGGCAGGAGGTTCAGCAATGACTGACCGGACCATAGCTCATTGCTCACTTGCTCTTCGGGGGATAGGATTTCCTAGAAGAGCAGGGCCTACTGTATGTGCATAGGAGACATGGAAAGAGAAACCCAGTGCTGGTGACAGCAGGCACATCATATGCATGTGGAGAGATGAACACGAAGGAGCACAAAGGCCATCAGCTATTCCTAGAAGTCTCATGAAGGCCAGCTGGACAGATAGTGTCACAAAACCAAGTAACATCCCCTGCGAAGCCACCTGAAGGCAGCTCTGGGATGTGCTTCCTTGAACCGAGGTCCCTGTGCCCATTCCTCATGTCCTGGGGTATCTCAGGGGAGGGCAGAGCAGGGCGAGGCACCACATGGCCGAGGTGCCTCCCAGCCTCTGGCAGTGACTGCAGGAGCCAAAGGTTCACTGCAGGCACTGCAGTGCACTGCCTGTGTATGTGCAAGGCAAGGACCTTTGTCTCTCAACAGCCCCATGTGTATGAGGAGCATGGGAGGCCAGCTCAGACATAGGCACCTCACAGAGCCCTGACGCTGCCCTGTGTGACTCCAGAAACAACCCCTGTTTTCCCTGTGAGATTTCTGTCATGCCTCTTGCACAGATTCAATACAGATGCTCCTCTCCTCCATGTCACACTACTGTGACTTTCTGGACTGGGCTGTCAGAGGTTTGGCTCAGAGATTTCTGGGGACTTGGAAAAGGCAGGCATCAAAAGCATATTAAGGAATGACAATAAATAAACAAATAAATAAATTAAAGGTTTGTTTATTAATAAATAAACAAACAAATAAATAAAATAAAAGTCACCTCTGCTCCTGCTGACATGATGGCGAAAGTCCTGCCACAGCCATCTTCAGGTATGTGGCATAAAAAATAACGATATTGCTGAAGCAGTAGGGAAGGGGAAAGAACGCAATGTGGTGAACCTGGACTTTATCAAGGCCTTTGCCATGCTCTTCTGGAGTCTCCCTTTAGCCAGACTGGTGATATTTGGACTGAAGAAAGGGATGATGATGATGTGAGGGGGAGGGTGGCTGGACATTAGTGGTACAAAGTCCTCCTGCCAGCCAGATACCAGCAGCATCCCTCAGTCATGGGCACTTGGGTCAACACCATTGACCCTCTTTGTTATCTCCCTTTAAATGACACGGAGCACATTTTCAGCTCATTTGTGGCTGATGCCATGCTAGGAGGAGTCCTTGAGCAACTTCCCCTTGCGCAGAGCACAACACTATGTGGGCTGCCGCAGGGCAAGTTAACTCCATCCCTGTCAGACCCAGTACAAGCAGACACTCGATTGCCATGCCGACTGTGAGATCCCCTCTGCCTACACAGCCAGTAGGACCCTTACAGGAAGAAGGCCTGGCTATAGGTCGTCATGTTCCTTCTTGGCGGTAAGGAACTGGACAGGCTTGAGAGGTTGCTTGCGGGAACCTCATGAGACTCCCACCTGCTCTCATGAGACGCCACCTGGAGTACTGCATTCATCTCTGAGGCTCCCAATACAAGAATGACTTGAAGCTATTAGAGTGAGTCCAGACAAGGACCACAAGGATGATGAAGGGGCTGGAGCACCTCTCCTATTAAAACACGCTGAGGGAGTTGGGGTTGTTCAGCCTGGAGAAGGCTCTGAGGAGACCTTAGAGCATCCATCCAGTCCTTAAAGTGGGCCAACAGAAAAGCTGGAGAGAGACTTTTTCTCAGTGTGTGCAGAAATTCACTATTTTAATGCAGAAATCCAAGTATTACCTGAAGAATAATTCAGCCCATAGCCCCTTTCTCTTACATTTACTCTCTTGCTCACCTGAATCACTGCCCCTAACACTACCATTAAATTGCTCTATTTCATCGTAGACTTCTTGACAGACGTAAACAAAACCCTTAAGCATAATGCTTGCCCATACCCTAACCAGAGACCTGACACCACAAGGAGAACACCAAACGCTCCATCTAAAACTTTGCTTAATATCTAACCCAGAAAGGTCAAATCTAGTCCCTAGGAGAGTAGAAGGAGGTCAGCTCTACCTCAGGATCTCCTGCTGCAGCAGGACGAATGTGACTGTGGCAGGGACTGTGAGGTCACTTCTGTCTCTGCAGTGGATAGGGAAGCAGCAGGAACGTGTCACAGAAAGGAACTGTGAGGTCACTTCCGTCTCTGCAGTGGATAGGACAGCAGAAAGAATGTGTCATGGAAAGGGACTGTGAGGTCACTTTTGCCTGTAGCTGTCAGGTCACCCTTGACTTCTCCCTGGGATCTGTACTTTTGGGCTGACATCTGCCAGTGGCCCTGCTAGGCCAGGAGAAGCACCTGCTTGGCATGCTGACTGTGGGATCCCGTCTGCCTCCAGACCCAGGAGGACCCAGACAGAAAGAAGGCCCCCATATGGGTTGTTCTGTCCCTTCTGTAAGAGAACAAGTCCTACGAGGAGCGGCTGAGGGAGCTGGGCTTGTTCAACCTGGAGAAGAGGAGGCTCAGGGGCGACCTTATCGCTCTCTATAGGTACCTCAAGGGAGGCTGTAGCGAGGTGGGGGTTGGCCTGTTCTCCCACGTGCCTGGTGACAGGATGAGGGGGAATGGGCTTAAGTTGAGCCAGGGGAGTTTTAGGTTAGATGTTAGGAAGAACTTCTTCACTGAAAGGGTTGTGAGGCATTGGAACAGGCTGCCCAGGGAAGTGGTGGAGTCACCATCCCTGGAAGTCTTCAAAAGATGTTTAGATGTAGAGCTTAGGGAAATGGTTTAGTGGGGACTGTTAGCGTTAGGTCAGAGGTTGGACTCGATGATCTTGAGGTCTCTTCCAACCTAGAAAATTCTGTGATTCTGTGATTCTGTGATTCTGCTTGAGTCCACGACTGAACAGCAGGAGGCACAAGGCTTGGCTGTGTGTAGCCAAGAAGCTGCAAGGCCAGTAGCAGGCCCATGGCTTGGGAGATGCTGCTGAGGTGACTTGTGTCTGGTTGGGTGCCAGGCCACAAGGAGTCTGCTGGGTTGGGATGCCTACTTCAGGAGTGGTTTTCACTATGATGGAGCTTTCTTTGATAGTAGGAAACATCAAGAGAGTAAAAGCTTCCACAAACTGTGCCCTGGAATGTTGGCACTGGCCTTGATGAGGAAGAAATGTCCCTCAAAGGGTAGTGCTGTTGTGCCAGAGGTCACCCAAAGAGTGTCTGTGATCAAAACCATTTTGTTTTAAGGAATACCTGGCGAAGGTTGATGAGACATGGGTGAAACGATGGAAATGCCAGGATGAGAGCAAGGTGGTGAACAGACATGGGTGTTTGCAGTCTTCAAGGAAATAAGTCAAAGTGTGGAATAGCATAGGAATGCCTTCAGAGGAGAAGTCAGAGGTTGCTAGTGAGAAGGGAAGGTCCCAACAGCCCTGAATTTTTTGTCCCCTTGTCTAGAGCTTATGAGGTGACGAGATGTAGTCATTGCAGTGGGGCCTCCTTCCTTCCTTGCAACCCTTGCAGAGGCTGGGAGGTGTCACACCACTGTTCTTCTCATGGCATCACACTGCCCAGAACATCCCACAGATCCCCAGGAAGAGCCCTGAGCCAGACATGGGGTACAAGATCTCCCCTCCAGTAGCTGGTGGCAGGCCTTGAATCTTCTGCTTCACTAAAACCAACCAAGACTTTTCTCAGCACAGCGCTTTGCCTGTCTGTAATCATGGCCTCCTAACAAGGCCCTGGGGAGGCTTTGTTAGTAACAGCCCTCAGTGGGGCCCATTAATACTCCAAGTCACTTCAACTTTTGAGCCTCCTGACTTGACTTGCTCAAGCGGTTACATCACTCTCCTCTCAGTACCTGAGCTTCATAGACTCAGCACCAAAATACACCATGGACCTCATTAAAATGAAGAAACTCCTAACATCTCTACCACAGTTTTCTTCACATCTCCACAGCTCGTGCAGCTAATGGCAGAGCTTGCATGATGTAGTTAAGGAAGAAGATTTCAAAAAGCACGTAATAAAAATATTTTCTTGTTTCAAAGTCTGAATTTTGCTGCAGTTCAATTTTGAGCATCATTCTCCTATTGCTCTTCATCCTGGGTGACTTCTTTGGAGACCTCTATCAGGAGGAAAAGCAGAGTCTGGAGGTCTGACACCTCCAGGGCCAGCAGTGGTCTTTGTCCCTGTAACTGCAGCCCAGCCCAGCACATGAAACCCTTTCTAAGACAAATCATGTCTTCTTTAGGAACAAAATATATAATAAAATAACTTAAAATAACTTAAAAAAAATTAAAATAAAATAAAATAAAATAAAATAAAATAAAATAAAATAAAATAAAATAAAATAAAATAAAATAAAATAAAATTGAAATTTAAAATAAAATATTATAATTGAAATAACTGTTGGAATCTGAGAAATTCAGCTTAAATCTTAGTAGACACCTGGACACCCATGGTCTCTTATGAGTCTTCTGTGGAAAACTCAGGAAGAAAAGTAAAGAAAATATATCTTCAAGTGGCCATAGCTGTACCCATGAGCTTAGACTCTTTGGGGAAATTGTCCCCTTCGAGCCACAGAAACCTAAATTGAGTAATGTGAAAAGACGTGCCCAGTCAATGGAGTAGGACAAAGTCATGCTTCCTGTGCTCTAGATGCAGAAGGCAAAAAGAATTGCATTGTGCCTTACACTACTCAAGGACGTGTAAACCAAGTCACGCAACTTTACCTTAGTATTGACAAGTCCATCACTAAACCATGCTACCAAGTTCTACAGCTACACCTTGGCTCTCCAGTCAATGAACCAGCTCATGGATGGCAATCAGGGAGTCTCGGTTAGCACGATGCTGCCTCAGGTGCACCACCATGGTAGTCATTGGCACCTGCTGTTCTTCAACCCTCAGCAAACCCACAACAGAAGGATTCTGTGGAAGGCCAAGCAAGGTAGACAACTGTTTAAGATTCCCCAGTCTCCAAGGCAGCTATGCCAAAAGCCAACCGGTGGTGCCCTCTTGGAACTTTGAAGTACCTTCTCCTGAAACAGTCTATGCTGAGGATGCACATAGCCTCCAGGCCAGACCCAATGGGGTGCTTTTGCCATTCCTTCCCAGTTAGACTCACTTCAGCCTCCAGTACAGTTAACTGCTGGGATCCTCCTGTTACTCCAGAAATACAGGTGGGTTCTACCACTTTAAGTCTTGATGGCATTAGGGTACACTGTGCACCGGTGTCCAGTAGAGCCTGACACATTTGTGGGTGTGATGTGCCAGGCCATTAAACATACACAGTCCAGTAAACTTGATTGTTCAGAAACACCAGGAGAAGTATCCCAAGGGGTGGTGCTGCTGGTGAGGACACGTTTGTGCCAGCAGCCTGAGTGGGCAGCAGCAGTGCGCAGGTGAGGGGAGGCCAGGAAGCGTATGCCAAGAGTACTCCTGCCAGCAGAGACAAGGCCGGGGCTGGGGCTGAGGCCAAGGGGAGAGGCAGACCCAGGGTAGGGGGCTGCAAGGGCCATGCTGAGCTCCCTGCCCCTGCAGCAGCCGCACTGGCCCTCAGCAGATGTGCTGGCCAGCACACATGGGGAGGTGTTGGCGTGCATCAGAGAGCAGCAAGGAGGGCTCTGGAGAGGGCCAGGGCCAGGCGGGTGGCAGAGCCCCATGCAGGGGCTGGTTACAGGTCCCCTCTGCTGCAGACACTGCACGAAGTATGGCAGGAAGAGAGGGCAGACAGACCTCGTGGTCATGAGGCAGATCCTGGCCCTGGATGCTCCCTGAGCGCCTTGCAGCTCCTGACAGGCTGCAGTGAGGTGCCCCTCAGCCTTCCCTCCTGTGCTCCCAGGGCACATGGCTACCTCCTGCCCAGCTCACTGCCCACTAAGAAAGTCCGACAGGGCTGCTTCCCAAATTGGGCCTTACTCGGTGTTAGTCCCCTGCAGGGGCAGAAAATGGCCCTTGTCTTCATGGCTTTTCAGGGCATTCCTCTTAGTACATGCTCTTCTCATCTTTGATCTCTTTTACTGATTACAGAGGCCTAGGAGAACTTTTTGGTACAGTGTACTGTAGAAAAAAAACATCGAGTCCCTCAGCCACATCTCTGCTTTTCCTCCACATTGCAGCTGGTTTTTTCATTCCACAACCTCTGCTGTACCTGAAGAGAAATTATGAGAAAGAAGAGTCACAGAAAATGACTACCTGCTGGTTATTTTATTTGGTTAATTACCAAGATCTTACCAGCGCCTGTAAATGAGGTCTTTGGGTTAAAAAACATGAAAGACAACAACAACAAAAGGTCGAAGAAGTGAGATGGAGAAAAATGTTTTTATTGGACTAGTATTGCAAAGAATGAAAAGCAATTTTGAAGTATACGAACAAAGGTGTTTCTGCCTTGCCCAGGTATATGTGAGGAAGATGTGCAGGTACTTCATTGATGGGGAAATACTGTAGATTAGAATAACATCCTCAGTGCCTCCTTTAGCTCCTTGTTCCTCATGCTGTAGGTGAGCGTTTCACTGCTGGAGGCAACACCGAGTATAGAACTGAAACCACCAGGCCCAGGAATAGGGAGGTGGTGGAGGGAGGCTTCAGGTAGGCAACCATGGCAGTGATGCTATGCAGGGAGACCACGGCCAACTGAGGGAGGCATGTGGAAAAGGCTTTGTGCTGGCCCTGCTCAGAGGGCATCCTCAGCACAGCCCTGACAACCTGCACATAGGACAGAGCACAATGGAAACAAAACATCCAACTGCTAAACAGACACTGAACGCAAGTACCCCAACTTTCCTGAGGTAGGAATCTGAGCAGGAGAGCTTGAGTGGAGCTTTGAGGAGAGCCTGAGGAGAGCTTTGACTCAAAACAGAGCACTTTGACACAAAACAGCACATCTTTACACTTGCTGAGAACTCTTCTCAGCACTCTTCTCATCCTAATCCAAAACATAGCACCCTTCCACCTACTAGGAGGAAAATGAACTCTGTCCTAACTGAAACCAGGACAAGGGTGCACTCTATTCCATCATCCAGGTCATTGACAAATAAGTTGAACAGGACTGGACTCAGTGTAGGTCCCTGGGAGACACTGCTGGCTACAGGCCTCCAACTAGACTCTGTTCCACTAAGCATGACCCTCTGAACTCTGCCAGCCAGCCAGCTTACATCCCACCTCACCGACCACTCCTCCATCTCACACTTCCTGAGCTTGCCTATGAGGATGTTATGGGAGACAGTGCTGAAAGCCTTGCTGAAGTCAAAGTAGACAACATCTGCTGCTCTCCCCTCACCCACTCAGCTAGTCATTCCATCATAGAAGCCTATCAAGTTGGTGAAGCATGGTTGCCCTTGGTGAACCCATGCTGACTACTACTGATCACCTTCTTCTCTTCCACCTGCTGGAGATGACCTCCAGGATGAACTGTTCCATTGCCTTTCCAGGGACAGAGGTGAGGCTGACCAGCCTGTAGCTGCCTGGGTCCTCCTTCTTGCCCTTGTTGAAGAGCGGTATGACATGAGCTTTCTTCCAGTCTTGAGGCAGCTCTCCTGTTCTCCATGACATTTCAAAAATGATTGGCCAGCAGTAACATCTGTCAGCTCCCTCAGAACTCATGGATATACCCTTTAGGGTTCATGGATTTGTGGCTGTCAAGTTTGCCTAAGAGATCTCTGACCTGATCCTCTTCAACCAACGGAAAGTCCTCGTTTCTCCAGATTTCCTCCCTTGTTCCTAATGCCAGAGATTCCAGAGGGCTGCTCTTAGCAGTGAAGACTGAAGCAAAGAAGGCATTCAGTAATTCTGCCTTCTCTGTATCCTTTATCACGAGGGCACCCACCTCATTAAGCAGTGGGCCCACATTTTCCTTCCTCTTCCTTCTGCTCTTGATATATTTGAAAAAGACCTTTTCTCGGACTATGTCCCTATATTCTTCCCAAGTGGCTTGTCCCTTTTTATGTATACTTCCTTCTTCCATTAAGTCACTCATGTATCTCCTTGATCATTCAAGCAGGTTTCCTTCCCCCATTTGACATTTTGCTCACAGGAATCTTGAGCTTGGAGGACTTGGAGGTCAGTGCGCTATTGCTGCCGGTGCACCATTGTGGCAGACATCAGCACCTGCTCTTCAGCTCTCAGCAACCCCACAACAAAAGGGTCCTGTGTGAGACCAGGCAAGGTAGAAAACTATTTGACGTTCTCTGTATTCAAGGCAGTTATGCCAACAGACCTCTAGTACACCTTTTGTTTACTTGTTTACCCTTGGAAAAAGCTAGAAACACAGTCTGGAAGCATGTCGTTAGGGTTACCCAATGATGTTTACATTTCTCAAGAGCTATCATGACCAGCCTGAAAGAAAGAAGGGGAAGGTGCCATGCCTTGTTCCCTCCTCCAAGTGGATTCATGAGCGTCATACCAATAGCACCTCAAATAGTATTTATTGGTGCAGATTTAGGGAAAGCATCACAAGCCCATATTTGCTTTCCTAGTGGTAACTTAGTTGTTTCTTGCAATCTGTAGTTGCTTTGCAGGGAAGGATTTGTAGCAATTTGTAATACAGACATTCATGAAAACAGAGTAATGAGGTGTCCATGTCCTTGTGTACTATGGAATCCTACCAACCTACTGCTACGATCCATGGGCGAGCTGAACCTCCTAGGTCCTAACCATTGATACTGTGATGCCCTTGGAGAGGTCTTCAAAGCTGCAGGAGCAACCACAGACCTGGGGCTTGGAGACATCCCTTTGCTGCAGAGAACAGATTCAACAACAGAGGCTGGACCATTCAGATTCCGGAGTGACAAGAAACTGGCTTTTTTTCTGCTCAGGTCTGCTGCCCCCTCACACACAGCCAGGCCTGTGGCTCATCTCCATGTAGAGGGTGAGGACTCAAAGCTCTGCTGGTTCCCAACTAAGAGAGAAATACTCCACATGTGGAAGGGCAGGGCTGGCGGGGAGGTGGTACAGGACAGGCACTCCTTTCTCTTAATCCCCACCCAGGGAGCCTTGCGACCACAGGTCAGTGTCTGTACTGCCCACAGGTGCCTGCAGTCTTGTATCCTCAACATCCATCTTCTGTATTTAGCATTTTACTTTTTTTTTTTTTTTTTTTTTTTTTTTTTTTTTTTTTTCCTCGCAGCTTGGGGCCAGCATTGTTTGACCTGGTACCTGGCAGTGAAAGACTGTGTCTCACACTGTTGTGGTTTAACCCAGCCATCGGCTAAACACCACACAGCTGTTCAGTCCCCCTCCCCCTCCCTCCTTATTAATAATAATAACAACAACAATAATAACAATAATGAAGATAATAGTACTACTACTAAGAATGTGTACAAACAAGTGTACACTACACCAACCCTGGCTAAACACCCCTATCTATTGTTTAGCATGATGTCAGATGGTATGGAATACCCCTTTGGGCAGTTTGGGTCAGCTGTCCTGGGTCTGTCCTCTCCCAGCTCCTGCTGCACCCCCAGCCTGCCCACTGGCAGGACAGAGCGAGAAGCTGAAAAGTCCTTGGCTTGGTGTAAGCACTGCTCTGCAACAGTTAAAACATCAGTGTGTTATCAACATTATTCTCATCTTAAATCCCAAACACATCACCCTACCAGTTGCTAAGAGGAAAATTAACTCTATCCTAGCTGAAACCAGGACAAGTGAGCAGCTCCTTGGGTATATTCCTGACACCAGCTTTGCAAGAAGCAGAGATGTGGCAGAGATGCCACTGCAGAGACAACAGGACTTTCACCAAGGTACATGAGACCTGAGGGCTTAGTCAAGTACAAGAGCTCAAGAGAACAATGTGGAAGCCAAAAGAGAGCAGCAGTGAAAAGGCCACATCCTGCTGCTGGCCATGGCCATGGCTCCAGGGAAGCAGCAGCCCCGACCCGAAGGCAGCAGAAAGGCAGAGTCCAGCGGGCAGTGAGGGACAGTCTCACAGTCCACTGGGGCTGCTCCTCTGTGTGGCAGCAGTTCCAGGGGAGATGGGAAGAGATAACATCTGAAACCAATGAAGTTCTCGTGGATTCTTTATTCTCTTAATCCACACAGGAAGCCAAGTTCTGTAGGTACATAAGATGATTGGGTGAAAGTAAATAAACTAAAAATATAATAATAGACAGAATGCCACAAATAGAATTCAACCAAAATCACAATTTTAAGAGATAATATTAATAATAATAAAAGAATTGAGAGCTACTGTACTAAGAGGTTGTTCAGATAACATGTGTGTCCATTTAATATTGTAGGCACACTATTGATGCCAAAGAAGCATGTATCCAGTGAGTTTCCACAAGGCGTCCTTGAGCTCCTGGTTCCTCATGCTGTAGATGAGGGGGTTCACTGCTGGAGGCACCACCGAGTACAGAAATGACACCACCGTGTCCAAGGATGGGGAAGAGATGGAGGGGGGCTTCAGGTAGGCAACCAAGGCAGTGCTGAGAGTCAGAGAGACCACAGCTAGGTGAGGGAGGCATGTGGAAAAGGCTTTGTACTTGCCCTGCTCAGAGGACATCCTCAGCACTGCCCTGAAGACCTGCACATAGGACAGAGCAATGAAAACAAAACAACAAAATCCCAAAGAAAAACTAAACACAATTGCCCAGAATTCTCTGAGGTAGGCATCTGAGCAGGAGAGCTTGAGGATGTGGGGGATTTCACAGAAGAACTGGTCCACAGCATTGCCTTGGCAGAGGGGCAGGGAAAATGTAGTGGCTGTGTGCAGGAAACCATTGAGAAAGCCACTGGCCCAGGCAGCTGCTGCCATCTGGGCACAAGCTCTGCTGCCCAGGAGGTTCCCATAGTGCAGGGGCTTGCAGATGGCAATGTAGCGGTCATATGCCATGACAGTGAGAAGGGAATACTCTGCTCCAAGCAAGAAGAATAGAAAGAAGACCTGTGCAGCACACCCTTGATAGGAGATGGCCCTGGTGTCCCAGAGGGCATTGGCCATGGCCTTGGGCAGAGTGGTGGAGATGCAGCCCAGGTCGATGAGGGCGAGGTTGAGGAGGAAGAAGTACATGGGGGTGTGGAGGCGGTGGTCAGAGGCTACAGAGGTGAGGATGAGGCCGTTGCCCAGGAGGGCAGCCAGGTAGATGCCCAGGAAGAGCACAAAGTGCAGGAGCTGCAGCTCGCGCGTGTCTGCGAATAGCAACAGGAAGAACTCAGTCACAGAGCTGCTGTTGGACATTTACAGGTTCTGCCAAGGAGTCCTGCCCAAGGCAGAGGAAGACTATTTACCACAGAGTTATGTGATAGAAATAATTTCCATTTCTCTTTTAAGCCTCCCCCTGCAAATATCCGCAGACTTTTGGCAGGTTCCTTTCATGCCATATTAGTGATGCTGCCTTAGGGCCTCCGTGGGAGCAGGCCACTATGCTCTGGGTATTGCAGGAGTCAGTCCTGACCTACAGCAAGAGATGAAGAACATAGGTGGATTTACATTTTCTATATTATGTTCTAGCTGCCCCCCCACACCTGAGGACTGTCTGTAAGGCATAAATCCTCAGCACTTCTGCTGCATTCCAAGTGAAATCCTGTGGATCGTCAGAGGCAAAGGTACTGTCCCTTTAGTTCAGGTTGTACTTTCAGAGGGGACAGCCAGTCTGTCCATAGAGGCTGGTCTCTTCTGCTGGCATGTGTATGAGCTGTAGGATAATTATGCTCATGTTCACCTGAAAAGAAGCAGGACACTGCTGAATCCAGGCTCAGAGTGCACATCTCCAGACACCTCACCCTGTCCCTGTATTTGCCATTCCCCAAGCACACCGAGGGCTCACTTCATGTGCATGTGAAACCCCATCCCCAGCCAGAATCACAGAATTGCAGGGGTTAGAAGGGACCTCAAGAGATCATCTGGTCCAACCTCCCTGCCAAAGCAAGTTCCTTAGAGCAGGCTGCCCAGGTAGGCATCCAGACAGGCCTCGAGTATCTCCAGAGAAGGAGACTCTACAGGTGGAGAAGCCACTCTCCAGGTGGAGAAGCCAGCAGGAATGCCAGTGTGCTGCTGCCAGGGGAGGCAAGGCCAGGGAGGGACAGATGGACACTCAGCACACCCTCCTGTGCTGCAGCTCTGCCTGCAGAGGAGGCAGCTCCTGCTCATTGCAAATGCTGTGTGCTCTGCTTTGGCCTGCAGACACCTCTCAAAGACAGGGCACTGGGCATCACAGAGGGTTTGCAGCTCCTAAGGTCAGCTAGGATAAAACCTGAGAGGACCACAATGATGATGTTGGTGCAGTCTGTGGGCTGAGGTGTGGGAAGGGACTTCACAAAGTTAATCACTGGCACTTTGATTTGTCAATGCAATGCTCCAGGAGTCTCAGTCTGCTGTACAACCCCAACAATTCATTACTATGAAATCTGCCTCCCCTTCACAGCAGGAATCTCAAAACACAGACTGTAGAAAAAGCCTTACCCTTCAGATAAACCAAGCGTCAATCTTCCTCTTGAAATGCTTCCTCATAATGCCATTCTCTAAAGCACTTCAGAAACAGAGACCCATCCCGACAGATACTATCAGCCATCGGATGTGTAGAAGACCCCTCTGGCAACCCCACCTGCATTGCCCTGCTGCCAGAGCCTCATGGTGTCAAGAGCCTGCAGATGCGTCCTACCACACGCTGCCCTCTGTTGTTGCACTCCTCACTGCCTCCAAGCCCTCTTTCCTTCTCTCCTCTCCCCATGTCACCTGCAGTCAGAGTCCCGAGCCCTGCTGTGCTGTAGAGGAGCTGCTCCTGGGCACAGCTGTCTCTCTGCAGTGCTGCCCACTTGCTAGGAGCTCCCCTTGGGCCCAGGAGCCTGGCCCAGCTCAGCAGCACAGCACCCATTTTGCTTGCTTGCTCTGTGCCCTTGGGCTCCCTCGAGGTGTCCCCAAGGCGTCAGGGCTGACAGCTCCTGAAGGCAGCAGTATCTCTCCTGGGGTGTGGTGTTTGAGGCAGACTGAATTCATCACTGACTGCCCTTCTTTGAACACAGGAGGGATGACTTTTACAAGGGTGATTTGTGCTTTCAGACTGTGGTTGTCAAACATGTTGTGCTTTAACCTGTCAGACACCTCAGCACCACACAGCTGTTAGCTCACACCCACCCCTAAAATGACAATGGGTTGAAATAAAGATAATGTAAAAGGACAGAAAATGAAGAGATAGGAATAACAGTAACAATACTAATAATAAATAATAAAAAACTTTATTTTTATTATTGTTATATGCATAAAGCAAGTGATGCACAGTGCAATTGTTCATCACACACCGATTGATGCCCAGCCTTTCCCCAAGCAGGGGTCCCACAGAACCTGGACAGTATGCATTCGGCTCTTGTGTGCAGGTCCCTTGTCCTTACTTTGTTTTAGGGCAATACAGGTTTTCAGAATGATTTGGAACATTTGCTTCCCTTTCTCAAATCGTTCTGCTGCTGTGTTGCCGCATGTGATGGGGCATCAGTATGTTGGAGGTGTTCAGGAGCTGCCTTGTGCTCCAGGGCAGTCTGGATCAGCCCATGGCAAAAGTAGGGCTGTGCTTCCAGCCCTGGGGCACGGGATTCCAGGTGGGCAGGACAACCCTCCATGTGAAAGCAAAGTGTGGCTTTCGTACTGCCGCTGAAGGGATGGAGAAAAATGCATTAGCAATATTAATTGTGGCATAGCACTTGGCTGCCTTTGACTCCAGTTCGTACTGACTGAAGTTCTACCATGCCTGGCACAGCAGCACTCAGTGGTGGTGGAACTTCATTCAAGCCACAGAAGTGCACCGTTATCTTCCACTCACCATTAGAATTTTGCAATATCTATATTGGACTATTAAAGGGTGAGAGAGTATTGCTGATCACTCCGTGGCTCTCCAGTTGATGAACCAGCTCATAGATGGGAATCAGGGTCTCTGTTAGTGCAATATTGCCTCAGGTGCACTGTTATGGTAGCAATTGGCACCTGCTGCTCGTTGGCCATCAGCACCTCCACAGCAGAAGGGTCCTGTGAAAGAGTGGGCAAGGTAGACAACTGTTTCCTGTCCTCCATCTCCAATACAGCTATGCCATAAGCCCACCAATACCCTTGTGGACCTTTGAAGTACCCGCTCCTGAAGTAGTCTACGCCAAGGTTACACAGCTTCCAGGCCAGTCCCAATGCATTGCATTTTCCACTCTTTCCCCGTTAGACTCACTTCAGCCTCCTGTACAGTTAAGTCTTGGGTTTGATGTGCCAGGCCAATAATCCTCAAAGTCCAATATACCTGATTGTCCTCTCCCTCCCCCAGGGTGAAAGCTGTGCCCCTCTAGTCCTGCTCATAGTATTCTTTACTCTGTTTGGAGGATTACCCACTAGAAATTGGAGCAGCAAGAGTCTCAGAAGAACCACTTTTTGATAATGTTTTTCCTTGTGCTTCATGTATCCGTGCCTCTAAGGTGGAGGTCAATTTTTGCATCGCATTTCCTCATGGACTCTCCATGGTCACACAGTCAAAAGCACAGGATAGAAACTGGTATGTACCCACTATGTCACCTTTCTTGAGCAGAGGGATGCTTACATCTGATAGCTGAGCTATTGGTTCGTGCAGGTGGGGAGGAAGCTATATTCTCTTGGAGCTGTTGGACCTCTTGGGAAAGTTTCTTTCTGGACGAGACACAGGCCCATAGGGAAGAAGAGAGACTTTCTTTGTAATGCCATAGTTGGCTAGCCAATTCATCCACCATGGGTTCCTCTTGGTCTTTCCTGGTCATAACTGCCAATGGGTTGGCATACGATGATGGTGTGCTCTGTACAAACTCCTGCCACATGGGTCATGTGCACTTGACTTCATCTGGATCTTTGGATAGCTGTTAGTTATCTAGGTTTCTAAAAATGGCATTCAGCTTGCCTAATTTCCTCAGGTACCGGATACCCCTCTGCTTGGTGCTCCACTTTCCTGGTTGACATACAAGATCTTCCTTCAAGGGAGACCTTTCCTTCAAGCATGATGGGAGTAAGTTCCTTGTGCCCTTTTCCAATGGCTTTGTCCTTCACCCCTTCCCTAGAGGGAGATTCCGGCTGCTTGGCTTCCCTGCTCTCTAATTCCAGGCTATTGGCCCTGTTCTCCCACCACTGGAGCAGCCAGGTGACAATGTGCTCACCGAGATGATTGCTGAAATCTTTTCCCATTCCTCGTAGCTTACCCTGGGAAAGGGACCATTTGGTTTCTGATGCTTATATGATTTCTTCTGCTTTGTCCTCCTGCTTCCAAGATGGCCCAACTTTGGAGAAACCTGCCTCATCTTCTTTTTCCTCCTTTCTTGTCTGCGTAGGAGTTTCCTTCCTTTCTAAAGAAAAACTGAGTTTTTCACACCCATTGTTTTCTCTTGCATGTAGAGGCAACCGATACTGGCTTAGGTTGGTTCTCTGGCCCAGTGATGTAGCCCATTGCAGGGGCTGGAGTGGCTGTAGGGACCATCACAGGAGTTGTTCTGGCTGCGGGGCCTTTTGGATGAGTTGGAGTGGCTGCAGGGCCTATTGCAGGTTTGGGAGTGGCTATAGGGCCTATTAAAGGGATGTGTTTAACCTTAAGCCCATCTCAGGAGCTGGAGTGCCTGTAGGGCCTGTTGCAGGGTTTGGAGTGGCTTTGGACAGGCTCTGGGCCTGTCAAAGGGGCTGGAGTGTACCTGCAGGAAAAGTCACAGGGGTTGGAGAAGTGTGGACTGTAGCTTCTTAAGAATACCTTAACCACCAGCATATTGCAGTGATTTGTATCTCTTTGGAATTGCCAGGGTGATGACACAAATTTCTAAGCATTTCACATTTTTTTTTAGGATTCTGCACTTGCTCAGAGGTGAAGTTCCAAAGCCCTGGACGTGTCCACTGCTCTAGGTGTCTGCCCAGATCCTCGAAATCTCCCTGCCACTCCTAACTTTCCCGCCTCTGGACAGATCTCTGGATGGCACGTTTAAGTAGTTGTTTAAACTTAAACAAAACCTGAATTGCTTTCAGGAGACCTAAAAATAGGAACATGCTGGTTTGACCATCCCAAGAATATTCAAAGCTTTGAAGAGCTATTGTAATTAGCCTGGAGGAGAAGCACGAGGTGGAAGAGAAAGGGAGAGTGAAGAATTGGGGAGAGGAAACCCCTACCACCCTGCATAGATTTACTCCCTGAGGAGAAAAGGCAAAGACTGTGATTCTTAATAGTTTCCAAGAGATGAAGAGATGGTTCCTGAGGTATTGAGGGGGCAATAATTTGATCCTATCAGAAGTCAGTGTTAGCCAATACAGCAAGGCAGTAACCTTAAACCAGCCCCCAGAACTGATAAACGGCATGACATGGAAGACAGTTACTAATGAGCTATACAACACAGTTCTGAAAAGAAGCACAACAGACCCCAGATCAAAAAGATCAACATTGTGACCAGCCACTGTTAAACTGATCTAATGCTTATAACAATTTATTTTTAAAACGCTGTGGTCAGATCTGTCATCCTGTCATCTCAACCTGTGTGCTCCACGCTAGGCACCAAGAAGACTTGCTGTGGTTTGACCCTGCAGGCAGCTCAGCACTATGAAGTTATTCATCCAGTGGGACAGAGGAGAGAACTCGGAGGAATAGGAAAAAAAAAAGTTAATGGGTTAAGATAAAGGCAGTTTAATAGGACACAAAAGGAATTATTATTATTATTATTATTATTATTATTATTATTATTATTATTATTATTATTATTATTATTGACACCAGTCGACTAAGGTCATGATATTCGTGTGTGTGTATCAAAAGACAGGAAAGGTGGTGGTGATTAATTGGAAAGTGACAGAGCTGAGCATTACAGATTGTATGGAATAAGTGCTGGATATTGTCTTAGTTTTGTCTGAGATAGAGTTAATTTTTCTTCCTAATAGCTGGTATGGTGCTGTGTTTCATATTTACAGAATCACAGAATAGTTTGGGGATGAAAAGACCTTACAGATCATATAATTCCAACTCACCTCCCATGGGCAGGGAAACCTTCCACTAGACCAGGTTGATGAAAGCCCCATCCAACCTGGCCTTGAATGCATCACGGAATGGGGCACAGATCTAATAGATCCTTGTCCTTCTTACACAGGGAGCCCCAGAGCTGAATGCAATCCTTGAGGTGTGGCCTCACCAGGGTCAAGTACAGAAGGACGATCACTTCCCTACGTCTGTCGACCACAGTATCCTTGGTACAAGGCAGGCCTTCTTGGCCAACTTAGCACACTGCTGGCTCATATTCAGCCGACTATCCACCAATATCCCCAGGTCCTTTTCCCCTGGGCAGCTGTCCAGCCATCCTTCCCACAACATTGCATGGAGTTGTTGTGCCCCAAGTGCAGGACCCAGCACTTGGCCTTGTTGAACTTCATGCAGTTGGCCTCAGCCCATGGGTGCAGCAATCAACAAGACAGAAGTCACCTCACCAGCATTTTTAAAGCCATGGGCTGGCTGCTGCTCTTGCTGGCTATGGAGGCAGAGGGGATCCCACAGTCAGCATACAAACCAGGTGCCTTCTGCTGGCCTAGCAGGGCCACTGGCAGATGTGAGCCCAAAAGTACGGATCCCAGGTCTATGTCAAGGGTGACCTGCCACCTACAGACAGAAGTGACCTCGCATCCCTTTCTGTGACACGTTCCTGCTGCTGCCCTATCCACTGCAGAGGCAGAAGTGACCTCACAGTCTCTGCCACAGTCACATTCCTCCTGCTGGGGCAGCAGATCCTGAGGTAGAGCTGACTTCTCTAGTCCCTTAGAGACTAGGGCTCACTTTTCTGGATTAGAAATTTTGCAGATGGGCTGTTCTGCTTACTGTGTCAGGTGTGTGGTTAGGTTATGGGCAAGCTTTGTGGAATAGTTTTTTGTTTTACATCTGCCTAGAAGTCTAGGTTTAATGGAGCATGTTAATGCTAGTATTGAAGGCAGGGATTAGGGTGAGCACAAGAGTAAAGGAAAGGGCAAAGGACAATGGGCTTAGTTTTGCTTCATGTAATATTTTCAATTCAATCATTAGAATAGGGGTGTTATAAATGGCTCAGGATTCAAATTAGGATTAAATAAAAAAATAGGATTTATTGAAAGAATATAAAGGAATAGAGGTAAGCAAACAGCGCTGGGTGCACCGGCAGTCTCCGCTCCACCAGGACGCACACCAGTTACATCAAGCAGCTGATTTTTATGCTCCTAGACTAATACATATTCATTACTACTTCTAAAAAAAAAATAGATTATTAAAATTAGCTTCCGGGGTGCAGTCCCTCCTACTGGAGCATGCGCAGTCTCCTCTGGGGTCTCTTCTGGGGGTCTCTAGGGGTCTTTCATGCTGAAGGCTCGTAGTCTTCCTCTCCCCCTTTGTACTTACTGGGCACCATACCAAGTTTACAGAACATCCTCTTCAAGTCTTGTCTCCCAGCTGTCCTTCAGCTTCCTTCTCCTTCCTCTTTATCTCTCGGCCCCCCCTAACCAGATACCAAAGATCCACATAGTATCCCATAAGAGTCACTAGTTGTTATCAGTTGTTCTGAAACTCCCAGACACACGAGTAATTAAAACATTCTTCCCCAGCCATTCACAGACACATCTATAGCAGTGTTAGAAATAGAAGTCCAGAATAACAAAAGCAAACAGGTTCACAAATTTAAGAAGTGATAAATTGACTAGAATGAGGGGGAGACTGGGACACACTGCATCTGTGGTTCAAGAATTAAATTGCCAGTGCAGGGCCCAGAGGCAGACAGGATTCAAACAGAATTGTTCTTTATGGACACGAATTGTTAAAACATTCCTCACAATCCCTTATCTTCTTTTTAATATCAACAATTCGTGTCACTTCTGTTGTTAATAACTAGATTTCATCAGTCCGTCCTTGGAGGGTCCAATTCTTAAACATCATAATTGACATATCCCCTTCCTTTTTTAATGAAGTTATTACAAATGTACTATTTATCACCCGGTGTATTAATAACGTAAGGCAAGGTATCATACAAGGTATATAATTACACCACATGACAATAAAAATAACACTCTTTTAACCCATGGTCCACCAGGCAGCCATGAAAATAAATCCCATTCCATATCCTTCCAGGTTTGTGTTTGCTCGCTCACCTCCCCCCTTCCTTCTCTGGGATAGGAGAGAGAAATGGGAAAGTGAAGCCTGTGAGTTGAGATAAAAACAAGAAAATAATAACAATAATAATAATAATAATAATAATAATGATAATGATAATAGTACTACTAGTAATAATGTGTACGAAACAAGTGATGCACAATGCAATTGCTCACCACCCGCTGTCCGACGCCCAACCTAACCCCGAGCAGTACGGCCCTCCTCCCAGCCTGCCTGCTGGCAGGACAGTGAGAAGCTGAATTTGGCTTGGTCCTTGGCTTGGTGTAAGCACTGCTCTGTAACAATTAAAAACAATTAAAACATCAGCATATTATTAACATTCTTCTCATCCTAAACCAGAACATAACATTCTATCAGTTACTAGGAAGAAACACCCTTTTCATCAATCTTTAAACAGAAATTACTAAAGCTAAATTTTCCACAGACTTCTCCTTCTTGTGCTAGTAAATAATCCAAAGCTAGGCAATTTTGATACAAAGCAGTTCTCATCATTTATAACTATTTCTATTACGGCTAATAACCTAATTATTCTGTTAAGTATATATACTGGGGTCCTATAGTCCCAGGATCTGTCTTCTGCCCACGTATCTGGATCATAATAGGCAAACGCTTTCAGTCAAGGAGTTAGGCCCGCTTTCAGGGTCAATTCAGGCTTGTGTTACCGTTCGGCCTGTCAGGGTGATCCAGCTCCTGGAAAACGAATCATAATTTTATATAGGTTTAAAAAGGATCTTATGTTATTTTCTCAGGACAACCTGGACAACCTAATCTTAGTGTGGGAGAAGTCTGGTCGAGGCCCTCTCACTCGGCAGTCAATACCCATAGGGGTTGCCTCCCTCGGTAGACCATACACACCGCAGTGGAGGGTCCTGCCCCGGTCTTGCCTTCTCCCTTTTCTCCCTTTAGGCTTGTTCCCTTTATTTGGCATCCTTCATTCATGCAGAGCCTTGTTGCCAGAATATTAGTTCTCCCTTAGCTTGAGTTTCAGTTTCCCAGGAGCAGACTCAACCCTCCAAGTTTCAGTAGTTACTGGTCCTTTTATTCTGGATGCATGGGTCCCTTTCTGTGGTTCTCACAGCTGTTTCAGTAGTCAGTAAAACAAGGTACAGTCCCTCACATCGAGGGTTCAATGATTCTTCCCTCCTGTGGCTGCTTGTTGAAACACTTTCTTTTTTATCTTCTGACAAGTTAACAGTTATCTAATTTGCTTTGCCGTATGGCCCTTTCCAGGTTCCTGTAGTAGGATTCATCTGATAGCCTTTCAGGTTGATACAGATTTGACTACAGATACCAGGGTTTTGGCATTCATCACTATCTCCACAGTTTCCCAGCTGGACAGTCACATTCATTTATGTTGCATTCCTTCAGGGGCTCATCACCCCAGTCCCTGCAGTCTCTCTGCTGGTTACATACTTTATTGATATCTATGCATTCTCCACTTCTGCACTTGAATTTGCCAGGTCCAGAGCACTGAATACAGTTTGCTTCAACAGTGCCATCCAGACAGTCTCTCACACCACTGCACTGCCTTCTCCTATGGACACAGTTCCCATCTTCACATCTGAACTGATCTGGTCCACAGGTCCAAGAAGGGCAGTTAATTTCATCACTTCCATCCTTGCAATAAGGATCTCTGTCAAATCGCCACTTCTTGTAGATACATTCACCTGAGCCGCACTGCACCTCACTCACAGAACACTTCACCGGAGATGCAGGCTGGCGGCCACACTGCTCCAAAGATTCATCCGAGTGGTCGGAGCAGTCACCTTGACCATTGCAGACAAAGCTTTTGGAAATACATTGTCCACTACTGCATGTGAACTCTGCTGCACTACAAGTCACATTGCCACAATTCTCTTCATCTTCTCCACTGTCACAGTCTTTTTCACCATCACATTTCCATGACAGTGTTCTCATATGACACAGCTCAGCACTTTCGTCAGACCCATCTTCACAATCCGGGTCCCCATCACATTGCCATCTGTTTGGCACACACTGACCACTGTTGCACACAAAGATTTAGCACACATCTTCTTCACACAAGCACTCTCATCACTGCCATCTGAGCAGTCTTCACATTTTAATCTAGCACCGTCAGCAGCAGTGCACAGTCAGGCGAAGGCAAGCAGCAGGCAGAGCGCCCCACACCGTCACCTGTGTCACTTATACTACTCCTATTACCCATGCTGTTAGTGTCAGTGGCATCTTCCTTTTCTTTTTGCCACTGACCATTCACCACAAATGGATGAGACACATGATTACTAGTTAGGAAAGAGAGTGTAACGTCTGCTATACGGCTGCAGGCAGTGCCAGCTGCAACCTTAGGTTTGTGAAAGAGCCTGCCGGTGGTCATTTGGCAGTGTAATCTGCGTCTCTGCACTCCTGCCCTGCAATAGAGCTAAGTCGTCATTAGTAATAATTATAACACCGATCTGGGGACTAATAGTCTTTTTTGCATTGCAAGATAAACCTTTTATGAAAAGAATGCTAGAGTGAAGCAGCACAGCCGCTGCTGCCTCCATGGTTATGTCAGACAGTCTGCAGGGTCCTGATGTCCGCCCCTCTGCTCTGTGACGACTCGCCTCACGGTGAGAGTCGACTGCCATTGTCCACTGACGCCTCTGGTCTCCCGTAGCAACTCAATCTCGGATGTTCCGCAATTACTTCAATTTCCCCGCGTTTTGCAGCTTCTGTCAGGTCTATTCTGTGTCTCTCAGAGCCGTCCGTGGCTCTGCAGTGTCTCTCAGGGTTCTCTCTGTCCAGCGGTAGTCCCTCCGTAGTGTCTCGGGTCTCCCAGCGCCACTAAAGGCTCTCAGCACCACTCCGGTCTCTCGGCCTGTTCAGGTGTCAGCAAGTCCAGGTCTCAGCCTGTGCAGGCCTCATATGTTGCAGGAAGCATGTCATATCATGCTCCTGCCTTTTTCTTGTCACAGTCAAAACATTTAAGAGCAAAAATAGGATACACAAGATACACAAGATACACTGGGCCCATATATTAGGCACCACCACTCAAACTTGGATAAAACAGCACTTCTTTTCAGTCTGTCAAGCACTTCATTCGTCTCTGCCCACTCCCCTTGCGGAGAGTACGGAACAATGGATCGGAACTCTGCACTCGTTTTGCAGCAACGCTGCGTCTCACTCACACAGCACAATCACACACAGAGGCCTCCAGCACATCTCATTCATACCACAGGAATATAATTTAGAATGATAACCAACCAAACAAGTATTGTCTCTGACTGTGTTCTTCGTGAAGTGACTTGTAACACTTTGTTTCAAACCCTTACACTTACACAAATACTTTCAACACAAAATACATACAATATGCAAATATTACAATATACAAAATTTCAACACAAAGTACACACATACAATTATTAACACTCCAGTTAGTATCCTCCAGCAGCCGAAAACATACCGTTTGTCTGCAGTTTCAGGAGATCTCTGCTCCTGCGGTGAGCAGCTGAGAGTGGAGTCCCCTCTGAGCAAAACACTCAGGGTGCACCTAGGGGCGTCCGCGCCGCAGCCGATCCTGCAGCTGAGCAGAGTGTCTCCTGCCTGGCTCACCAAAATGACTCACAAAAAGCTGACTCCACAATCAATAAGATTGTAAAGTAGGTATGTTTACTCAGTTCCATGCAGCACGGGGCGGGTAGTCCCACCAAAGTCATGCACGCCTAATGTGGCAAATTGCTTTAATAAAGAGTTACATATACATAAACATTCCTATACATATACATATTCCTAACCTGTCCCTTTGTGAACAGTCCTCCTTATCTCAGACCCCTTGATTAAAGTCCGTACCATGAGGTTGTTTTTGATCTGGTTCTCGGGGTCCGAGAGACTCCTGTTATCTGGTGGTATAAGTGCAGCACAGGCACAGTAGCACATATTCATTCTTAATCAATTGCTCTCTAATTTCTAATTCCAATGTTTCAGCTTGCTCTTTTCCAGATCCACGGGTATTCTACTATTAATGTTCAAAGCCTGACAGACCCTGTCCTCCGTGGATCAAAATACGTGGGGTCTTAAGGGTTCTTTTGGTAATTCTATTATATAATACTGGATCATTTTTAATTTACTTTTTAATTTTCTGGGGCCCCTATTGTTCCAATTTCTAATCATTATTCATAATGGACTTTTTGGTCATATATCTGGTAATTTGCTCCCTTTCTGGTCCTTGGTCTTCGATTTTATCTGACCCATCCGGGAATTTTACTAGTGGCAATTCCCACAGCCCTTGGTTGCCCCCAGTGAGAGTGTCTTGCAGGGGGTTTAGGACCTATCACCCACCCACGTATCACTCCCTTCACAGGCCTAGCCCCCCCAACAGGAGATTAGAACCGGTGAGAAAACAAAAAGACCTCCACGCTGACTTTAGAAATCTCAGTTACACTCTCACACACAAACACTGGCAACCGCACCTTTACCCAACCGGACGGTATCTTATGAATCAGTCGTCTTCGTCCAGAATCCAATCGGATGGTATCCACAAGCGTCTCTGCTGTCTTTGTCTGGGATCGAACCAGACGGCATACACAAACGACTGTCGTCTTCATCCGGTTCAATCCCGGACACCGGAATCCAACCGAATGGTATCCAAACGACCCTGTCATCTTTGTCCAGATCTTCGCGCGCAGAATTACGGGCAAAAAACAGCTGGCAAGGGAGCTCAAAAAAAATCAAATTCTTTGCTTACCTTTATTCAGGTTCAGGATGGCATTAGTCCCGATCCGATTCAAACAGGAGCCACCAAATGGTGGGGCGCCTCTCCTAGATTAAATCAGAATTCAGGAACTATAGCCATCCCGGACGAGCCCCCAAATTGTTATAAATGGCTCAGGATTCAAATTAGGATTAAATAAAAAATAAGATTTATTAAAAGAATATAAAGGAATAGAGGTAAGCAAACAGCGCTGGGTGCACCGGTGTCGTGGTTCCGCTCGAGTGGGCAGCCGAGCTCCACCACAGCCGCTCTCTCACTCCCCCTCCTCAAAGAGGAATGGGGAGAAAAGATGTGAAAAGGGCTCAAGGGTTGAGATAAGGACGAGAAAATCATTCAATAATTATTGTAACGGGCAAGACAGACTCGGCATAAAGAGATAGTAAGATTTATTGCTCATCACTAACAAGCTAGAGAAGTGAGAAAACAAAGGAAAAAAAAAAACAAAAGCACCTTCCCCCCATCCACCCTCTTCCACCTCCTCCCCCTGAGCGGCGCAGGGGAATGGGGGAATGGGGGTTATGGTCAGTCTACAGCACTTCTTCTCTGCCGCTCCTTCTCGGTCACTCTCGTCCCCTGTGCTGTGGGGTCCCTCCCACGGGATGCAGTCCTTCATGAACTGATCCGGCGTGAGCTTCCCACAGGCAGCAGCTCTTCCAGAACTGCTCCAGACATGGGTCTGTACCACGGGGTCCATCCCTCAGGAGAAAACTGCTCCAACCTGGCTCCCCTACGGGCAGCAGCTCCTGCCAGATCACCTGCTCCTGCGTGGGCTCCTCTCCATGGGATACAGGTCCGGCCCGGAATCTGCTCCAGCAGGGGTCTTCCACAGGCAGCAGCCTCCGTCGGTGCAGGGCCACCTGCTCCACCGTGGTCTCCTCCACGGGCTGCAGCATGGAACCCTGCTCCACCGTGGTACTCCATGGGCTGCAGGGGGACATCCTGCTTCACCATGGTCCTCACCACAGGCTGCAGGGGACTTCTGCTCCGACGCCTGGAGCGCCTCTCCCCCTCCCTCTACACTGACCTTGGCACCTGCAGGCTGTTTCTCACTCCCTTGACTCTCCCGGCTGCTGTGTGGCGCAGCGTTTTTTTCCCTGTCTTAAATATGCTTTCACAGAGGCGCAAACAATATCGCTTATTGGCTCAGCTCTGGAAAACAATGGGGCCCTTCCCAAACATGGGGCAGCTTCTAGATCTTTCTCACAGAAACCACCCCTATAGCCCCCTGCTACCAAAACCTTGCCACGTAAACCCACTACAACCGGGAATCTCCGCTCCACCAGGACGCACACCAGTTACATCAAGTAGCTGATTTTTATGCTCCTAGACTAATACATATTCATTAGTACTTCTAAAAAATAGATTATTATAATTAGCTTCCGGGGTCCAGTCCCTCCTACTGGAGCATGCGCATCAGTCTCCTCTGGGGGTCTCTAGGGGTCTTTCATGCTGAAGGCTTGTAGTCTTCCTCTCCAAGTCCTTCCCCTTTGTACTCCTTTGGCACCGTACCAAGTTTATAGAACATTTTCTGCAGGTCTTTTCTCCCAGCTGTTCTTCAGCTTCTTTTTCTTCTTCTTAATCTCTTGGCCACCTGGTCAGATACCAGAGGTTTGCATAGTATCCCATAACAGTCACTAGTTGTTATCAGTTGTTCTGAAACCCCCAGACATCAAAGACTTCATACAAACACAAATAGCTTTCTTACTGACACTTCACGAGTAATTAAAACATTCCTCACCAGCCATTCACAGGGACAGTCACACCTATAGCCGTGTTAAATTAATCTCGAAGAAGACAGGAAAAAAGGCTGTAACTGTTAGAAATAGAAGTCCGGAATAACAAAAGCAAACAGGTTCATAAATTTGAGGAGTATTTTCTGAAGACTTGATAAATTGACTAGAATGAGGGGGAGACTGGGACACACTGCATCTGTGGTTCAAGAATTAAATTGCCAGTGCAGGACCCAGCGGCAGACAGGACTGTTCTCTATGGACACGAATTGTTAAAACATTCCTAACAGTAATATGCAGCAATCATACTTCATCTATCTTAGATTTTCTCTATTAAATTAAATTCTTTTAATGTTCTTTAGAATGATAGGCACATCATGTTTAAACTTCTTGATAGCCTGCCTTTGTAGCTTTTTGTTTAGATCTGAATTCCATTTCTGGAATCGTTTCTGACTGGTCTTTCTTGTTGCTTGGAATTAGGAAAAGCTTGATATCTTCACCTGTGTGAAGCAAGAGTTTCAAAGAACTGCTAAACTTGTGAATCCAGATGAGCTTGTTGGTGAGTTGTTTCTTTACTGTGTTCTAACCTTCTCATTGGTCAAACAACTTTGAATGTAACAACAACAGCAAACACCCAGAAACACCCATGCCTTAGTGGCTGGAGAACAAGAGAACCAGCTGGAGAACGAAAAACTGGAGACTGCATGGAGTCTCCTGAATCACCCTTCTTTGTTCCCTCTTTTGTATTCCTGATGGTCTGGTCATTAAGTCTAATGTTATCTCAGCCATGGGGCTTTCCAACCCCAATGGCCACATTCCCAAATCTCCCCCTTTTTTATTAATATCAACCATTTTCTCGACACGAATTAGCACTCCATATATAACATCGGTACTCCAGGAAGGTGTTGGGTTCCTTGGGGAGATGCTTGGCAGGTCCACAAAGATGGGTAGTGTGCCCAGGGAGGTGCTTGCATGTTCCACCAAGATTCTTTAGGACCTCCAGGGAGATGCCTGAGTGACCAGGGGAGAAACTTGGGTGCAGCAGGGATATGCTAGTTTGCCCTGGAGAGGGAGGTGCTTTTGCGCCCTGGGAATAGGATTAAATAGGATTAAATAAAAAATAGGATTAAATAAAAAAATAGGATTTATTAAAAGAATAGAGGTAAACAAACAGCGCTGGGTGCACCAGGAATCTCCGCTCCTCCAGGACACACACCAGTTACATCAAGTAGCTGATTTTTATGCTCCTAGACTAATACATATTCATTACTACTTCTAAAAGAAATAGGTTATTATAATTAGCTTCCGGGGTCCAGTCCCTCCTACTGGAGCATGCGCAGTCTCCTCTGGGGGGTCTCTTCTGGGGGTCTCTAGGGGTCTTTCATGCTGAAGGCTTGTAGTCTTCCTCTCCAAGTTTTTTTCTTGTCCTTCTCCTTTGTACTCCTTGGCACCGTGTCAAGTTTATACAACATCCCTGCAGGTCTTGTCTCCTAGCCATCCTTCAGCTTCTTTTTTTTTCTTCTTCTTAATCTCTTGGCCACCTGGTCAGATACCAGAGGTTTGCATAGTATCCCATAACAGTCACTAGTTGTTATCAGTTGTTCTGAAACCCCCAGACATCAAAGACTTCATACAAACACAAATAGCTTTCTTACTGACACTTCATGAGTAATTAAAACATTCCTCACCAGCCATTCACAGGGACAGTCACACCTATAGCCGTGTTAAATTAATTTCGAAGAAGACAAAAAAAAAGGCTGTAACTGTTAGAAATAGAAGTCCGGAATAACAAAAGCAAACAGGTTCATAAATTTGAGGAGTATTTTCTGAAGACTTGATAAATTGACTAGAATGAGGGGGAGACTGGGACACACTGCATCTGTGGTTCAAGAATTAAATTGCCAGTGCAGGGCCCAGAGGCAGACAAGACTGTTCTCTATGGACACGAATTGTTAAAACATTTGTCACACCATGAGACTTTAGAGAAGTATCACAATTCCTGCCTTGCCCTAAGGGGCCAAGCACCTAAAGTTAAGGGTTAGGAGAGGGGTTGAAGGTGAGGAGGTTAATGCACAGGAACAGGGGTTTTGGGTGTTAGTTGTTCATGTATGGGATTAGGGACTAGGGCTCACCTTTGTGAGATAGAGAGTAGGGAAAATTTAGTGGAAGTGTTTCTTGTTATACTTAAGGTGTGATGTCTGTGGTTAGGGTATGGGCAAGCTTTGTGGTTTAGGGATTTGTTTAGGTCTGTGAAGATGTTGTCTAGGGTTACACAGATCATTTCAATGCTAGGATTAAGGGTAGGGGTCTAGGTAAGTAAGAGAGTAAGCATAAGGGAAAGAGACTATGGGCTGAGTTTTGGCTTCAAGGGATATTTTGAGGTTTGGTGTTAGAGTAGTGGATTCCTGTCAGGGTGTGGAGTAGCATTTAGGTTTAGGGTTTAAGGTTACTGGTTGAGACAGAGTATCTGTCTCACCTCTGTTGGCTACTCCATTCCTAAGACAGAAGTGGTACCTGTCCAAATGGAAAAGCACACAAAGATCTCTAGGAGCACCTTGCACAATATGCCCAGCAGCTCTGTACCACCACATAAGTGAGCTTCCTGCTATTAAGATTTGGTTCCAGAATGGCTCCTATGGATTCAGGGTAATTTTTCCCAATCCCTCATGCATGCTTCTGTTTCCCCCTGCGATCTTGGAGGCACTGGCTGCCTCTGTGTAGAAAACTGATAGTAGCCCTGAAGGATGACTTTAGGCAAAAGTTGAAATCTCTGACATCACAACCAGAGGTGCTGCTCTGTAGAGCGAGGGGGCAGTGGTGGCCAGGGCATGGGGGCACTGCACAGCCGTGCTGGGCAGGCTGGGAGGCAGACCCAGCTCATGGGGTCACTGCCATTGCCCCAGGGCTGCAAGGAATCACTTGCCAGACTCCTTTGCTGAGGTTTCTGCATGTCCTTGGGCTGCAGAGCTCTCCTCTGCCTGCTCATACCAGATTGAGCACCTGAGCTCTACTCAGTCCACCTCGGACAGGCTCACATTCTGCAGGCTCCATTCACTGCTGTCTCCTGGACTCAGCCAGCCCCGGCAAAGGAGTTAGGTGAGTGATCTGTTGCAGCCCTGGGGCAATGGTTGTGACATTTCCTTGTTTCTCACAGCCTTCAAAGCTCAGCAGCACAGCACTCGACCATGGCATCGCTTGCTCTGTGCCATTGGACTCCCTCGAGGTGTTCCCAGGGCCTCAGGGCTGACAGCTCCTGAAGGCAGCAGCATCTCTCCTGGGGTGTTGCATTTGAAGCAGACCAAATTCATCACTGACTGCTCCTCTATGATTTTGGGAGAGACTGGTTTAAGAAGTGTGATTAAATTTTATTATTAAAATAACTATTAAAGTTTAGTTGTCAAACATGAGTAAAATGATTCCCTCCCTAAACTCCTATTCCTTTCCCACTGCATGGCAGGACACTGCAGCCATGATAGGCAGGGACCATTTCATCCCTCTGAGCTTTCTTCACTATTTCTTTCACAAACTGAGAAGAAACATCTTGGTGATTCGTGTCTCTACAAGAGAGAGGAGACCAGAATGCTCTAAAATGGTGTCCATGAAGAGAGCGGAATGGGACAATAAGACAGCATTGACTGACTTTCCCCTACTGTGAATATGAAAGGTCTTCAGTCCTTATATAAGTATATTCATCATCTTTCGCATGACCAGCATGGTGACTGGGATGTGGAACACACTCATCATTGTGCTGGTGCCTACAAGCTAACACCTGCAGATGCCCGTGGCCTTCTTCCTGGGGGAGATCTGTCCTCCTTGCAGACTTTGTACAGCTCCACCACCCTGAGCCAGATACTAGCCAGCTTTCTGACTGGGGACAGCATCCCCTTTGCTCACAGAGGTGGGAGCACTATCAGCTGCACCTTCTGCATGAACGGAGTGCTTCCTGCTGGGGGCCATGTCCCACCATCAGCATGGGCTGTATGCCATCCCTGTTCTCTGCAAGGCTCGAGAAGTGGAAGGTCTGACTCCAGAAGGCAGCTGTACCTGAACCAGGAGAATTTCTCTCATGTACAGTAATTATTTCTCCTCCTCCCAGCTACGGTTCTGTGGCCCCAGTGTCATGAACCCCTTCTGTGGTTTTGCCCCATTGCTGGAGCTCTCCTGTTTTGCTTTCATAATCTGCAGTTTGTATCCAAACTTCTCCTTCTCTCCCATGCAGTTTTCATGTATGAGCGTCCTGTTTTGGCAGGCCCAAGGCCTTATCCACCTGCTCTTTTGTCCTCAAGAGTGTCACTGTTTTCTATGACACTATCATCACTCTCTGTGTGAAGTCCATAAAGGCTGTTCTCAGAGGTTTTAACCAATCCCTTTCCCCAGTCTTCATCATCCCTCTTGTCAATCTTCAAGTTGCTTAGTGGTGGTGTGGGAAGGGTAAGAGAGGTGCTGTTGGAGCTGCTGATGTAGTCATAAGACCTGTCTCAAAGAGCTGGGAAGGGACAAATTGATCGATGATATTCCTTGGGACTCAGAAAAGGAAGATGTCAAAAGCATCTTCTACTAGAAGGGCAAGCAGAAGGGTGATTAAGCCTCAGAAATGATTAAAATGCCATTCTTAACCCTAGCCCTCAACCCAGAACTGAACTATAAGCCTCAAAGCTTGCCCCCTTTTCCTAAACCTTGAGCAGGATCCTTGAGCAGAACACCAACCCCTCCCTTAAAGCCCTTGTCATTCCCTTAACCCTGGAGGGTGACCTCTAATCCCTAATCTTTGTCCTGAACACCTAATCCCCAAAGCCCACACAGCACACAGCACAATGATTTTATAAATGATTTGGATGTAGGACTAGAAGGTGTGTTGAGTAAATTTGCCAACAACACCAAACTTGGAGGAGTTGTGGACTCGGATGAGGGTGGAAAGGCCTTGCAGAGAGATCTGGACAGACTGGAGAGCTGGGCAATCTCCAGCTTGATGACCCTTATGGGTCCCTTCCAACTCCAATATTCTATGATTCTATGATTAATTTTGTGAGTTATTCTCATTGTAACAGCAGAGCTACAGCTAAGTTCTTCTGGAAGACAACTGAAATAGCTTCTTCAGTGCTTGCTTGAGCTCCTGGTTCCTCATGCTGTAGATGAGGGGATTCACTGCTGGAGGTACCATGGAGTACAGAACTGACACCACCATGTCCAGGTGTGCGGCGTAGATGGAGGGGGGCTTCAGGTGGGCAAATGTGGCAGTGCTGATAGACAGGGAGACCACTGACAGGTGGGGGAGGCACGTGGAAAAGGCTTTGTGTTTGCCTTGATCAGAGGGGATTCTCAACATGTTCCTGAATATCTGAATATAGAACAGCACAATGAAAACAAAGCAACCAGCACCTAAACAGAAGTTAAAAGCAATGAATCCAACTTCCCTGAAGTAGTCTGAGTCTGAGCAGGAGAGCTTGTGGATTTGGGGGACTTCACAGAAAAACTGGTCCACAGCATTGACATGGCAGAGGGGCAGGGAAAATGTGTTCGCTGTGTGCAGGACAGCATTGAGAAAGCCACTGGCCCAGGCAGCTGCTGCCATGGTGGCACAAGCTCTGCTGCCCAGGAGGCTCCCATAGTGCAGGGGCTTGCAGATGGCAACATAGCGGTCATAGGCCATGACGGTGAGAAGGGAATACTCTGCTCCAACAAAGAAGAATAAAAAGAAGACCTGTGCAGCACACCCTTGATAGGAGATGGTCCTATTGTCCCAGAGGGCATTGGCCATGGCCTTGGGCAGAGTGGTGGAGATGCAGCCCAGGTCAAGGAGGGCGAGGTTGAGGAGGAAGAAGTACATGGGGGTGTGCAGGTGGTGGTCGCAGGCTACAGCGGTGAGGATGAGGCCGTTGCCCAGGAGGGCAGCCAGGTAGATGCCCAGAAAGAGCGTGAAGTGCAGGAGTTGCAGCTCGCGCGTGTCTGCGAATGCCAGCAGGAGGAACTCACTCACAGAGCTGCTGTTGGGCATTTGCTTGTTCTGGACATGGACACTGCTAAATGAGAAAAAATAAATAAAAATAAATATAGAGTGTTACGAGTAATGTCTGACCAAAATTCATATAATTCCCAATTAAAGCCTTACATTCCTTATTTCCAAGAGGACCTTTGTGTCTCTCCCTGTCTGGAGCCCTGCTGTGTGCTTGCTGAGTGTCCTGTACACTTCAGTCTCCTCAGCTCCCAGTGAGCCTGCGCTGATCCATTTGAGGTTCCAAGAGGGAAGGTTCCTGGGAAGTGGCTCCCTCTATTGAGTGAGGGGTGTTTGGCTGTGGAACTCTGTGTGCGTCTTCCCTGTTCAATACCCAGGAGACAAAATCAGCAGGTGGATTGTGTGATTTTGCCAGAGAGAACAGGGAGCATCTCCTGCTTCACCCGCCATGCACAGCACTCCCCATCAGTATCAGACACCACCAGCTGTAATGCTCAGCAAGGGAAAGAAGCAGGCATGGGCAGGCAGGGCGGACCCAACCCAGTGCAGAGGCTGTGGTGTTGGTAAGGTACAGCCTGTCCTTACAGCCCTGTGCCATCTGGCTGGCACAGACAGGAGAGGGACAAGAGCTCTGGAGTGGAAGAAGCATTTGGAATATGCTCCTTGTCATATGGTAGGAATTTGGGGGTAAGACTTCTGTGGAGCCAGGAGCTGGACTCGATGATCCTTGTGGGTCCCTTCCAACTTGGGATATTCTATGATTCTGTGATTCTGTGCCTTCTTCAATGGAGGAAGGCGGAGGGGGCCTGCAGCAAATGTGTCTACTTACACAGAGATTTAGGGTTCAGACACCCCATATTCTCAGCCACCCAGGTTATACAAGCCATGACAGAAGTTATGAGGGGAAGAGATGAGACCACGAGCTGCTGCAAGGAAGGTGCCTGAACTGCAGGGATGGCAGGGAGGGAGCAGCTCCCTCTCACTGCCTGCCCATGTCCCTGCTGCCTGCAGCTGTCCATGCCAGCAGCTCTTTCTCTGTACCCATGTCTCTTCCTGCCCATGCTCACAGACCCCATCCCATCCTCTGCGTGCCCAGCTCTGCCCTGCAGACACCTCCCTGGGATGGGGACAGCTCTAGGGACATCCCCCTCTCAGTAGGTCCTAAAGAACGGCTCTGAAAAGCCCTGGTGTACTCTGTAAGCAGAGAGAAAGAAGGGAAGGGATACTCTTAGGTTCATCACTAACCTGTTTATGTCTCATTCCAATGCAATAGGAAGCTCCGTTACCTGTGCAAACACAATCACTCTGTTAATACAGTCCCTGCCCCAGAGTCAGAATATGAAAGCGCAGCAAGAGTGCAGAAAGAGCCTTCTCTTTGTGGGCAGCCCCTGCCCTTCCCTTCCTCTGTCCAAGCCATTGGGCAGCTCCCCTGGCAGGCTGAGTGCTGTGCCTGGCAGGCGGCAGAGGCCCTGCCCCAGCACACAGCCCCTGGTGCACAGCAGGGACCCTGCTCTGCACCACAGCCCTGGGCACCCCTGCAGCTGCCCTGCAGCACCTTCTCCTCCACACCGCACAAGCCATGAGTGACATCCTGGCAGCTCCTGGCCAGGCAGAGATGTCTCACACCTAGGAGCCCCTTCCAGGAACTTCCCCTGCACTGTCCTACAGCCAGAGACTGTGGTGGTTTTACCCTGCTGGGCAGCTAAACCCCACAACCGCTCTCTCACTCCCCCTCCTTTAGATGAGGAGGGGGAGAAGTAAAGCAAAGAACAACTCACGGGTTGAGATAAGGATAATTTAATTAAAGGGAAATAATTATAATAATTAAATAAAGACTACCATGAACTAAACAATTTAACTAAGGGGAAATAAAAGGGAAAGGGGAAAAAGGGAGGAAAACAAACAAACAAAATAAATGAAAGCTATATGGAAGTGCAGACGAAAGAAATTACTCTCTACTTCCCACAAATGAGCCATGATTGACCATGTCCTTGAAGCAAGGCCTCAACGCACGCAGCCAGTGTTCGAGAGGAGGACCGACATCTTCTCAACGAGAGCCCACCCCTCCCCTCTTCTTCCTGTTTCCACCTTTTATTGCTGAGTGTGACACCACATGGTATGGAATATCCCATTGATTGGTTTAGGTCAGCTGCTCTAGTGATGTTTCTCTCCCCACTTTTTGCCCACCCCCTAGGAGGGTTAGAGAAAGGCCCAATGCTGTGCCACTGCTGCTCAGCAGTAGACACAACACTGGTGTGATAACACTGCTGTTCCAGCTACAAGTACAGAGTATGGCACTGTATGGGCTGCTGCCGGGAAAGTTAACATTCCAGCCAGACCCAGTACAGAGCCTTACTGTGGGCAGAGCTGTGAAGGTTTCTCCTGCACTGAGCACTCCTCTGTGTGCACCCTCCAGGCTGCCTGGAATCCCTTTCTGCCTGGGTGCCTGCAGTCAGAGCCCCCAGCCCTGCTGCGCTGTGCAGAGGAGCTGCTCCTGGGCACAGTTGTCTCTCTGCACCAGGGCCTCTTGCCAGGAGCTCTCTCTGTTCCAGGAGCCCGGCCCAACTCAGCAGCACAGGCCCAGCTCAATGCACTGGAATCACCCCGCTGGGGGCTTTCCTGATGAGCCCACAAACCTCAGGCACTCAGACACAATTGAAAACATCTCTCCAGAAGTCCAAGTCAGAGGCAAGTTTCCTGCAGTTTCCCCCTGAGGGCCAGCACTGACATAGCCTCCCTGGAGCTAGTTAGAGCAGAACATTGGAGGCAGTGAGGACAAGGAGACAAAGGCAATGTGAAGGTGACACTGATGTGTAGACAAACTGGATGTGTTTCAGCAAGCACAAGGGCCAGGCCTTGACCCCCAGCTCCTGTGAAGGGAGATCCTTTCCCTTCACACCTTGCTCAGGGCTCTTCAAGGGGCAGCAGGAGATATTGAGGTGAATGGCCAAGTGCAGGAGAATGGTACGACCCCTGCCTGGTTCATGGGTGGAGGCGAGGAGGCAATGAGGCCCTGGTGTTTTAACAGTAAGCTGTCTCCTCATAGGCCTCAGTGGCAGAGACAACAGCCATAGCCATGGGCACAAAGACCTGGGTCCTGTTGGGACTTTCAGCCTTGACGTAGCCCTTACTCCTCTCCAAATGATTATATCCTAGGGACTCCCAGACATGTACCTCTTTACTGGCTGCCTGTAGACACTTGTCCACATGGTGTCACACCAGATGTGAACTGAGCCTGATAACTCAGATCATCTTGGTGGCCATGCTCCTTGTAAGGCAACTCTATAGGAATCTGGCCTGGTTCCTAGTGAGCAGGCACCACTGCTCCTATGGCATCCCTCGTGGTGCCCAGGCCCTCCTCCTTCTGGGCACTGCTCACTCAGTAAGGTCCCAGTCTGCCCTGATGTGTGGGGTTCCTCTTCCTCTGGTGCAGGACTGGGCTCTTCTTCTTCTTTAAATGTCAAGAGGTTTCCCTAGGCAAAATCCTGCAGTTTCTCAAGATTCCCCTGGACAGATGCTCCATTCTGTCAGCTGTTCATGTCTTCAGGCAGTTGGTTCAACCTTCGTGTGGTTGTGCTATCCCTGACAAGACAGCAGCACCAAGAGTTACAGGAACATTTGGATAATAGAGGAGTAACCAGTTGAATGGAATTGCAGCACAGATTCACAGATGGGCAGGGGATGGAAGGCTGCCAAGTTCCACTTCTGTGTTTCCTTCTCATGCATGCTGTCAGTTTGTCTGGAGCTGTGTCCTGAATGTTATGGGTCTGTGCTGGTCAAAATTAAAAGGACCAGAGCCCAGCTGGAGTTCAATCTGTCTATTAATGTCAAAGACAATAAAAAACTGTTGATATAAACACTTTAAATAAAGGAGGATTAAGGAGAATCATCATTCTTTATTGGATGTGGTGGGAAACCTGGTGACAAGAGATGAGGTAAAGGCAGAGGTACTCAATGCTTTCTTTGCCTCAGGCTCTAGCAGCACAACCAGTTGTTCCCCCAGACATTTCTTCCTCCTCATGGCCTGTGCTGCCAGCCTTCTAGAGTGGTTTGTGTCAGGTGAGGCACTGGAACAGGTTGCTGAGAGGCCTTATAGATGCGCCATCCCTGGATCTGTTCAAGAGCAGGTTAGATGAGGCCCTGGGCAACCTAACCTCATGGGAGCATCCCTGTCCGGGGGTTTGGAACTAGATGATCTTTAAAATCTCATCCAATATGAGCCATTCTATGGTTCTATGATCTCACAAACTATACCTCAAGCATGACTCCCATGCCATCAGCTTTCCTGTGGTCTATCACCTGACCAGAACAGAAGGTGCCTTGCCATTTTCAATGGCATGTGCATGCTTCTGCCCTTTACGGTCCCTATCTGTTCCACATTCCTCCTGCTGGTCTGTCAGCTCCAGAGACAGAAGTGACCTCCCAGCCTCCTTCACAGCCACGTACCTCCTGCAGGCCCAGCAGATCCCGAGGCACAGCTGATCCCATCACAGCATTCCCAGGCAGCTCCTCCTTGTGGCCTCTGATCTGATCACATACATGCCACCTCACATGCCTCTTCCAATGCCATACGACTGCTGCAGGACCTCGCAGTCCGTGACCTTCCCCAAGAGGAGAAACAGCTGAAGTTAGGGTAGGAGTGGGGTTGAAGCTGAGATGTGCTGTGTGCCTGTTGGAGGGCTTTGGGACTTAGGTGTTCAGGTAAATGTTTAAGAATTACAGGTCACCCTCCAGGTTTAAGGGAACGGTAAGGGCTTCAAGGAAGTGTTTGGTGTTCTGCTCAAGGATCCTGCTCCAGGTTTAGGATGAGGGGAAGACTTGAGGCTTATAGTTCAGATCTGTGTTAATGCCTAGGGTTAAGGCTGTCGTTTCGATCACTGGTTAGGCTTAATCACCCTTCTGCTTGCCCTTCTAGTAGAAAATTGGTTTAATATCTGCCTTTTTAAAATTCTGAGGAATGTCTTTTATCAATCGGTCGTTTTGATTTTGCCGAGGCGATTGGCTCCGGGGCAGACGTGTTCTGCAGCGGAGCGGGGGATCGGGCCAGGCAGGGCTAATTTTTCCGGCATCGAGCCTACTTGAGGGAGCCGCCAGGACCCGGCAGCCCTCGTGAGGGAGGCTGACGAGGCGTATAGGTAGCCAGCAGCGCCCCCTCCCCAGCCATTCAAAAGCTGCCCCTAGGGAGCGCGAGTGATCAGGAGCACGGCGAACAGAGCGGGCAAACAGGGCGTGGCGCGTCAGAAGGGCGTGGCGCGGCAGTTAGCGCGGCAGTTCGCGCAGGCAGAGTGAGCAGGAAGGGCAGAGCACTCCCCCCGCCCATACGAACACCTCCTTAACAACAGCCGTTAGCTAGGCGATAATGGTCTCCACCAGGCATGGTGTGCTCTCCAGGAAGTCGGTACACACCCAGACCGACTACCCGTTAAAAAATGCAGCAGTTCAGGTCACCAGATGCAAGGAGTGTCTGAGCCTGTTGCTGCCATCGGCGGGAGGCAGAGAAACTGCGTGTGTGAGGTGCGAGCAGGTGGATGACCTGGTCTGCATGGTGGCAGAGTTCAAGGAGGAGGTGGAGAGGTTGAGGGATATCAGGGAGTGTGAGCGAGAGATAGACTTGTGGAGTAACTCCCTGCAGGGCCTCAAGGAGAGGTATCGAGGTGAGACACCCCAAATGGGGGTGGACCCCCTGCCCTGTCACCCTCGGGCAGAGGGAGGGGATCTGGGAGTTGAGGAGGAATGGAAACAGGTCCCTGCTCAACATCGCAAGCGATGCCCTCCCCTTCCAGCCCCACCTTCCCAGGTGCCCTTACGCAACAGGTTTGAGGCCCTGGAGCTCGAGAGACCGGTGCATGAGGAAGAGGTAGCAAGTGTTCCCAGGAGGATGCCTAGGGCGAGGAGGTCGACTCCACGCCTCAGGACTGCCTCCACCAAGAAAGACAGAAGGGTTATTGTTGTGGGAGACTCGATTCTTAGGGGAACAGAGGGCCCTATTTGTCGGCCTGACCCTACCCGTAGGGAAGTCTGCTGCCTCCCTGGGGCCAGGGTCAGGGACATTGCCAGGAAGCTTCCCAACCTGGTATGCCCCTCTGACTATTATCCTCTTTTGATAGTCCAGGCAGGTAGTGACGACATTGAAGAGAGAAGCCTGAAAGCTATCAAACAAGACTTTAGGGGGCTGGGACGGTTAGTGGATTTAGTGGATGGAGCGGGAGTGCAGGTGGTGTTTTCGTCCATCCCTACAATGGCAGGGAGGGGTACAGAGAGGACAAGGAAAGCCCACCTGTTAAACACGTGGCTCAGGGGCTGGTGCCAATGCAGAAATCTTGGGTTTTTCGACCATGGGGCACTTTACTCGGCACCCGGCCTGATGGCCGCAGACGGGTCCCTATCTTTTAGGGGAAAAAGGATCCTGGGCCAGGAGCTGGCAGGGCTCATTGAGAGGGCTTTAAACTAGGTAAGAAGGGGGATGGGGCTGAAGCAAGGATTGTTGGAGCTGTGCCAGGGGGAACAACTTCAACTTCCCTGACATATCCTGGAAGCACAACACAGCCCAGAGAAAGCAGTCTAGGACGTTTCTGGAGAGCGTGGAAGATGGCTTCCTGACGCAGCTGGTTAGCGAGCCTACCAGGGGTGGCGCCCCACTAGACCTTCTCTTCACAAACAGAGAAGGACTGGTGGAGGATGTGGTTGTCGGAAGTTGTCTTGGGCAGAGTGACCACAAAATGGTGGAGTTCACTATTGTTGGTGAGGCCAGGAAGGGGACCAGTAAAACCGCTGTATTGGACTTCTGGAGGGCTGACTTTGTGCTGCTGAGGACACTGGTTGGTAGAGTCCCTTGGGAGGCGGTTCTGAAGGGCAGAGGGGTCCAGGAAGGCTGGGCGTTCTTCAAGAGGGAAATCTTAATGCCACAGGAACCGTCTGTCCCCACGTGCCCAAAGACGAGCTGGCGGGGAAGAAGACCAGCCTGGCTCAACAGAGAATTGTGGCTTGAGCTTAGGAGAAAAAAGAGGGTTTATAATCTTTGGAAAAGTGGGCAGGCCACTAGGGAGGACTATAAGGATGTTGCGAGCCTGTGCAGGGACAAAATTAGGAAGGCCAAAGCTCATCTGGAGCTTAATCTGGCTACTGCCGTTAAAGATAACAAAAAAATGTTTTTATAAATACATCAACACAAAAAGGAGGACTGAGGAGAATCTCCATCCTTTACTGGATGCAGGGGGAAACCTTGTTAAAAGAGATGAGGAAAAGGCGGAGGTGCTTAATGCCTTCTTTGCCTCAGTCTTTAGAGGCAATACTGGTTGTTCTCTGGATACCCAGTACCCTGAGCTGGTGGAAGGGGATGGGGAGCAGGATGTGGCCCTCACTATCCACGAAGAACTGGTTGGTGACCTGGTTGGTACGGCACCTGGATGTGCACAAGTCGATGGGGCCGGATGGGATCCACCCGAGGGTACTGAGAGAACTGGCAGAGGAGCTGGCCAAGCCGCTTACCATCATTTATCAGCAGTCCTGGCTATCGGGGGAGGTCCCAGCTGACTGGCGGCTAGCAAATGTGACGCCCATCTACAAGAAGGGCCGGAGGGCAGACCCAGGAAACTACAGGCCTGTCAGTTTGACCTCAGTGCCAGGGAAGCTCATGGAGCAGATCCTCTTGAGAGTCATCACGCAGCACTTGCAGGGCAAGCAGGCAAGCAGGCCCAGTCAGCATGGGTTTATAAAGGCAGGTCCTGCTTGACAAAACTGATCTCCTTCTATGACAAAGTGACACGCTGGGTGGATGAGGGAAAGGCTGTGGATGTGGTCTACCTTGACTTCAACAAGGCTTTTGACACTGTCTCCCACAGCATTCTCCTCAAGAAACTGGCTGCTCTTGGCTTGGACTGGCGCACGCTTTGTTGGGTTAGAAACTGTCTGGATAGCCGGGCCCAAAGAGTCGTGGTGAATGGAGTCAAGTCCAGTTGGAGGCCAGTCACTAGTGGCGTTCCCCAGGGCTCGGTACTGGGGCTGGTCCTCTTTAATATCTTCATCGATGATCTGGATGAGGGGATTGAGTGCACCCTCAGTAAGTTTGCAGATGACACCAAGCTAGGTGCGTGTGTCGATCTGCTTGAGGGTAGGAAAGCTCTGCAGGAGGATCTGGATAGGCTGCACCTATGGGCTGAGGTCAACTGCATGAAGTTCAACAAGGACAAGTGCCGGGTCCTGCACCTGGGGCGCAATAACCCCAAGCAGAGCTACAGACTAGGAGAGGAGTGGTTGGAGAGCTGCCAGGCAGAGAAGGACCTGGGAGTGATGGTGGATAGTCGGCTGAATATGAGCCAGCAGTGTGCTCAGGTGGCCAAGAAGGCCAACGGCATCCTGGCTTGCATAAGAAACAGTGTGACCAGCAGGGCTAGGGAGGTGATCGTCCCCCTGTACTCGGCTCTGGTGAGGCCGCACCTCGAGTACTGTGTTCAGTTTTGGGCCCCTTGCTACAAGAAGGACATGAAGGTGCTTGAGCAGGTCCAGAGAAGGATGACGAAGCTGGTGAGGGGCCTGGAGAACAAGTCCTACGAGGAGCGGCTGAGGGACCTGGGCTTGTTCAGCCTGGAGAAAAGGAGGCTCAGGGGTGACAATATCACTCTCTATAGATACCTCAAAGGAGGCTCTAGCGAGGTGGGGGTTGGTCTGTTCTCCCACGTGCCTGGTGACAGGATGAGGGGGAATGGGCTAAAGTTGCGCCAGGGGAGTTTTAGGTTGGATCTTAGGAAGAACTTCTTTATCGAAAGGGTTGTTAGAAATTGGAACAGGCTGCCTAGGAAAGTGGTGAAGTCACCATCCCTGGAAGTCTTCAAAAGATGTTTAGATGTAGAGCTTAGAGAAATGGTTTAGTGGGGACTGTTAGTGTTAGGTCAGAGGTTGGACTCAATGATCTTGAGGTCTCTTCCAACCTAGAAATTCTGTGATTCTGTGATTCTGTTTTGCAAGGTCTTTGGGATAGGTCTTATGACAGTGTCAGCAGTTCCACCAACACCTCTCTCACCCTTCCCACACCACTGCTAAGCAACTTGAAGACTGACCAGAGGGATGATGAAGGTTTGGGAAAGGGCTTCATTAAGATCTCTGAGGAGGGCTGTTCTGCACTTCACACAGCCAGTGATGATGGTGTCATAGAAAACTGTGACACTCGTGAGGATGGAAGAGCAGGTGGATAAGGCCTTGGGCAACAACACAGGACAAACACTCATGAAAACTGCATGGGAGGGAAGGGGAAGATTGCATCCAAAATGTAGATTATGAAAGCAAAGACCATGAGTATTACCGTGGCACTGCAGGACAGCTCCAGCAATGGGGCAAAATCATAGCAGGTGTGCATGACACTGGGGCCATGGAACTGTAGCAGGAAGGAGGAGAAATAATTACTGTACATGAGAGAAATTCTCCTGGTTCAGGTACAGCTGCCTTCTGGAGTCAGACCTTCCACTTCTCGAGCCTTGCAGAGAACAGGGATGGCATACAGCCCAGGGCTGACGGTGGGACATGGCCCCCAGCAGGAAGCACTCCGTTCATGCAGAAGGTGCAGCTGATAGTGCTCCCACCTCTGTGAGCAAAGGGATGCTGTCCCCAGTCAGGAAGCTGGCCAGCATCTGGCTCAGGGTGGTGGAGCTGTACAAAGTCTGCAAGGAGGACAAATCTCCCCCAGGAAGAAGGCCACAGGCCTCTGCAGGTGCTGGCTCTCAAAAACCAGCACAATGATGAGTGTGTTCCACATCCCAGTTACCGTGCTGGTCATGCGAGAGAGGATGAAGAGATGTGTCTAAGGGGGGTTGAGGAACTTCAATATTCATGTTAGTGGAAACTCAGCCAATGATGTCTTATTGCACCATTTCCTTTTCTTCATGGAATCCCTTTTAGAGCATTCTGGTCTACTCTGTCTTGTTGGGACAAAAATCACCAAGATGTTTCTTCCGCACTTCCTAAACAAAACAGTAAAAAATTTCAGAGAGGTGAAATGATCCTCGCCTTTCATGGCTGAGGTGTCCTGCAATGCACGGGGAGCACAATAGAGGTTAAGGAATCATTTGTTCTCACATTTGACAACCACAGTTTAATAACACAAATCACACTTCAAAAATTCATCTCACCTTTCTTCAGAGAGGAGCAGTCGGTGATGCCTTCAGTCTGCTTCAGACACCACACCCCAGCAGAGACCCTGCTGCCTTCAGGAGCTGTCAGCCCTGAGGCCTTGGGGACACCTGAGAGAGTCCAATGGCACAGAGCAAGCGATGCCATGGTTGGGTGCTTTGCTGCTGAGCTAGGCTAAGCTCCTGGATCACCTGGTGGGTTAGGAATTGGCTGGATGGTCACCCTCAAGGAGCTGGAGATCCCAAGCTCAATGTCCAAGTGGAGGTCAATAAAAAGTGGTGTTCCTCAAGGGTCAGTATTGGGACCAGCACTGTTTAACACTTTGTCAGTGACATGGACAGTGTTACTGAGTGCAGTCTCAGCAAGTATGCTGATGACACCAATCTGGGCGGTGCAGTCGATACACTGAAGGGAAGGGTTGATATGCAGATGAACCTGGACAGGCTTGAGAGATTTTCCTGTGGGAACCTCATGAGGTTCACAAAGGCCAAGTGCAAGGTCCTGCAGCTGGACTGGGAGGAGGAGAAGGACCTGGGGTGTGGGTGGATGAGAAGCTCAACCTGTGCCGGCAATGTGAGTTTGGAACCCAGAAAGCCAACTGTATTCTGGGCTGCATCAAAGAAGTTTGGCCGAAAGATTAAGAGAGGTGATTCTCTCCCTCAGCTCTGCTCTTGGGAGACACCTCCTGGATTACTGCATTCAGCTCTGCGGCCCCAAACTCAAGAAGGACAAGGAATTATTAGAAGTAGTCTAGAAGAGGCCAAAAACAGGATAGAGAGGCTGGGGCATCTTTTCAGTGAAGACTGGCTGAGAAAGCTGGTTCTCTTCAGCCTGGAGAGACCCTATAGCAGCCTTCCAGTACCTAAAGGGAGCCTTTAGGTAATGTTTTAATACTAAAAGAGGGTTCTTTAAAATTAGGTATAAGGAAGACATTCTTTCCTTTGGGGGCGGTGGTCAATGGAACAGGTTGCCCAGAGAAGTTGTGTCAACCCATCCCTTGCCCCTTCAAGGCCAAAGCCTCCCATGCCAAACCATGATGGACACCAACCCCCCGCCCCGTAAGTTGCTGTTTAACCTCATCTTTCCTGCATGGGTCCTCCTCTGCACCACAGAACCCAATCTCAGCTCCCACTTTGCCACAAGTGCTCTGCATGGGCGCTACAACACATAACTATACCGTGTCCTGCCCTGTCTCTGCCATCTCGCTGGGCAGGGTAGAGGGTGACAACAGCAAAGGAATGAGTTTGGAAGTGGAACGTTGGGCCTGGCAGAGACAAGGAGTTGAGGGAAAGGACAGGGCGAGGCAGCAAAGGCAGCATGAGCAGTGGTGTTGGTGCATGGCCAAGTTTATACCAGGATCCTCAGTGGGCAGCAGCTGGCAGGAGGCAAGGGTGATACTGTAAAAAACAGTAAAAGTAACTCTCTAAGACTCAGTTTGGAGTTTTAGAAAGCAGGCGTTCTTTTACTGAGGTGCTGGACACACAGGGGACCACTCCACTGCTTACAGAACTGTTTGAGCTATAGGGGTTATATACAAGCAAAACATACATGTTAATCAGATTTCCCCAAAACATATTCATACTACTTCCTGTAACTCATTAAAATCAGTAAATGACTCTGACACATGCACATTTGTTTCCACTGTCTCTCAGGGGTCTCTGGTGGTCATCAGTAGTCTTCCTCACTATGTTCGTTAGTTGAATCCAGTTCTTGTCCATGCTCAAGCCATCAAAATCTTTCTTCTCTTATTCTTTCATCTCAGGCATGCATACAAAGCTTAGTTGGTTACACATCCAAGGATATATGCATAGCATGAGTTCCTCACCTAATCTTCTGACACATGCTCTAGGCCTGGGTCACCTTGCCCTCATTCTGAGATAAAAGTCTGTAGGCTCTTATAGATAAAGCTGAATAATTAGTGACTAAAGTAACATCAGGGATGAAAGTTTCTAAACTTCCTTCTCTCTAACAAAACCTAGTAAAAGTTTCACCTATCTGCTAATGAAGCTTTTCAAATTTGGCACCGTTGTACTGTCAAGGAAGAGACCATTTTTCCTTTCAGATCAGTATCGAGGGGAGGCCAGGAAGCGCCTGCTAAGGCTGCTCCTGCCAGCAGAGACAAGGCTGGGGATGAGGGGAGGAGAGGGGAATGGAAGGGCGGTGGTGAGGTCCCTGCCGCTGTGCGGCCTGGTTGCCCAACAGGAGATGTGCTGGCCGGTAGGCCTTGTGAGGTCACCCTACGCCTCACAGAGCACCCCAAGGCAGCAGGGATGGCACTGGAGAGGCGGGTGGCAGAGCCCAGCCAGGGGCTGCCTGTGGGTCCCCTCCGCTGCAGCCGCCTGATGGAGCATGGCAGGAGGAGGGCAGGCAGGGCTCAGGGCTACCATGCTCATGGTGCCCAGTTTCCTTACATGGTTCCTAACCTGAGACTTGTCCATCGACAGTAAGTGTTCCTTGCAGACAACCTTGTGAAACTCTGGGATTTAATGAATAAATCTCATTCTGTTTTCCAAGGAGAAGAGAGCCTCTCTTTCCCATCTTGTGATGCTCTGCTCTGCATCAGGGTCAGTACAGCTCCATACATCACAGCAGGTTTAGTCCAGACTGCAGGAGCTCCTGACAGGTGGAAATCTGCTTTCAGAGATGATGGCACATTTTGGGTAGGGGTAAAGAGCATGAGAAAGGAAATCCACCAAGAAGTGGCTGTTTTGGAGGTCCAGAGTGGTGATGAGGAGAAAGAAATGCCACTCCAAGGGCAGTGCTGTGGTGACTCAGAGGGCGTCTGCTTCAGCCCATGGCTTGTGTTTCAAGTCAGAGGCAGTGAGCACAAAGAGTCCCTAGTATGGGTAGGGAGATGCTGTGGTGGGGAAGCAGGTTGGATGTCTCCAGGCTGCAGGGAAAATGGTTCATGCATGGGACAGGATAGGACAACCTGTGGGGAGATGTCCAAGGGCACTGACAGGGCTGGAAGGCCCTGACACAGCAGAATTCTTTGTCCCCGTGGCTCTGGCTGTTGTCTCTGCCACTGGGGCCTATGAGATGACACATTGTGCTCCTTGCACTGGAACCATGTGGCCTCCTTGCAGCTCTGTGCACTGATGTTGTAATGTTGTCCTTTAGTTGCCATCACACACCCCAGATCCCGCTGCCCCTTGAAGAGCAGCGTGAGGGACAGAAGCTCTCTTCCCAGAGCTGGGTGTCAGGCCTTGGTGCTTGCTTTGATAAAACACATCAAGGTTTCCTTGCCATCAGGGCCACCTTTACTTTGCCTTTGCCTGCCTATCATCACTGACTCCCCTTTCCTTTGCTAACAAGTCCAAGGGGGAGCTGTGGTGGTAATGGCCCCCAGTGGGACCAATTAACACTCCCAGAACCTTCCGCATTTCTTCTAGCCTTAACCTCTTGAACAGCCTGCGCTATCTCCTCTCAGCATCAGAGGTGCATGGACTCAGCGCCAAATACACCCTGGGGCTCGGCACAATGCAGAGAGCCCTCCTGTGTCCTCTTTCTGCCCAGCAGTTCATTCAAGACTTCAAGGCTTTTACATCTAATTGGGGAGATTTCAGAAAGCTAGTGAATGAGGCAGATTTCAATGAGCAGTTGATAATAAGGGAGCTTTCCCTTCAAGCTGGATTCTTTATTGATTTATTTCAATTCCCTGCCCTCTCCCTTTGCTATTGATCCAGAGGGTCTCCTAAGGAGGCCTGGTCAGCTTGGAAAGGCAGTCCTTGAGGCCAGGCACTCCGTGGGCAACCTTGCTCCTCACCTCCTCAGCCCCACCATTTCTCTCAGGAGCCACCTGGGACTTGCAGCACTTCTCCTCCCATCAGACTTCTCCAGTCAGGGCTGCAGCTGCATGTTACAGTTCCTTTGCACCAACTCCCAGCCCTTTTCCCCACAGAACTGCCTGCACTCAGGCACAGAAGGACTGCTCCCCATTGAAAACCAACCAAAGTTAAGTGTGGTGCAGTTCAGTAAACAGTAAAACACTCTCTTCAGCTGTGTGCCCAGTGCAAGCTGCAGCTAATGAGGTTCACCTTCCCCAAGGGATGGCCATACAAGGACTGTTCTAGGCAGAGAGTTTGAAGTGATGAACATGTGCTCTTTTATTTATATATTTATTTATATTTTCTTTCCTATGTTGGAATAATTTGTTCACCTTTCCAGGCAGACCTTGCTAGGTTCAGGGGCCCCTCTGTACTGGAGGTGTTTTCCTGGGGCTGGCAGCTGTCAAGAGGAGCTGTGGGAGACCAGAGGCCCTCAGGAGCTGCAGGTGGAGGCTGGGCAGTGTGTCTCAAAAGATTGATACCGGCCATTAATAAATATGAAAATAAAGGAAAACAAAGTCACAAAAATCATAAACGTGGAAATGTGCATCCATAAATTATCAATGCTTTAGAAGTTTGCCTTTATTTCTGTTTAGTTTAGTTTTTTTTTAAAAAAAATTATTATTATTTTTATTGACATTTCAAAGCATTTCTAGTATTGTTAGGCCAACACCATCAAGTAAGATCACTCTGCATCTTGTACAAAGCCCTGTGCCCCCCTCGAAGAATCTTATCTTATCCATGACCATTCACAGTCTTTGCAAAAAACGTACATAACACTGAGATGTGGACCTTGCTGCACAGATGGAAGAAAGCAGGGCCATGCATGAAATATTCACTTTTCCAGGTGACAGGTCCAGGAGATGTGGAAGTGTGGCAAAAGTAGAAAACATGCTCAGCTTTATGGCCAGGACAGAGTATGCATTTCCCTCCAGGTAGGAAAGAAAATGAAAAATGAGACCATCTCCAAGAGGAGCAGCATGCAGAGGGAGAGAACTAATGTCCCAGAAAAGCCCAGATCTCTTCCTACATCTCAGAGCACATCCAGGCAATGGACTTTCAGGTGCTTAGAGCTGGAAGACAGGAGCTGGAGGTGTAATCCAGAGATGGCTGAGGCAGTGCCTCCCAGGCTACAGTTACAGCCAAGGGAGAAGAGGAGATGTTCACCTGCCTGGCTTTAGATGACCCCCTACAGCACAGTAGGATTCAGGCCCCACAGCATCTCCTCTGTCACCACCAGAAACTGGGCCTGAGGTCAAAGGACCATAAGGCATGTTGGCAGGGACCTCAGGAGGTCTGTAGCCCAAGCTGTTACAAGCACCACCAGAACAGGCTGTTCAGGGCTTGATCCTTCTGTATTCTGCAAAACCAGCAAAGACGGAGACTGCACAGCCTCTGCGTGATGCCTGGCTGAGCTCATGGTGAGAAGGCTTTTTACCTTCTCTCCAGCCTGAAGCTCTCCTCTTTCACCTTCACAGCTGTTGTCTTTTGTCCTCCCACCCTGAACCCAGCTGGAGATCCTGGCTCCGCATCCTCCACAACCCCCTCAGAGATACAGCCAGAGGAGGTCCCCCTCTCCCTGCCCTTCCCCAGGCTGGACAAGCCCAGCACCCTCAGCTTCTCCTCACTGGCAGAGTGCTTCAGAGCATCTTGGGGCCCCTGTGCTAAACCCACTGCAGCTTGCTGACATCCCTCCTGTCCTGAAGACCTGAAATCTGGGTGCTGTCTTCTGGATCATCCCTTCCCTGCACCCCCTGGCCATTCCCAGCTCACACAGCCCAGTACACTGCTGTCTGTCCTTGCTGGTTACAATTCCTTTGTTATTATCCTCCCTTCCTTTTCTGTCCTCTTCAACTGTTTTTACATTAACCGACAATTTCTTTCCATTTTCACACTGCAGGACTGAATTGTTTCAGAGTCCACTTCACTATATCTCTTCCTGACAAATTCCAGCTGATTGTAGAAGTCATGCTGTGCACCCATTTAAATTGAAAAGCTCATAGGCTTGGTTGAAAATCAGAATTTTCTGATTCTCTCCCGTATCCCTGAACAAAGTGGAGAGGGAGATTTTTGGCAAATTCTAAGGAAAAAGAAGGCATGGAGTCCCTCAGCCCCATCTGTGCCCATTGCTATGAAATGACTGCTTTGGCACTGAGGAGACACAAGGGGATGACTCCCATGAATGGCATGTTGGAATGGAAGGACATGGGCTCTTTAGGAAGGACAGGCTGGGGACATGAGGAGGGGGCATCACCCTCCCTGTCAAGGAGCAGCTGGAGTGCCTGCAGCTCTGCCTGGGGATGGGTGAGGAGCTGACGGGGAGCTGATGGGTCATGGTTATAGGAGGGCAGGGACAGGGGACATTGGAGTGGGGGTCTGCTACAGGCCACGTGATCAGGAGGAGCAAGCAAACGAGGCCGTCTTGTTTGTTTGTTTCTCCAGAGAGTATTTTGGGTGATGCAGTGTGCTTGGGTACCCTTGTGAGATGCTTGGCTACTGCAGGAAATGGCCGATAAGCTCCCATGAGAAGATTGGTGCTCCAGGTGTTGTTTTGGAGCCCTGAGGAGATGCCTGGGTTTTCCACTCAGATGTTGAAGTGCAGCAGGGAGATTCTTGGGGACTCCAATGAGGTGCTTGGGTGTTCCAGGGAGGAGCTTGGGTGACCATGGGAGAACCTGGCATGACCAGGACAGAACCAGGTGCACCAGCGAGATGTTAGTATGCCCCAGGGCTATGCTTATGTGCCTTAGGGAGGTTCTTGGTTGCCCCTCTTACACCACAGGGAGGTTCCTAGTGCTCCAAAGAAAGCCTTGGAGATGTCTATGGAGATGTGTTGTGTTTCCAGAGACATATCTCTGTACCCCAGGGAGGTATTTGTGAACCATGGGGAGGGGCTGGAGGTGCCCATGGGGGATCTCGGCTGTCCCCTGAGGTGCTTGTGTGCTCTGGGAAGATGTTACAATGCTCAAAGGAGATGCCTGGGTGCCCGGGGGCACGTTTGGTTGCTCCAGAGACATGCCTGGGTGACCCAGTGAGTGCTTTATTGCTCCAAATAGATGCTTGGGTATTCTCAGAATCTACTTGGGTGTCTCCAGGAGATGCTTCTGTGATCTGGGAATTACTTGGGTGCCCAAAGTAGTGTTTGTGAGCCCTAGGACATGTTTGCCATCAAAGGAAAGAACCTGGGTGTCCCACAGAAGTGCATGGATACTCTGGGGTGATGCTTGTGTGCTCCAGAGAGATGCTCATGTGCTCAAGGAAGGTTGCTTGGCTCAAGCAAGGAGATGCTAGTGTGCCCTGGAAAAATGCTTGGGGATTCCAGAGAGATCCTTGGGTCCTCCAGGAAGGTGCTTGTGTTCCCCAGAGAGATGCTTGTGTGGTTTCTCCAAGGAAGTACTTCATTGCTGTGTGCAGATGCTTGGGTCCTGCAAGGATTTCCTTGGGTGCCCCATGGAGACGCTTGGGTGCTCACAGCTGATGCTTCTCTTCCACAGAGAGGTGCTTGGGTCTTCCAAGAAGGTATTAGATAGAAGTACGGAGATGCTTAGATGCGTGAAGGATATTCTTCTTACCTAAGGTAGATTCTTGAATGCTCTAGGTAGGGGCTTGATGTCTCCAAGGAGATGCTTTTGAGCCCTGTCATGATGATTCAGGAGGTGCTTGGGTTCCCTGGCTTGAATCTTGCATGTCAAGGGATGTGCTTTGGAGCATGAGGGGATTGTTTGGATACCTAGAAAGGTTTGGGTGCACCACAAAGCTCCTGGTGTTCTCCAGGAGGATGCTTCTGTGCTGTTACAAAAGGGTTGTGTCGTTGTGGTGGTTTTACTCGGGTGGGCGGCCAAGCTCCACCACAACTGCTCTCTTACTCCCCCTCCTCAAAGAGGAATGGGGAGAAAATATGATGAAAAGGGCTCAAGGGTTGAGATAAGAATGAGAAGATCGCACAGTAATTATCGTGACGGGCAAAACAGACTCGGCATAGGGAGATAGTACTTATTGCTAACAAGCTAGAGAAGTGAGAAACAAAGGAAAGAAACCAAAAGCACCTTTCCCCAACCAACAACTTCCACCTCATCCCCCTGAGTGGTGCAGGGGAATGGGGGAACGGGGGTTATGGTCAGTCTATAGCGCTTCTTCTCTGTTGCTCCTTCTCAATCACTCTCGTCCCATGTGCTGTGTGGTCCCACCCACGGGATGCAGTCCTTGCTGAACGGATCCAGCGTGGGCTGCGCAGAGGCAGCAACTCTTCCAGAACTGCTCCAGATATGGGTCTGTACCACGGGGTCCATCCCTCAGGAGAAAACTGCTCCAACCTGGGTCCCCCACGGGCAGCAGCTCCTGCCAGGTCACCTGCTCCTGCGTGGGCTCCTCTCCGCGGGATACAGGTCTGGCCTGGAATCTGCTCTGGCAGGGGTCTTCCACAGGCGGCAGCCTCACTCAGTGCAGGTCCACCTGCTCGACGGTGGTCTCCTCCATGGCCTGCAGTGTGGAACCCTGCTCCACAGTGGTACTCCATGGGCTGCAGGTGGGCAGCCTGCTTCACCGTGGTCCTCACCACAGGCCACGGGGGACTTCTGCTCCGACACCTGGAGCACCTCTCCCCCTCATTCTTCAGTGACTTTGGTGCCTGCAAGACTGTTCATCACTCCTCTCACTCTCCCAGCTGCTCTGTGGCACAGCATTTTTTTTTCCATGCCTTAAACATGCTCTCACAGAGGTGCAAAACAACATCACTTATTGGCTCATCTCTTGTCAGCAATGGGGTCCTTACCTAACATGGGGCAGCTTCTACGTCCTTCTCACAGAAGCCACACTTATGACCCCCTGGTACCAAAACTTTGCCATGTAAACCCACTACACCCAGCACTTCCTATGTCCCAGGGAGCTTTTGGGACTCTCTTTGAGCACGTTCTAATGTGACGGCAACTCTGAAAGCAGATGTGCGTGTTTAGGCATGGCTCTTTGTAGTGGGTTTACGTGGCAAGGTTTTGGTAGCAGAGAGCCATAGGGGTGGTTTCTGCGAGAAAGATCTAGAAGCTGCCCCATGTTTGGGAAGGGCCCCATTGTTTTCCAGATCCGAGCCAATAAGCAATGTTGTTTTGCACCTCTGTGAGAGCATATTTAAGACAGGGAAAAAAACGCTGCACCACACAGCAGCCGGGAGAGTCAAGGGAGTGAGAAACAGCCTTGCAGGTGCCTAGGTCAGTGCAGAAGGAGGGGGAGAGGTGCTCCAGGCGTCGGAGCAGAAGTCCCCTGCGGCCTGTGGTGAGGACCATGGTGAAGCAGGATGTCCCCCTGCAGCCCATGGAGTACCACAGTGGAGCAGGGTTCCACGCTGCAGCCCGTGGAGGAGACCACGGTGGAGCAGGTGGCCCGGCAGGAGCTGCTGCCCGTGGGGGAGCCAGGTTGGAGCAGTTTTCTCCTGAGGGATGGACCCCGTGGTACGGACCCATATCTGGAGCAGTTCTGGAAGAGCTGCTGCCTGTGGGAAGCCCACGCTGGATCCGTTCATCAAGGACTGCATCCCGTGGGTGGGACCCCACAGCACAGGGGATGAGAGTGACCGAGAAGGAGCGGCAGAGAAGAAGTGCTGTAGACTGACCATAACACCCATTCCCCCGTTCCCTTGCGCCACTCAGGGGGAGGAGGTGGAAGAGGGTGGACGGGGGGGGGAAGGTGCTTTTGGTTTCTTTCCTTTGTTTCTCACTTCTCTAGCTTGTTAGTGATGAGCAATAAATCTTACTATCTCCTTATGCCGAGTCTGTCTTGCCCGTTACAATAATTATTGCATGATTTTCTCGTCCTTATCTCAACCCTTGATCCCTTTTCACATCTTTTCTCCCCATTCCTCTTTGAGGAGGGGGAGTGAGAGAGCGGCTGTGGTGGAGCTCGGCTGCCCACTCGAGCGGAACCACGACACTCTTTTAGGAGGGAAATAGAATAATGAACCAAAATGAAGAATGTTACTTCTAAGTGAACAAAATTACTCAGGATATTAGTGGAAACTAACAGCAACACAAGATCAAAGAATTGGCATGGCCTATCATGAGTAACGTTTTCAGTTGTTTTCAGAAGAAGAGAGGCAAGAATATTATTGGTTATGAAAAACACCTGCCCATCAGTTTCCATATGGCATTCTTGAGCTCCTGGCTCCTCATGCTGTAGATGAGGGGGTTCACTGCTGGAGGCACAACTGCATACAGGACTGCGAGCACCAGGTCCAGGGATGGTGAAGAGATGGATGGGGGCTTCAGCTGGGCAAACATGATGGTGCTCATAAAGAGGGAAACCACAGCCAGGTGAGGGAGGCATGTGGAAAAGGCTTTGTGCCGTCCCTGCTGCGAGGGGATCCTCAGCACAGCCCTGAAGATCTGCACATAGGACAGAGCAATGAAAACAAAACAACCCCCAAAAAGAAAAGCAGTAACCACAAGAACTTGAACTTCCCTTAGGTAGGAGTCTGAGCAGGAGAGCTTGAGGATCTGGGGGATTTCACAGAAGAACTGGTTGAGGGTATTGCCATTGCAGAGAGGCAGTGAAAATGTATTGGCAGTATGCAGCACAGCGTGGAGAAAGCCACTGCCCCAGGCAGCTGCTGCCATGTTGGCACAGGCTCTGCTGCTCAGGAGAGTCCTGTAGTACAGGGGCTTGCAGATGGCGATGTAGCGGTCATAGGCCATGACGGTGAGAAGAGATAATTCTGATGAAATCAAAAAGACTAGCAAAAAGACCTGTGCAGCACATCCTGGGTAGGAAATGACCCTGGCATCCCAGAGGAAATTGGCCATGGCTTTGGGGACAGAAGTGGAGATGGAGCCCAGATCGAGGAGGGCAAGGTTGAGGAGGAAGAAGTACATGGGGGTGTGGAGGCGGTGGTCGCAGGCTATGGCAGTGAGGATGAGGCCGTTGCCCAGGAGGGCAGCCAGGTAGATGCCCAGGAAGAGTGCGAAGTGCAGGAGCTGCAGCTCGCGCGTGTCTGCGAATGCCAACAGGAGGAACTCACTCACAGAGCTGCTGTTAGGCATTTGCTCATTCTGGGCATGGGGTCCTGCGAATGCCAGCAGGAGTAACTCGGTGATAGAGCTGCTGTTACACATTTATTGCCCCTGGGCAAGGTAGTCTGTCCAGAAGAAGAAATGACATTGTAAAATTTAAGGACTTCTCTGACCAAAATACTTTGCACGTCTCATAGAACAGTCACACACAACACATTCTTTCCCATTCCTTTCACAGGAAGAGCTTTCTGCAGCTGCTTGGCTTACCTCTGCTTGATGCTCTGAGGGTGCCACAAGAGGCAGGGGGCTGTGCTGTGGGCTCTGCAGCAGTCAGTCCTGGTCTACAGCAACAGGTAAAAGGAAATCTGCAGTGATCTGAGAAGTGCACAGGCCAGGGACATGTCCCTGTTGGCGGGACATGAGGAGAAGGTCAAATAACTCCTTAAGAAACAACAAAGGTGATGCCGGTACTGTCTGTATGTGGAGGTGTGTGAAGCTACAGTGGTGAGGATGAGGTTATTGCCCAGGAGGGCAGCCAGGTAGATGCCCAGAAAGAGCCCAAAGTGCAGGAGCTCACGTATGTCTACAAATGCCAGAAGGAGGAACTTAGTGATGGAGCTGCTGTTACATATTTATTGCCTCTGAGTAAGGGAGCCAAGATAGCCACGTGCAAAGGACATCTCCCTGTCTGCAGGACAAGAGAAGGTCAAATAATTCCCTATGAAACAACAAAGGTGGTGTTGGTACTGTCTGTATGCTGAGGTGTGTGAGGTGCCTCAGAGCAGCAGCAATGCTCAAGGAGCCTTAGTCTCTACTACAGATGCTCCTACTCCATTACCATCCTTCTGCCTCAGCACATGGGCAGGAAAATGAAGCAGATTCTAAAAAGTGCACTTTCTTCTGGTAGCTCTTGCTAGGCAGTTCTGCAGTGCAGTGCCCTGGGGAGGTGTGGGGCTGTGAGCAGCCTGCCCCAGGCAGCAGGCTCTGGGCAGCAGCAGGACCCTGCCCTACCCTGTGGTACCAGGGGGGCTCCTTCCACCCGCAGCTTCTCCCCGCAGCCCCTGGGCAGCTCCCCGGGAAGGCTGAGTGCTGAGCCAGGCAGGCAGCAGAGGCCCTGCCTTGGCACACAGCCCCTGGGGCACAGCAAGGACCCTGCCCTGCACCACAGCCCTGGCAACCCCTGCCTGCATCCCTGGCTGCACAACCTGCAGCTGGCCCCAAGAGGAGGGAGCCCTCGGGCCCTGCACACTGACCCTGCAGCACACAAGACCTGTGTGGCCTTCAACTCCAACACCGAGTATCCTCCTGACAGCTCCCATCAGCTGAGGGCTGGGCTAGCTCCAGGAAAACCTGGCAACCTCTGCACCCAGAGACTTACCATGGGGAGGTGGCTCGCAAGATTTCTCCCTCTGCCAGCTCTCCCCTGCCTTCCCCCTGCCCAGGCTGCCCTGAACATCTCTTTCCCCTTCTCTCCTCTCCCCATGCCAGCTGCACGCAGTGCCCCCAGCAATGCTGTGCCTGGCAGAGGAGCTTTATCTGGGTGGCTGAAGCACCTTCTCAAGTAGTCCAAGTCTGATGCAAACTCCAAAGCCTCTCACAGTGTTAATGGTCCCACTGAAGGACATTACTGACAAAGTCTCCCCATGGACTTGTTAGAGCAGAAAAGTGCAGGCAGTGATGACAGGGAGACCAAGGCCCAGGAAAGGGGGCCCTGATGCTGAGGAAACCTTGATGTGTCCCATGGAGTCCAACAGTCAGGCCCTAACCCCAGCCTCTGGGAAGGGAGATGCTGTCTCTCCAGCAAGGTTTAGGAAATCTTCCTTGGTCAGTGCACAGTGGGTAAGGGCAGTGCCAAGTACAAGGCTACAGAAGGACATCTCCTAGGCTCCTGGAGGGGGATGAGGAGGCATTGAGGCCCTACTGCTACAAGGATGAGGTGTCTCCTCATAGGCATCACTGACAGAGACAAGAGCCAGAGCCCAGCAGACAAAGCTGTTGGCTCTGTTGGGGGCTTTCATCTTGCAAAAGATCCTTGACAATAACCACCACATGCTGTCCTATGCTGTCACATGTCTGCACCTGTTTCCCTGCAGGACTTAGATACCCACCTCGCTTCCCCACCTTGCTCTCAACTTGAGAGCAAGGTGGGGAAGCAAGGTGCTTTTTGCTATGAGCACCTCCCTGCCTTGACTGATGTCTCTCCATCTGCCCTCAGTAATCCATGAAACACAAAGCCAGGGGCTGATCCAGACATCCCTAGAGAGGGAGGGAGGAGGGTGAGCGATCCTCTACAACTATTTCATAGAGGTGAGAGTCTGCAGGTAATGTTGATGTTGCTTTAACACAGAATTAAAACATTGATGTAAGGCCATTAGCCAATTTTAAAGAGTAACCAATTTTAAAGAGTACCCAATTTTAAAGAGTTTTAAAGAGTAATCCCTAAACCTAAATGCTACTCCAACATCCTGAACTGTGTTGTATAGCACATTAGTAACTGTCTGTCTTCCATGTCATGCTGTTTATGAATTCTGGGGGCTGATTTAAGGTTACTCTTTTGCTGTAGTGGATAACACTGACTTCTGATAGGATCAAATTATTTCCCCCTCAATACCTCAGGAACCATCTCTTCATCTCTTGGAAACTATTAAGAATTACAGTCTTTGCCTTTTCTCCTCAGGGAGTAAATCTATGCAGGGTGGTAGGGGTTTCCTCTCCCCAATTCTTCACTCTCCCTTTCTCTTCCACCTCGTGCTTCTCCTCCAGGCTAATTACAATAGCTCTTCAAAGCTTTGAATATTCTTGGGATGGTCAAACCAGCATGTTCCTATTTTTAGGTCTCCTGAAAGCAATTCAGGTTTTGTTTAAGTTTAAACAACTACTTAAACGTGCCATCCAGAGATCTGTCCAGAGGCGGGAAAGTTAGGAGTGGCAGGGAGAGTTCGAGGATCTGGGCAGGCACCTACAGCAGTGGACACGTCCAGGGCTTTGGAACTTCACCTCTGAGCAAGTGCAGAATACTAAAAAAAAATGTGAAATGCTTAGAAATTTGTGTCATCACCCTGGCAATTCCAAAGAGATACAAATCACTGCAATATGCTGGTGGTTAAGGTATTCTTAAGAAGCTACAGTCCACACTTCTCCAACCCCTGTGACTTTTCCTGCAGGTACACTCCAGCCCCTTTGACAGGCCCAGAGCCTGTCCAAAGCCACTCCAAACCCTGCAACAGGCCCTACAGACACTCCAGCTCCTGAGATGGGCTTAAGGTTAAACACATCCCTATAATATATTCTACAGCCACTCCCAAACCTGCAATAGGCCCTGCAGCCACTCCAACTCCTCTGAAAGGCCCTGCAGCCAGAACAACTCCTGTGATGGTTCCTGCAGCCACTCCAGCCCCTGCAATAGGCCGCATCACTGGGCCAGAGAATTAACCTAAGCCAGTATCAGTTGACTCTATATACAAGAGAAAACAGTGGGTGTGAAAATCACTTTTTCTTTAGAAAGGAAGGAAACCCCTACCCAGACAAGAAAGGAGGAAGAAGAGGATGATGTAGATTTCTCCAAAGTTGGGTCATCTTGGAAGCAGGAGCACAAAGCAGAAGAGATCATATAAGCTGAAGTGGCTCAGATGGACCTGGACTAGGGATGTAAGTGTGAGCTGTTTGCAGCTTGATGGGCCCATGAAACATCAGGACATCTAGGTGTCATGGTTTAACCCGGCCGGCAGCTAAACACCACACAGCTGTTCGCTCACCCTCCCCCTCCCTCTCTGGGAGGGGTGTAGTGGGTTTATGTGGCAAGGTTTTGGTAGCAGGGAGCCATAGGGGTGGTTTCTGCGAGAAAGATCTAGAAGCTGCCCCATGTTTGGGAAGGGCCCCATTGTTTTCCAGATCCGAGCCAATAAGCGAAGTTGTTTTGCACCTCTGTGAGAGCATATTTAAGACAGGGAAAAAACGCTGCACCACACAGCAGCCGGGAGAGTCAAGGGAGTGAGAGAACAGCCTTGCACCAAGGTCAGTGCAGAAGGAGGGGGAGAGGTGCTCCAGGTGTCGGAGCAGAAGTCCCCTGCGGCCTGTGGTGAGGACCATGGTGAAGCAGGATGTCCCCCTGCAGCCCATGGAGTACCACGGTGGAGCAGGGTTCCACGCTGCAGCCCGTGGAGGAGACCACGGTGGAGCAGGTGGCCCTGCACCGACGGAGGCTGCCGCCTGTGGAAGACCCCTGCCGGAGCAGATTCCGGGCTGGACCTGTAGCCCGTGGAGAGGAGCCCACGCAGGAGCAGGTGACCCGGCAGGAGCTGCTGCCCGTAGGGGAGCCAGGTTGGAGCAGTTTTCTCCTGAGGGATGGACCCCGTGGTACGGACCCATATCTGGAGCAGTTCTGGAAGAGCTGCTGCCTGTGGGAAGCCCACGCCAGATCAGTTCATCAAGGACTGCATCCCGTGGGTGGGACCCCACAGCACAGGGGACGAGAGTGACCGAGAAGGAGCGGCAGAGAAGAAGTGCTGTAGACTGACCATAACCCCCATTCCCCGTTCCCCTGCGCCGCTCGGGGGGAGGAGGTGGAAGAGGGTGGATGGGGGGGGAAGGTGCTTTTGTTTTTTTTTTTCCTTTGTTTTCTCACTTCTCTCGCTTGTTAGTTGTAGGCAATAAATCTTACTATCTCCTTATGCCGAGTCTGTCTTGCCCGTTACAATAATTATTGCATGATTTTCTCGTCCTTATCTCAATCCTTGATCCCTTTTCACATCTTTTCTCCCCATTCCTCTTTGAGGAGGGGGAGTGAGAGAGCGGCTGTGGTGGAGCTCGGCTGCCCACTCGAGCGGAACCACGACAGTCTTTTTTGGCGCCCAACGTGGGGCTCAAGGAATTTGAGATAAGGATGATAGTTAGTAGAAGTAACGGGCAAAAATATGTGCAGGATGATTGTTAGGAATGTACAAGTTGTGAAGAATTTAAGAAAACAGTAACTGTGAGATGTTAGTGTGGTGAAGGGACGAGGGGTGGTGTGTGTGTGTAAAATGTCCACCTTGTCGGTGCTGTGATGATGTTATGTTTACTTTGGTGTGGTGAATTCTTTTTCGTTTTGATTTAAGTGAATTTTGTGAAGGTTGTTGTGATAATTGTAAAGTAAGAGTATGTTGTGAGTAGTCTTAAATATGCTTTTAACAGAGGCGAGGGGTGGAATGTAGTGGGTTTACGTGGCAAGGTTTTGGTAGCAGAGAGCCATAGGGGTGGTTTCTGTGAGAAAGATCTAGAAGCTGCCCCATGTTTGGGAAGGGCCCCATTGTTTTCCAGATCCGAGCCAATAAGCAATGTTGTTTTGCACCTCTGTGAGAGCATATTTAAGACAGGGAAAAAACGCTGCGCCACACAGCAGCCGGGAGAGTCAAGGGAGTGAGAGAACAGCCTTGCACCAAGGTCAGTGCAGAAGGAGGGGGAGAGGTGCTCCAGGCGTCGGAGCAGAAGTCCCCTGCGGCCTGTGGTGAGGACCATGGTGAAGCAGGATGTCCCCCTGCAGCCCATGGAGTACCACGGTGGAGCAGGGTTCCACGCTGCAGCCCGTGGAGGAGACCACGGTGGAGCAGGTGGCCCTGCACCGACGGAGGCTGCTGCCTGTGGAAGACCCCTGCTGGAGCAGATTCCGGGCCGGACCTGTAGCCCGTGGAGAGGAGCCCACGCAGGAGCAGGTGACCCGGCAGGAGCTGCTGCCCGTAGGGGAGCCAGGGTGGAGCAGTTTGCTCCTGAGGGATGGACCCCATGGTATGGACCCATATCTGGAGCAGTTCTGAAAGAGCTGCTGCCTGTGGGAAGCCCACGCCAGATCAGTTCATCAAGGACTGCATCCCGTGGGTGGGACCCCACAGCACAGGGGACGAGAGTGACCGAGAAGGAGCGGCAGAGAAGAAGTGCTGTAGACTGACCATAACCCCCATTCCCCATTCCCCTGTGCCGCTCAGGGGGAGGAGGTGGAAGAGGGTGGATGGGGGGGGAAGGTGCTTTTGTTTTTTTTTTCCTTTGTTTTCTCACTTCTCTCGCTTGTTAGTTGTAGGCAATAAATCTTACTATCTCCTTATGCCGAGTCTGTCTTGCCCGTTACAATAATTATTGCGTGATTTTCTCGTCCTTATCTCAATCCTTGATCCCTTTTCACATCTTTTCTCCCCATTCCTCTTTGAGGAGGGGGAGTGAGAGAGCGGCTGTGGTGGAGCTCGGCTGCCCACTCGAGCGGAACCACGACAAGGGGGGAGAGAAATGGAAAGTGAAGCCCGTGAGTTGAGATAAAGACAGTTTAATAAGACAAGAAAATAATAATAATAATAATAATAATAATAATAATAATAATAATAATAATAATAATAATAATAATAATAATAATAATAATAATAATACAATGATGATAATAGTACTACTAATAATAATGTGTACAAACAAGTGATGCACAATGCAATTGCTCACCACCCGCTGACCGATGCCCAGCCTAACCATGAGCAGTCCGGCCCCCCTCCCCCCGGCTAGCCACCCCTATATATTGTTTAGCATGACGTCAGATGGTATGGAATACCCCTTTGGCTAGTTTGGGTCACCTGTCCTGGGTCTGTCCCCTCCCAGCTCTTGCTGCACCCCCAGCCTGCCCGTTGGCAGGACAGAGCAAGAAGCTGAGATGTCCTTGGCTTGGTATAAACACTGTTCTGCAACAATGAAAACATCAGGGTGTTATCAGCACTCTTTTCATCCTAACCCAAAACATAGCACCCTACCAGCTACTAGGAAGAAAATTAACTCTGTTCTAACTGAAACCAGGACACTAGGGAGGGATGCCACATACAGATGGGCTCAAGATCAAGGGATGGACCTGACCATTGAGGTCATAACACAGGTTACCCATGAGTGTGAGACCTGTGCTGCAATCAAACGAGCCAGGAGGGTAAAGTCTCCCTGAAATATGGGGAGATGGCTTGGATTTCAGTATGGCAAGGCCAGGCAGATTGACTACATCGGGCCATTCCCACAAACCCGCCAAGGGAGCCAGTATACACTCACCATGGTAGAAGCAAATACTGAGTGGCTGGAAACATATTCAGTAAACCATGCCATGGCCCAAAACACTGTCTTGGGAAAGACAAGTGCTGTGGTGTCATTGTGAGGAATGTTTTAACAATTTTTGTCCATAAAGAACAATTCTGTTTGAATCCTGTCTGCCTCTGGGCCCTGCACTGGCAATTTAATTCTTGAACCACAGATGCAGTGTGTCCCAGTCTCCCCCTCATTCTAGTCAATTTATCAACTCTTCAGAAAATACTCCTTAAATTTATGAACCTGTTCGCTTTTGTTATTCTGGACTTCTATTTCTAAAAGTTACAGCCTTTTTTCCTGTCTTCTTCGAGATTAACTTAACACTGCTATAGATGTGTCTGTGAATGGCTGGGGAAGAATGTTTTAATTACTCGTGAAGCGTCAAATAAGAAAGCTGTTTGTGTTTGATGTCTGGGAGTTTCAGAACAACTGATAACAACTAGTGACTCTTATGGGATACTATGTGGATCTTTGGTATCTGGTTAGGGGGGCCGAGAGATAAAGAGGAAGGAAAAAGAAGCTGAAGGACGGCTGGGAGAAAAGACCTGCAGAGAATGTTCTATAAACTTGGCATGGTGCCAAGTAAGTACAAAGGGGGAGAGGAAGACTACAAGCCTTCAGCATGAAAGACCACTGGAGACCCCCAGAAGAGACCCCCAGAGGAGACTGCTCATGCTCCAGTAGGAGGGACTGCTCCCCGGAAACTAATTATAATAATCTATTTTTTTTAGAAGTAGTAATGAATATGTATTAGTCTAGGAGCATAAAAATCAGCTGCTTGATGTAACTGGTGTGCGTCCTGGTGGAGCGGAGACTGCCGGTGCACCCAGCGCTGTTTGCTTACCTCTATTCCTTTATATTCTTTCAATAAATCCTATTTTTTATTTGATCCTAATTTGAATCCTGAGCCATTTATAACAATTTTTCATGGTACACCAGAGAGAATTAAGTCTGACAATGGAAGTCTTTTCCGAACCAATTTTGTCACCTCCTGAGTGACATGGTACTGAGTGGGTGTATCACATCCCTTATCACCCACAAGCCTCTGGGAAGGTTGGGAGGTACAATGGACTGTTAGAGACTATGTTATGAGCATTGGGTACTGGGGCATGGAAACAATGGGACTTAAATCTACCAGAAGCCACTTGGCTAGTTAACAACAGAGGGTCAATCAGCACTCAGACCTTATCGCTCTTTATAAGTACATCAAAGGAGGCTGTAGTGAGGTGGGGGTTGGTCTGTTCTCCCACGTGCCTGGTGACAGGATGAGGGGGAATGGGCTAAAGTTGCGCCAGGGGTATTTTAGGTTGCATATTAGGAAGAACTTCTTTACTGAGAGGGTTATGAGGCATTGGAACAGGCTGCCCAGGGAAGTGGTGGAGTCACCATCCGTGAAGGTCTTTAAAAGACGTTTAGATTTTGAACTTAGTGATGTGGTTTAGTGGAGGATTTGTTAGTGTTAGGTCAGAGGTTGGACTCTGTGATCTTGGAAGTCTCTTCCAACCTAGATGATTCTGTGATTCTGTGATTCTTCTGATCCTAATCCTAAACATAGCACCCTACCAGCTACTAGAAGGAAAATTAACTATGTCCTAACTGAAACCAGGACATGGAGTCATATGGAATTCACCTTGGAAGGAACAAAAAAGGAGTGGGGCTGTTTGTGAGACCACTTGAAGAAGATCCTGTAACTCAGACACACTGCTGTTAGAGCAAAGGTGGCCGTTCAGAGGAGACCATGCTATTCAGGCTGTCCACCCTGTCAGCAAAGGGAGCTTGCACCGTGTGACTCACTTTGGGCAAAGAGTGGGCTCCGTGCTGCTCCCTGGCCACCGGGGCTGCTCCTCCATGTGGCAGCTGGGCTCTTGGCCCTGAGCCCCTCCCGCAAGCTGGGGCTGCTCCCCCAGCTCCAAAGGAGATGGGAAGAGATGACAGCTGAGAGGAGTGAAGTTTTCATGGTTTCTTCATTATTTCCCACACCGGAAACCTTATTCTGGAAGAATATAAGATGATTGGGGGAAAGTAAATAAAATAATTAATAGACAGGATGCCACAAATAGAATTAAATCTAAATCACAAGTTCAAGTAAATAATAATGATAAAAATAAAAGAATATCAAGCTACGGTATTGAGATTTTTTTTTATTTTTATTTTTATTTTTATTTTTTTTTTAGATAACCTGTTTGTCCCCTTAGTATTATAGGTACATTATTGATGCTGAAGAAGCATGTACCCAAAGAGTGTCCACAAGACATCCTTGAGCTCCTGGTTCCTCATGCTGTAGATGAGGGGGTTCACTGCTGGAGGCACCACTGAGTACAGAAATGACACCACCAGATCCAGGGATGGGGAAGAAATGGAGGCGGGCTTCAGGTAGGCAAACATGGCAGTACTGAGAGTCAGAGAGAAAACGGCTAGGTGAGGGAAGCATGTTGAGAAGGCTTTGTGCCGGCCCTGCTCAGAGGGCATCCTCAGCACTGCCCTGAATACCTGCACATAAGAAAATGAAATGAAAATAAAACATGCAAATGCTAAACAGAGACTAACTGCAAGAAGGACAACCTCCCTCAGGTAGGCATCTGAGCAGGAGAGCTTGAGGATCTGGGGGATTTCACAGAAGAACTGGTCCACAGCATTGCCTTGGCAGAGGGGCAGGGAAAATGTACTGGCTGTGTGCAGGACAGAATAGAGAAATCCAGTGCCCCAAGCAGCTGCTGCCATCTGGGCACAAGCTCTGCTTCCCAGGAGGTTCCCGTAGTGCAGGGGCTTGCAGATGGCAACATAGCGGTCGTAGGCCATGACGGTGAGAAGGCAGTACTCTGCTCCAGCCAAGAAGACAAAAAAGAAGACCTGTGCAGCACACCCCTCATAGAAGATGGCCCTGGTATCCCAGAGGGAATTGGCCATGGCTTTGGGGACTGTGGTGGAGATGCAGCCCAGGTCGAGGAGGGCGAGGTTGAGGAGGAAGAAGTACATGGGGGTGTGGAGGCGGTGGTCGTAGGCTACGGCGGTGAGGATGAGGCCGTTGCCCAGGAGGGCAGCCAGGTAGATGCCCAGGAAGAGCGCGAAGTGCAGGAGCTGCAGCTCCCGTGTGTCTGCAAATGCCAGCAAGAGGAACTCACTCATAGAGCTGCTGTTGGACATTTCCTGCCCTTCATCAAGGGCACTGCAGAGAAGAAAAAAATACAGACTGTTAGGGGAAATTTCCCTGAGCAATACTCATTGCTTTTCTCATTGAAGCATTCACATTGTTTTTCTTTCTAGGGGACCTTTGTGTCTGTCCCTGGTTGTAGCCCTGTTTTGTGCTTGCTGAGTGTCTTGTACACAGCACCCACCTCTGCCCATCAGACTCTTGATGGGCCACCTCTGCTCCACTGCAGTGCTAAATGTCAATGCTGTGGGGGCAAACTTCAGCCAGAAGTCACATCCAGGAGAGCTGCTCTGTCAGTCCCCTGGTGCCCAGCTGCTGGCTGCTTGCAGCATTCAGGTGGGGCATGGCTCCACTCAGAGGTTGTGCTAAAAAATGATATCTCCATGTCTGCAGGACCTAAACAAAAGCACAGAAAAACCCTGGCACAGTCTGTAAGCAGAGAAGAAAAGGGATACGCTCAGGTTCTTCACTAACCTGTTTGTGCCTCAGTTTAATGCTGAAGGAATCTCAGTCACCTGTGCAAATCCAACCACTCTATTAACACAGTCCCTGCCCCAGAATCAGAGCAGGAAAAGCAGGTAGAGACTGCAGAAAGTGCCTTCTCTTTTTGGGCAGCCCCTGCCCTTCCCTTCCTCTGTCCAAGCCATTGGGCAGCTCCCCTGGCAGGCTGAGTGCTGTGCCTGGCAGGCGGCAGTGGCCCTGCCCCAGCACACAGCCCCTGGTGCACAGCAGGGACCCTGCTCTGCACCACAGCCCTGGGCACCCCTGCAGCTGCCCTGCAGCACCTTCTCCTCCACACCGCACAAGCCATGAGTGACATCCTGGCAGCTCCTGGCCAGGCAGAGATGTCTCACACCTAGGAGCCCCTTCCAGGAACTTCCCCTGCACTGTCCTACAGCCAGAGACTTACTGTGGGCAGAGCTGTGAAGGTTTCTCCTGCACTGAGCACTCCTCTGCGTGCACCCTCCAGGCTGCCTGGAATCCCTTTCTGCCTGGGTGCCTGCAGTCAGAGCCCCCAGCCCTGCTGCGCTGTGCAGAGGAGCTGCTCCTGGGCACAGTTGTCTCTCTGCACCAGGGCCTCTTGCCAGGAGCCCTCTCTGTCCCAGGAGCCCTCTCTGTCCCAGGAGCCCGGCCCAACTCAGCAGCACAGGCCCAGCTCAATGCACTGGAATCACCCCGCTGGGGGCTTTCCTGATGAGCCCACAAACCTCAGGCACTCAGACACAATTGAAAACATCTCTCCAGAAGTCCAAGTCAGAGGCAAGTTTCCTGCAGTTTCCCCCTGAGGGCCAGCACTGACATAGCCTCCCTGGAGCTAGTTAGAGCAGAACATTGGAGGCAGTGAGGACAAGGAGACAAAGGCAATGTGAAGGTGACACTGATGTGTAGACAAACTGGATGTGTTTCAGCAAGCACAAGGGCCAGGCCTTGACCCCCAGCTCCTGTGAAGGGAGATCCTTTCCCTTCACACCTTGCTCAGGGCTCTTCAAGGGGCAACAGGAGATATTGAGGTGAATGGCCAAGTGCAGGAGAATGGTACGACCCCTGCCTGGTTCATGGGTGGAGGCGAGGAGGCAATGAGGCCCTGGTGTTTTAACAGTAAGCTGTCTCCTCATAGGCCTCAGTGGCAGAGACAACAGCCATAGCCATGGGCACAAAGACCTGGGTCCTGTTGGGACTTTCAGCCTTGACGTAGCCCTTACTCCTCTCCAAATGATTATATCCTAGGGACTCCCAGACATGTACCTCTTTACTGGCTGCCTGTAGACACTTGTCCACGTGGTGTCACACCAGATGTGAACTGAGCCTGATAATTCAGATCATCTTAGTGGCCATGCTCCTTGTAAGGCAACTCTATAGGAATCTGGCCTGGTTCCTAGTGAGCAGGCACCACTGCTCCTATGGCATCCCTCGTGGTGCCCAGGCCCTCCTCCTTCTGGGCACTGCTCACTCAGTAAGGTCCCAGTCTGCCCTGATGTGTGGGGTTCCTCTTCCTCTGGTGCAGGACTGGGCTCTTCTTCTTCTTTAAATGTCAAGAGGTTTCCCTAGGCAAAATCCTGCAGTTTCTCAAGATTCCCCTGGACAGATGCTCCATTCTGTCAGCTGTTCATGTCTTCAGGCAGTTGGTTCAACCTTCGTGTGGTTGTGCTATCCCTGACAAGACAGCAGCACCAAGAGTTACAGGAACATTTGGATAATAGAGGAGTAACCAGTTGAATGGAATTGCAGCACAGATTCACAGATGGGCAGGGGATGGAAGGCTGCCAAGTTCCACTTCTGTGTTTCCTTCTCATGCATGCTGTCAGTTTGTCTGGAGCTGTGTCCTGAATGTTATGGGTCTGTGCTGGTCAAAATTAAAAGGACCAGAGCCCAGCTGGAGTTCAATCTGTCTATTAATGTCAAAGACAATAAAAAACTGTTGATATAAACACTTTAAATAAAGGAGGATTAAGGAGAATCATCATTCTTTATTGGATGTGGTGGGAAACCTGGTGACAAGAGATGAGGTAAAGGCAGAGGTACTCAATGCTTTCTTTGCCTCAGGCTCTAGCAGCACAACCAGTTGTTCCCCCAGACATTTCTTCCTCCTCATGGCCTGTGCTGCCAGCCTTCTAGAGTGGTTTGTGTCAGGTGAGGCACTGGAACAGGTTGCTGAGAGGCCTTATAGATGCGCCATCCCTGGATCTGTTCAAGAGCAGGTTAGATGAGGCCCTGGGCAACCTAACCTCATGGGAGCATCCCTGTCCGGGGGTTTGGAACTAGATGATCTTTAAAATCTCATCCAATATGAGCCATTCTATGGTTCTATGATCTCACAAACTATACCTCAAGCATGACTCCCATGCCATCAGCTTTCCTGTGGTCTATCACCTGACCAGAACAGAAGGTGCCTTGCCATTTTCAATGGCATGTGCTTGCTTCTGCCCTTTACGGTCCCTATCTGTTCCACATTCCTCCTGCTGGTCTGTCAGCTCCAGAGACAGAAGTGACCTCCCAGCCTCCTTCACAGCCACGTACCTCCTGCAGGCCCAGCAGATCCCGAGGCACAGCTGATCCCATCACAGCATTCCCAGGCAGCTCCTCCTTGTGGCCTCTGATCTGATCACATACATGCCACCTCACATGCCTCTTCCAATGCCATACGACTGCTGCAGGACCTCGCAGTCCGTGACCTTCCCCAAGAGGAGAAACAGCTGAAGTTAGGGTAGGAGTGGGGTTGAAGCTGAGATGTGCTGTGTGCCTGTTGGAGGGCTTTGGGAGTTAGGTGTTCAGGTAAATGTTTAAGAATTACAGGTCACCCTCCAGGTTTAAGGGAACGGTAAGGGCTTCAAGGAAGTGTTTGGTGTTCTGCTCAAGGATCCTGCTCCAGGTTTAGGATGAGGGGAAGACTTGAGGCTTATAGTTCAGATCTGTGTTAATGCCTAGGGTTAAGGCTGTCGTTTCGATCACTGGTTAGGCTTAATCACCCTTCTGCTTGCCCTTCTAGTAGAAAATTGGTTTAATATCTGCCTTTTTAAAATTCTGAGGAATGTCTTTTATCAATCGGTCGCTTTGATTTTGCCGAGGCGATTGGCTCCGGGGCAGACGTGTTCTGCAGCGGAGCGGGGGATCGGGCCAGGCAGGGCTAATTTTTCCGGCATCGAGCCTACTTGAGGGAGCCGCCAGGACCCGGCAGCCCTTGTGAGGGAGGCTGACGAGGCGTATAGGTAGCCAGCAGCGCCCCCTCCCCAGCCATTCAAAAGCTGCCCCTAGGGAGCGCGAGTGATCAGGAGCACGGCGAACAGAGCGGGCAAACAGGGCGTGGCGCGTCAGAAGGGTGTGGCGCGTCAGTTAGCGCGGCAGTTCGCGCAGGCAGAGTGAGCAGGAAGGGCAGAGCACTCCCCCCGCCCATACGAACACCTCCTTAACGACAGCCGTTAGCTAGGTGTCCTGGTTTCAGTTAGCACAGAATTAATTTTCTTCCTAGTAGCTGGTGGAATGCTGTGTTTTGGCTTAGAATGAGAAGAGTGCTGATAACACCCCGATGCTTTAATTGTTGCAGAGCAGTGCTTATACTAAGCCAAGGACATCTCAGCCTTTGCTCTGTCCTGCCAACGGGCAGGCTGGGGGGTGCAGTAAGAGCTGGGAGGGGACAGACCCAGGACAGGTGACCCAAACTAGCCAAAGGGGTATTCCATACCATCTGACGTCATGCTAAACAATATATAGGGGTGGCTAGCCGGGGGGAGGGGGCCGGACTGCTCGGGGTTAGGCTGGGCATCGGTCAGCGGGTGGTGAGCAATTGCATTGTGCATCACTTGTTTGTACATACTATTATTACTTTCGTATTATCACCATTGTATCATCATTATTATTATTGTTATTATTATTTTTGTTATTTTTTTCCTGTCTTATTAAACTGTCTTTATCTCAACTCACGGGCTTCACTTTCCATTTCTCTCCCCCGTCCCAGAGAGGGAGGGGGGAGGGTGAGCGAACGGCTGTGTGGTGTTTAGCTGCCGGTCGGGTTAAACCACGACAGTCTTTTTGGCGCCCAACGTGGGGCCCGAAAGGTTGAGATAACGGCAGATCTGATCAGAGTGTGTTAAACTAAAATTGGTGTAAGGATTAGACCTGCTTAATAGTCACTTGTCATGATGCTGATTGCTTTAATCACAACTCTGCTGCGCCTGTTTTCCAAATTGAGTATTATAGTACATTATTTTCCGTATTTGCTCTCTGTAGTGTTGTTTCTCCTCTCCGGGCCCTGGTTTCAGACCATTATGGTACTAAGTGTTATAGCAATGGCTTATGAGACGATAAGATATCTGGTCATGACTCTAACTTGGTATTTATACTCAGTAACATCGTGGACTCTGTACTTTGGAAACAGCATCTTGGGAACTATTAGCAATTATACCTATTGTTTTTCTCCATTAGAGAGTCAATCTGTGGAGGGGAAAGGGGAGGATATTTTTCCTTACTTGCTTACTCTCCCTTTCTCCTTCACCACCCCTGTATCCTCCTGGGTCACTCTGCCTTCCTCCTTCACCACCCTCTTATCCCCTGAGCTTGTCACAATAGCTCTCCAAGATATTGAATATTTCTGGAATACTCAGAATACCATAGTCTTGTTGTTCTGCCTCATGAATGCACTTCAGATTCTGCTTAAAGTTAAACAACTACTTATGAAGCTCATCCGGAGATCTGCCCGGAGGCAGTATAGTTGTGGGTGGCAGGGAGTATGGGTGGATATGGGCAGGCATCTAGAGCAGTTGGCACCCCCAGTGTGTTGGAAATTCACCCCTGAACAATGGCAAAATCCTCAAAAACTGGCAGAATGCTTGAAAAAAAGGTGTAATGATTCTGGCAGTTCCAAAGTAACACAAATCATTGTAACGTGCTGGGGCCTGGCTCATGCCTATCGAGCTGCCATTGATACTGCTGTCAACTTAGTGACAGACCCTGCGGCCACTCCAAACCCTGTGACAGATCCAACGGCCACTGTGACCCCTACGGTGGATTCTGCAGCCGCTCCAGCTCCAGCTCCTGCAGCCGCTCCAGTCCCAGCTCCTGCAGCCGCTCCAGTCCCAGCTCCTGCAGCCGCTCCAGCTCCAGCTCCTGCAGCCGCTCCAGTCCCAGCTCCTGCAGCCGCTCCAGTCCCAGCTCCTGCAGCTGCTCCAGTCCCAGTTCCTGCAGTCGCTCCAGTTCCAGCTCCGGCCGCTACTCCAGTCCCAGTTCCTGCAACTGCTCCAGTCCCAGCTCCTGAAGCTGCTCCAGCTCCAGCTCCTGAAGCCGCTCCAGCTCCAGCTCCTGCAGCTGCTCCAGTCCCAGTTCCTGCAGTCGCTCCAGTTCCAGCTCCGGCCGCTACTCCAGTCCCAGTTCCTGCAACTGCTCCAGTCCCAGCTCCTGAAGCCGCTCCAGCTCCAGCTCCTGAAGCCGCTCCAGCTCCAGCTCCTACTGCTGCTCCAGTCCCAGCTCCTGCAACTGCTCCAGCTCCAGCTCCAGCTCCTGTAGCCGCTACAGCTCCGGTTCCTGCAACTGCTCCAGCTCCTGTAGCCGCTCCAGCTCCTGTGGCCGTGTCAGAGAAACGAGCTGTAGCAGTGCAAGTTGACCCTGCAGAGGGCATTCCAACCCCTGTGGCAGACCCTGTAACAAAGTCAGAGAAACGAGCAGTAGCAGTGCAAGCTGCCCCTGTAGAGAAGGTGAAAATATGGTATAGAAATTCAAGTCGTTTAGAACGCAGAGAGTCTTCTGCCAATCCAGGTAAGGCTTCTGCCAAAACTAAGTATAGAGATGACGAAGATGATGACGACGCTGGGCCGTCAAGGATTCAGGAGGAGGAAGATGAGGATGCCGAAAGAGCAACAGTAACTACCCGAAGCCTAAACGAGCGCGAGCTACGAGATGTGCGAAAAGATTTTGGTCGCTGTATAGGTGAGCAGCTTGTCACCTGGCTGCTCCAGTGCTGGGACTCTGGAGCCAATTGTGTGGAATTAGACGGCAGGGAAGCCAAGCGGCTGGGATCCCTTGCTCGAGACGCCGGCATTGACAAAGCAATTGCAGATGGAGCACGACCCACCAGCCTCTGGAGGCGTCTCCTCTCAGCTGTGAGGGAAAGGTATCCCTTCAAGGAAGATATTTTATGTCTACCAGGCAAGTGGACCACTATGGAGAAGGGAATCCAGTACCTGAGGGAATTAGCCGTACGGGAAGTGATTTATGAGGATCCAGACCTCAAACAAACATCCACAGATCCAGATGAAGTCAAGTGTACACGACCCATGTGGCGGAAGTTTGTACGGAGTGCACCATCATCATATGCCAGCTCATTGGCAATAATGGCCTGGAAAGAGGATGAGGAACCCACAGTGGGTGAAGCGGCTAAACAACTCCGGCAGTACGAAGAAAGTCTCTCCTCTTCCTTACAGGCCTGCGTCTCAGCTGTGGAGAAACTTTCTGAAAAGGTTCACCAACTTGAAGAGAATCTATCATCCTCCCCACCTGAACCAACCAGTGCCCACCGACCAAAGGAGAACACTTGGGAGAAACTTTCTGAAAAGGTTCACCAACTTGAAGAGAGATTATTCTCCTTCGCACCTGTACAAAGCAGTGTCTCAGCTGTCAGGGGTAGGCGTTCACCCACACAAGGAAGACGATATGGTGGGTACTCACCCCGTGCCACCCTGTGGTTTTACTTACGAGACCATGGAGAGGACATGAGAAAGTGGGATGGAAAATCTACCGCGACCCTAGAGGCACGGGTACGTGAGTTGCAAAAGAAAACAATCAGGAAAAAGGGATTCTCCGAAAAGTTTGCTGCTCCAACTTCCAGCAGACAGTCCTTCAAACACAGAAACGAGGAAGATTCTGACCAGGATTAGGGGGGCCCTGCCTCCAGCCAGGGGGAGGAAAGGGACAATCGAGTTTATTGGACTGTGTGGATTCGATGGCCTGGCACATCACGCGCACAGAAGTATAAGGCTTTAGTAGACACCGGTGCACAATGTACTATAATGCCATCGAGCTATAAAGGACCAGAGCCCATCTATATTTGTGGAGTGACAGGGGGATCTCAGCAGTTGACTGTATTGGAGGCTGAAGTGAGTCTGACTGGGAATGAGTGGGAAAAGCACCGCATTGTGACTGGTCCGGATGCTCCATGTATCCTTGGCATAGACTATCTTAGAAGAGGATACTGCAAGGACCCAAAAGGGTTCCGGTGGGCTTTTGGTATTGCTGCCTTAGAGACAGAGGGCATTAAACAATTATCTACCTTGCCTGGTCTCTCAGAGGACCCCTCTGTTGTGGGGTTGCTGAGGGTCGAAGAACAGCAAGTGCCAATTGCTACCACAACTGTGCACCGGCGGCAATATCGCACCAACCGAGACTCCCTGATTCCCATCCATAAGCTAATTCGTCAATTGGAGAGCCAAGGAGTGATCAGCAAGACTCATTCACCTTTCAATAGTCCCATATGGCCAGTGCGAAAGTCTAATGGCGAGTGGAGACTAACAGTGGACTATCGCGGCCTGAACGAAGTCACGCCACCACTGAGTGCTGCAGTGCCGGACATGCTGGAACTTCAGTATGAACTTGAATCGAAGGCAGCCAAGTGGTACGCCACAATTGATATCGCTAATGCATTTTTCTCCATCCCTCTAGCAGCACAGTGCAGGCCACAATTTGCCTTCACTTGGAGGGGAGTCCAATATACTTGGAATAGGCTGCCCCAGGGGTGGAAACACAGCCCTACCATTTGCCATGGGCTGATCCAGTCTGCACTAGAGCAGGGGGAAGCTCCTGAACACCTGCAGTACATCGATGACATTATTGTGTGGGGTGACACAGCAGAGGAAGTTTTCGAGAAAGGGAAGAAAACAGTCCAAATCCTTCTGAAAGCCGGTTTTGCCATAAAACAAAATAAAGTCAAAGGACCTGCACGGGAGATCCAGTTTTTAGGAATAAAATGGCAAGATGGACGTCGTCAAATCCCAATGGATGTGATCAACAAAATAACAGCTATGTCTCCACCAACTAACAAAAAAGAAACACAGACTTTCCTAGGTGTTGTGGGGTTTTGGAGAATGCACATCCCAAATTACAGTCTGATTGTAAACCCACTCTACCAAGTAACTCGTAAGAAGAATGAGTTTGAATGGGGCCCTGAACAACGACAAGCCTTTGAACAAATCAAGCAGGAAATAGTCCATGCAGTAGCCCTTGGGCCAGTTCGAACAGGACCAGATGTAAAGAATGTGCTCTACACTGCAGCCGGGGAGAACGGCCCCACCTGGAGCCTCTGGCAGAAAGAACCTGGGGAAACTCGAGGTCGGCCTCTGGGGTTTTGGAGTCGGGGATACAGAGGATCTGAGGCCCGCTATACTCCAACTGAAAAGGAGATATTGGCAGCATATGAAGGAGTTCGATCTGCTTCGGAGGTGGTCGGTACTGAAGCGCAGCTCCTCCTAGCACCCCGATTACCGGTACTAGGCTGGATGTTCAAGGGAAGGGTCCCCTCTACGCATCATGCAACTGATGCTACATGGAGCAAGTGGGTTGCACTGATTACTCAGCGGGCTCGAATAGGAAACCCCAGTCGCCCAGGAATATTGGAAGTGATCATGGACTGGCCAGAAGGCAAATACTTTGGGATATCATCAGAGGAGGAGGTGGGTCGTGCTGAAGAAGCCCCACTGTACAACCAGTTGCCAGAGAATGAAAAGAAATATGCCCTGTTCACTGATGGGTCCTGTCGTATTGTGGGGAAGCATCGGAGATGGAAGGCTGCTGTATGGAGTCCTACGCGACGAGTTGCAGAAGCTGCTGAGGGAGAAGGTGAATCGAGTCAGTTTGCAGAAGTGAAAGCCATTCAGCTGGCTTTAGACATTGCTGAACGAGAAAAATGGCCAGTTCTCTATCTCTACACCGATTCATGGATGGTAGCAAATGCCCTGTGGGGATGGTTACAGCAATGGAAGCAAAACAACTGGCAGCGTAGGGGCAAACCTATCTGGGCTGCTGCATTGTGGCAAGATATTGCTGCTCGGGTAGAGAACCTGGCTGTGAAAGTACGCCACGTAGATGCTCATGTGCCCAAGAATCGGGCTACTGAAGAACATCAAAACAACCAGCAGGTGGATCAGGCTGCTAAGATTGAAGTAGCTCAGGTGGACCTGGATTGGCAGCATAAAGGTGAATTATTTATAGCCCGATGGGCCCATGACACCTCAGGCCATCAAGGTAGAGATGCAACATACAGATGGGCTCGTGATCGAGGGGTGGACTTGACCATGGACGCTATAGCACAGGTTATTCATGACTGTGAAACATGTGCTGCAATCAAGCAAGCCAAACGGTCAAAGCCTCTTTGGTATGGAGGACGATGGCTGAAATATAAATATGGAGAGGCCTGGCAGATTGATTACATCACACTCCCTCAAACTCGCAATGGCAAGCGCCACGTACTTACAATGGTGGAAGCAACCACCGGATGGCTGGAAACATATCCTGTGCCTCATGCTACCGCCCGGAACACCATCCTGGGCCTTGAAAAGCAAGTCCTATGGCGACATGGCACCCCAGAAAGAATAGAATCAGACAATGGGACTCACTTCCGAAACAACCTTATAGACACTTGGGCCAAAGAACATGGTATTGAATGGGTGTATCACATCCCCTATCATGCACCAGCCTCCGGGAAAGTTGAACGATACAATGGCCTGTTAAAGACTACCTTGAAAGCAATGGGCGCTGGGACGTTCAAAAACTGGGATACGCATTTGGCAAAGGCCACCTGGTTAGTCAATACTAGGGGATCTACCAACCGAGCTGGACCTGCCCAATCAAACCTGTTACGTACTGTAGATGGGGATAAAGTTCCTGTAGTGCATGTAAAAAATATGCTGGGTAAAACAGTCTGGGCTACTCCTGCCTCAGGAAAAGGCAAACCTATTCGTGGAATTGTTTTCGCTCAGGGACCTGGATATACTTGGTGGGTGATGCAAAAGAACGGAGAGGTCCGGTGTGTACCTCAAGGAGATTTAATACTGGGTGAGAATAGCCCATGAACTGAATTGCACCATGTTAAATAGTATATTATACTGTATGTTATCACTACCATGATTACTATAGGTGACTAATTAGAATGTATGGAAAAGAGTGTAACCTGAGCATGACATAAATGGTATGGAATAAGGGGTGGATAGATGTCCTGGTTTCAGTTAGCACAGAATTAATTTTCTTCCTAGTAGCTGGTGGAATGCTGTGTTTTGGCTTAGAATGAGAAGAGTGCTGATAACACCCCGATGCTTTAATTGTTGCAGAGCAGTGCTTATACTAAGCCAAGGACATCTCAGCCTTTGCTCTGTCCTGCCAACGGGCAGGCTGGGGGGTGCAGCAAGAGCTGGGAGGGGACAGACCCAGGACAGGTGACCCAAACTAGCCAAAGGGGTATTCCATACCATCTGACGTCATGCTAAACAATATATAGGGGTGGCTAGCCGGGGGGAGGGGGCCGGACTGCTCGGGGTTAGGCTGGGCATCGGTCAGCGGGTGGTGAGCAATTGCATTGTGCATCACTTGTTTGTACATACTATTATTACTTTCGTATTATCACCATTGTATCATCATTATTATTATTGTTATTATTATTTTTGTTATTTTTTTCCTGTCTTATTAAACTGTCTTTATCTCAACTCACGGGCTTCACTTTCCATTTCTCTCCCCCGTCCCAGAGAGGGAGGGGGGAGGGTGAGCGAACGGCTGCGTGGTGTTTAGCTGCCGGTCGGGTTAAACCACGACACTAGGCGATAATGGTCTCCACCAGGCATGGTGTGCTCTCCAGGAAGTCGGTACACACCCAGACCGACTACCCGTTAAAAAATGCAGCAGTTCAGGTCACCAGATGCAAGGAGTGTCTGAGCCTGTTGCTGCCATCGGCGGGAGGCAGAGAAACTGCGTGTGTGAGGTGCGAGCAGGTGGATGACCTGGTCTGCATGGTGGCAGAGTTCAAGGAGGAGGTGGAGAGGTTGAGGGATATCAGGGAGTGTGAGCGAGAGATAGACTTGTGGAGTAACTCCCTGCAGGGCCTCAAGGAGAGGTATCGAGGTGAGACACCCCAAATGGGGGTGGACCCCCTGCCCTGTCACCCTCGGGCAGAGGGAGGGGATCTGGGAGTTGAGGAGGAATGGAAACAGGTCCCTGCTCAACATCGCAAGCGATGCCCTCCCCTTCCGGCCCCACCTTCCCAGGTGCCCTTACGCAACAGGTTTGAGGCCCTGGAGCTCGAGAGACCGGTGCATGAGGAAGAGGTAGCAAGTGTTCCCAGGAGGATGCCTAGGGCGAGGAGGTCGACTCCACGCCTCAGGACTGCCTCCACCAAGAAAGACAGAAGGGTTATTGTTGTGGGAGACTCGATTCTTAGGGGAACAGAGGGCCCTATTTGTCGGCCTGACCCTACCCGTAGGGAAGTCTGCTGCCTCCCTGGGGCCAGGGTCAGGGACATTGCCAGGAAGCTTCCCAACCTGGTATGCCCCTCTGACTATTATCCTCTTTTGATAGTCCAGGCAGGTAGTGACGACATTGAAGAGAGAAGCCTGAAAGCTATCAAACAAGACTTTAGGGGGCTGGGACGGTTAGTGGATTTAGTGGATGGAGCGGGAGTGCAGGTGGTGTTTTCGTCCATCCCTACAATGGCAGGGAGGGGTACAGAGAGGACAAGGAAAGCCCACCTGTTAAACACGTGGCTCAGGGGCTGGTGCCAATGCAGAAATCTTGGGTTTTTCGACCATGGGGCACTTTACTCGGCACCCGGCCGGATGGCCGCAGACGGGTCCCTATCTTTTAGGGGAAAAAGGATCCTGGGCCAGGAGCTGGCAGGGCTCATTGAGAGGGCTTTAAACTAGGTAAGAAGGGGGATGGGGCTGAAGCAAGGATTGTTGGAGCTGTGCCAGGGGGAACAACTTCAACTTCCCTGACATATCCTGGAAGCACAACACAGCCCAGAGAAAGCAGTCTAGGACGTTTCTGGAGAGCGTGGAAGATGGCTTCCTGACGCAGCTGGTTAGCGAGCCTACCAGGGGTGGCGCCCCACTAGACCTTCTCTTCACAAACAGAGAAGGACTGGTGGAGGATGTGGTTGTCGGAAGTTGTCTTGGGCAGAGTGACCACAAAATGGTGGAGTTCACTATTGTTGGTGAGGCCAGGAAGGGGACCAGTAAAACCGCTGTATTGGACTTCTGGAGGGCTGACTTTGTGCTGCTGAGGACACTGGTTGGTAGAGTCCCTTGGGAGGCGGTTCTGAAGGGCAGAGGGGTCCAGGAAGGCTGGGCGTTCTTCAAGAGGGAAATCTTAATGCCACAGGAACCGTCTGTCCCCACGTGCCCAAAGACGAGCTGGCGGGGAAGAAGACCAGCCTGGCTCAACAGAGAATTGTGGCTTGAGCTTAGGAGAAAAAAGAGGGTTTATAATCTTTGGAAAAGTGGGCAGGCCACTAGGGAGGACTATAAGGATGTTGCGAGCCTGTGCAGGGACAAAATTAGGAAGGCCAAAGCTCATCTGGAGCTTAACCTGGCTACTGCCGTTAAAGATAACAGAAAAATGTTTTTATAAATACATCAACACAAAAAGGAGGACTGAGGAGAATCTCCATCCTTTACTGGATGCAGGGGGAAACCTTGTTAAAAGAGATGAGGAAAAGGCGGAGGTGCTTAATGCCTTCTTTGCCTCAGTCTTTAGAGGCAATACTGGTTGTTCTCTGGATACCCAGTACCCTGAGCTGGTGGAAGGGGATGGGGAGCAGGATGTGGCCCTCACTATCCACGAAGAACTGGTTGGTGACCTGGTTGGTACGGCACTTGGATGTGCACAAGTCGATGGGGCCGGATGGGATCCACCCGAGGGTACTGAGAGAACTGGCAGAGGAGCTGGCCAAGCTGCTTACCATCATTTATCAGCAGTCCTGGCTATCGGGGGAGGTCCCAGCTGACTGGCGGCTAGGAAACGTGACGCCCATCTACAAGAAGGGCCGGAGGGCAGACCCAGGAAACTGCAGACCTGTCAGTTTGACCTCAGTACCAGGGAAGCTCATGGAGCAAATCCTCTTGAGAGTCATCACGCAGCACTTGCAGGGCAAGCAGGCAAGCAGGCCCAGTCAGCATGGGTTTATGAAAGGCAGATCCTGCTTGACGAACCTGATCTCCTTCTATGACCAAGCAACACGCTGGGTGGATGAGGAAAAGGCTGTGGATGTGGTCTACCTTGACTTCAACAAGGCTTTTGACACTGTCTCCCACAGCATTCTCCTCAAGAAACTGACTGCTCTTGGCTTGGACTGGCGCACGCTTTGTTGGGTTAGAAACTGGCTGGATAGGCCCAAAAGAGTGGTGGTGAATGGAGTCAAATCCAGCTGGAGGCCAGTCACTAGTGGCGTTTCCCAGGGCTCGGTGCTGGGGCCGGTCCTCTTTAATATCTTCATCGATGATCTGGATGAGGGCATTGAGTGCACCCTCAGTAAGTTTGCAGATGACACCAAGCTATGCTGAAGCTCCTGCACTTTGCGCTCTTCCTGGGCATCTACCTGGCTGCCCTCCTGGGCAATGGCCTCATCCTCACCGCTGTAGCCTACGACCACCACCTCCACACTCCCATGTATTTCTTCCTCCTCAACCTTGCCCTCCTCAACATGGGCTGCATCTCCACCATTCTCCCCAAAGCCATGGCCAATTCCCTCTGGGATACCAGGGCCATCTCCTATCAAGGCTGTGCTGCACAGGTCTTTATATTTGTGATCTTGATTACAGCAGAGTTTTATATTCTCACCATCATGGCCTACGACCGCTATGTTGCCATCTGCAAGCCCCTGCACTACGGGAGCCTCCTGGGCAGCAGAGCTTGTGCCCAGATGGCAGCAGCTGCCTGGGCCAGTGGCTTTCTCAATGGTGTCCTGCACACAGCCAGTACATTTTCCCTGCCCCTCTGCCAAGGCAATGCTGTGGACCAGTTCTTCTGTGAAATCCCCCAGATCCTCAAGCTCTCCTGCTCAGATGCCTACCTGAAGGAAGTTGGGGTACTTACATTTACTGTTTCTTTAGCCGTTGGTTGTGTTGTTTTCATTGTTTTCTCATATGTTCAGATCTTCAGAGCTGTGCAGAGGATGCCCTCTGAGCAGGGCTGGCACAAAGCCTTTTCCAGATGCCTCCCTCACCTGGCTGTGATCTCCCTGTTTCTCAGCACCATCTTTTTTTTTGGACTTTAAACCTCCCTTTCTCTCTTCCCCAGCTCTAAGTCTGGTGGTGTCATTTTTGTACTCAGTGTTGCCTCCAGCAGCGAATCCTGTCCTCTACAGCATGAGAAACAGGGTGCTCAAGAATGCAGTATGGAAATTTTTTGAATACATGCTTCTTCAGAATTAATAATGTGCCTTCAAATTTCAACTGTTATTTTGGAAAATCTTAGGAAAATCTTATGTTTCATCTTATGTCTACTTTGTTTTCTGTTATTTTCTGTTATTTTCTTTCTTTCTTTCTTTCTTTCTTTCTTTCTTTCTTTCTTTCTTTCTTTCTTTCTTTCTTTCTTTCTTTCTTTCTTTCTTTCTTTCTTTTTGCTTTGATTGTCTTATTCTTAACATCCGATCTGTTAATTTTATTTTTTTTGATTAATAATCTCATGGACCTATATTAGCGGACTTCTTGTATACAAATAAATGATAAAGAAGCAATGAGAACCTTCTTCATCTCAGCTGCCATCTTGTCCCATCTCCTCTGGAGCTGGGGTGCAGCCCCAGCACACAGGAGGGGCTCTGGGCCAAGAGCCCAGCTGCCACATGGATGAGCAGCCCCAGTGGCCCTCGGGACTGCCCCTCACTGCCCGCTGGGCTCTGCCTCTCTGCTGCTTTTGGGTTGGGGCTGCTGCTTCCCTGGAGCCATGGTCATGGCCAGCAGCAGGATGTGGCCTTTTCACTGCTGCTTTCTTTTGGCTTCCACTTTGTTTCATTGTGCTCTTGTATTTGGATAAGCCATAAGAGCTCGTGTAGATTGGTGACAGTCGTGATTTCTCTAAAGTGGCATCTCTGCCACAGCTCTGAACTTCTCTTCCAAATCTTGATGTTGTGAGCATGTGCAGGGACAAAATTAGAAAGGCCAAAGCTCATCTGGAGCTCAGTCTGGCTACTGCTGTTGAAGATAACAGATAATGTTTTTATAAATACATTATCACGAAAAGGACTAAGGAGAATCTCCATACTTTACTGGATGCAGGGGGAAACTTAGGGACAAGAGATGAGGAAAAGGCTGAGGTGCTTAATGCCTTCTTTGCCTCAGTCTTTAGTGGCAAGACTGGTTGTCATCTGGATACCCAGTACCCTGAACTGGTGGAAGGGGGTGAGGAGCAGAACGCGGCCCTCACAATCCATGAGGATATGGTTGGCAACCTGCTACAGCAACTAGATGTATGCACGTTGATGGGGCTGGATGGGATCCACACGAGGGTACTGAGAGAACAGGCGGAGGAGCTGACCAAACCACTTTCCATCTTTTATCAGCACTCCTGGCTATCGGGGAGGCCCCACTCAACAGGCAGCTAGCAAATGTGACACCCATTTACAAGAAAGGCCAGAGGGTAGACCCAGGCCTGTCAGTTTGACTTCAGTGCTAGGGAAGCTCATGTAGCAGATTATCTTGAGTGTCATCACACAGTGCTTGCAGGACAAGCAGGCAATCAGGCTCAGTCAGTGTGGGTTTATGAAAGGCAGGTCCTGCTTGACGAAGCTGATCTCCTTCTGTGACCAAGTGACACACTTAGTGGATGAGGAAAAGGCTGTGGTTGTGGTCTACCTTGATTTCAGTAAGGCTTTTGACACCATTTCCCACAGCATTCTTCTCAAGAAACTTGCTGCTCATGGTTTGGACTGGCATACACTTCGTTGGGTTAGAAACTCGCTGGGTAGTCGGGTCCAAAGAATCGTGGTGAATGGCATTAAATCCAGTTGGAGGCCGGCCACCAGTGGAGTCCCCGAGGGCTCATTACTAGGACCAGTTCTCTTTAATATCTTTATCAATGATCTGGATGAGGGGATCAAGTGCACCCTCAGTAAGTTTGCAGACAACAACAAGTTAGGTGCGTGTGTCGATCTGCTCGAGGGCAGGAAGGTTCTGCAGGAGGATCTGGATGGGCTGCACCGATGGGCTGAGGTCAACTGTATGAAGTTCAAGTATGTATGAAGTTCAACTGTATGAAGGCCAAGTGCTGGGTCCTACACCTGGGGCACAACAACCCCAAGCAGAGCTACAGGCTGGGAGATGAGTGGTTGGAAAACTGCCAGGCAGAGAAGGACCTGGGAGTATTGGTTGGTAGTCAGCTGAATATGAGCCAGCAGTGTGCTCAGGTGGCCAAGAAGGCCAACAGCATCCTGGCCATGGGGTGTCCATAGGGTATCTCTAAGGGCACAAAGGGCAGACAAGTGCTGCACCAGACCTTGCCCACGGCACTTCAAAATGCTTATTCTCAATTACTCTGCAGTCTTATGGGCCTTTGCCTGATGGCTCTTCACCACCTCTTCTGGCATTGCAGAGCCTATGGACTCCTCACCTTTTCCTTTACCAGATGTTTTTTTGGATGATCACTCATTTTATGAGGTTCTAATCACTGCCCACTGAGCACCTTGTCCCTGCAGATGCCCTGATGTCTCCTGGCAGCTCTAGATTCCTCTCCAGGCCTGCATCGGCCATCAGTCCCACTGCAGGGGGCTCAGTCCCACGCAGATGAATCCAGTTGTCTACTTTGGCAAGTGCCACCATAAAGAGAGCACTTGGTGCAGCCCTTGATTCTTCACAGACCACCCTGGGATTTTCAGCCTGTGTTCTTTACTCCACAAAGAGGCCCAGAAAACAGAAGAGAAGGGAGCAACCCCTTTGCTGTATTCCAGATAGTAGCATTGGAATAGGCACCCAGGCTTCTTGGTTTGCCCTGAACAGCCCCTTTTGTTACTGTTTGGTTTTTGTTTGGTGCTGGCAGGGAGGCCAGCTGTGACAGAGGACTGCACAGTGCCTGCTGCTGCCTGCTGGGACAGGGATGCCACCATAGAGACAACAGGACTATCATCAAGGTACACGAGATATAAAATCTAACCGAAATACAAGAAGGACAATGTGGAAGCCAAAAGAGAACAGCAGTAAAAAGGCCACATCCTGCTGCTGGCCATGGCCATGGCTCCAGGGAAGCAGCAGCCCTGACCTGAAGTTGGCAGAGAAGCAGAGCCCAGCAGGAAGTGCGGGGCAGCCCGGAGGGCCACCGGTGCTGCTCCTCCATGTGGCAGCTGCACTCTTGGTCCTGAGCCCCTCCTGCGTACCGGGGCTGCTCCCCCAGCTCCAGAGGAGATAGGAAGAGACGGCAGCTGAAGTCAAGGGATTTCTGCTGGATTCTTTATTGTCTTTATCTACACAGGAAGCCTGGTTCTATAGGTAAATCTTTAACAAGTAGGAGGCTAAGAATAATATTATTTATATCAGAAACAATAGTTACTGAAAATAATAATACAGCCAATGTAAACAAACAAAAAAAATCTTAAAATTTTCTGAGAAAAGAAGGTGTTTCTGATTATAGGCTTACTGTTATAAGCAAAGAAGATGAAGAATAAGTATTCAAGCAGTGTCGTTGCTGCATCCCTTAGTTACAGGTTCCTCATGCTGTAGATGAGGGTGTTCACTGCTGGAGGCACTGGTGATGGGAAGAAATTGCAGTTGAGACCAATGAATTTCTCCCAGTTTCTTTATTGTCTTTATTTAAATAAGAATATTTATTGTAAAGATATTTGAAATTATTGACTTAGTAATAATAATAATAATAACAATAACAATAACAATAATAATAATAATAATAATAATAATATAATTAAGAGGCTTAGAATGACATTAAATCAAAGCCACAAGTTAGAGGAAATAATAATAAAGAAAATTACTTTCAATAACTTGCATTAAGAGTCTTTTTTTATTTTATTATTTATTTTTTTTTTTCAGAAATACTGTGTGTCCTGTTATATGCACATTATTAACGCTGAAGAAACATGTATTAAATAGATTCTTCATTGCACGCTTGAACTCCTGGTTCCTCATGCTGTAAATGAGGGGGTTCACTGCTGGAGGCGACACTGACTATAGAACAGCCACCACCAGATCTAGGGATGGGGAAGAAATGGAGGGAGGCTTCAAATAGGCAAACATGACCATGCTGATAAACAGGGAGACCACAGCCAGGTGAGGGAGGAGCATGAAAAAGGATTTGTGTCATCCTGGCTGAGAGGGCATCTTCAGAACTGCCCTTAAAATCTGTACATAGGACATCACAATGAAAATAAAACAACCAAAAACTGAAGAAACACTAAAAACAAGTGCTCTGGCTTCCCTGAGGTAGGTATCTGAGCAGGAGAGCTTGAGGATCTGGGGGATTTCACAGAAGAACTGGTCCACAGCATTGCTGTGGCAGAGGGGTAGGGAAAATGTGTTGGCCGCGTGCAGGACAGCATTGAGAAAGCCACTGGCCCAGGCAGCTGCTGCCATCTGGGCACAAGCTCTGCTGCTCAGGAGGCTCCTATAGTGCAGGGGCTTGCAGATGGCAACATAGCGGTCTGAGGCCATGACGGTGAGAAGAGAATACTCTGCTGTTGCAGTGAAAAAGAGAAAAAAAACTTCTGTAACACATTCCTGGAAGGAGATGGCCCTGTTGTCCCAGAGGAAATTGGCTATGGCTTTGGGAAGAATGGTGGAAATGCATCCCAGGTTGAGGAGGGTGAGGTTGAGGAGGAAGAAGTACATGGGAGTGTGGAGGCGGTGGTCGCAGGCTATGGCGGTGAGGATGAGGCCATTGCCCAGGAGGGCAGATAGGTAGATGCCCAGGAAGATCCCGAAGTGCAGGAGCTGCAGCTCCCGTGTGTCTGCGAATGCGAGCAGGAGAAACTCAGTGATGGCGCTTCTGTTGAACATCTGCTTTTTTGGGCCATGTGGTCCTGCACATAGAAGGGAAAGAACAGTAATAATGTACAACAAGCTTAACAGAAGAAAACTCATCCTATTTCTTATTTTACATTGCCCAAATCACTGTCCACTTCTAGGAAGACATTTGGCAGGTCTGTTTCATAAGTTCTTCCTAATGCTGCCTGAGGGCATCCCTGGGAGCAGGGGACTCCTCTGTGGGCAATGGAAGAGTCAGTTATGCCCTACAGCCAGAGGTAAAGAGGAAGATGGGGTAATCTCAGACTCAGCTCACTCCTGCTATCAAAGAACTTTACCCCAGCGTTGCTCCCAGGTCACACAACTGCAAAAGATATATATATATATGGATTTTTATTTTATTTTATTTTATTTTATTTTATTTTATTTTATTTTATTTTATTTTATTTTATTTTATTTTATGGGGTCAGATTTTTTGTTATTGCTACCCCACCACAGCTGCTGAGTTCTTCTAAAACAGAAATCCTGGGCATTTCTCCTGCACTTGAAGGGAAACTTTGTGGATCCTCAGAGAAAAAGGGACTGTACTTATAGTTCAGTGTCCTGCAGTGAGGACAGACAATCTGTCCATCAGTGCTGGTCTCAGCTGCCCTGCAAGAGCTGCAGGAAAGTTGTACTCAGTTGCTCATCTGAAAAGAACCTGAACACTGCTCAGAGCATAGGAATCCAGGCTCAAAGTGCACATCTCTAGACCCCTAAACCACTCCCCGTACTCCACTTTTTCCACGCACACCAAGGACTCACGCTGTGGGCGTGTGAAACCCCCATCCCCAGCATGGCAGCGTGCTGCTGCTAGGGGAGGCAAGGCCAGGGAGGGACAGACAGACACTCAGCAGACCCTCCTGTGCTGCAGCTCTGCCTGCAGAGGAGGCAGCTCCTGCTGGGGACACCGGGGGCTTGAGGGCAGAGGCCGTGCTGGTGGGAGAGGAGAGCAGGGGGTGTACCAGGGAGGGCACCTGCCCTGCAGGGGATAGCAGGGAGGTGCCTGAGCCCTCCCTCACGTGGCATTTCTGGCAGCAGCTCCCTCTCACCACCTGCCCATGTCCCTGCTGCCAGCCCATGTCCTTGCTGGGAGCTGGTTCTCTGTCCCCATGTCTCCTCCCTGTCCATGCTCACACACCCCATCTCACAAGCTTTGTGCTCAGATTCATTCAGATTCCCCCCACCTGCATCAATCTCAAAGCACAGGATCCAAAAAAAAAAGTCTTTCCCTTCTGATAAACCACACCTCAGTCTTCCTCTGGAAATGCCCTTTTATAAATGCCATTCTCTAAAGCATCTTCTACACTTTGCTGGAGAAATAAAGACAACTATCCTGACAGATGCTATCAGCCCTCTGTAGATGTCTAACTGTAGAAGATCTCTTCGGCAACCCCATCTGCATTGCCCTACTGCCAGAGACTCACAGTGTCAAGAGCCTGCAGATGTGTCCTACCACACACTGCCCTCTGTTGTTGTGCTCCTCAGTGCCTCCAAGCCCTCTCTCCTTCTCTCCTCTCCCTGTGCCAGCTGCGGTCAGAGCCCCCAGCCCTGCTGCGCTGTGCAGAGGAGCTGCTCCTGGGCACAGCTGTCTCTGCAGTGCTGCCCACTTGCTAGGAGCTCCCCTTGGTCCCAGGAGCCTGGTCCAGCTCAGCAGCACAGCATCCAACCATGGCATTGCTTGCTCTGTGCCCTTGGGCTCCCTCAAGGTGTCCCCAGGGCGTCAGGCCTGACAGCTCCTGAAGGCAGCAGGTTCTCTCCGGGGGTGTGGTGTCTGAAGCAGACTGAAGGCATCACTGACCGCTCCTCTATGATTTTGTGAGAGACTGATTCTTGAAGTGTGATTTAGGCTATTAAAGTTTGATTGTCAAACATGAGTAAAATGATTCCCTCTCTTAACCCCTATTCCCTTCCCACTGCATAGCAGGACAATTCAGCCATGACAGGAAGGGATCATTTCACCCCTCTGAACACCTTTCACCATTTCTTTTAGGAACTGAGAAAGAAACATATCACAGAATCACAGAATCACAGAATTTCTAGGTTGGAAGAGACCTCAAGATCATCGAGTCCAACCTCTGACCTAACACTAACAGTCCCCACTAAACCATATCCCCAAGCTCTACATCTAAACGTCTTTTGAAGACTTCCAGGGATGGTGACTCCACCACTTCCCTGGGCAGCCTGTTCCAATGCCTCACAACCCTTTCAGTAAAGAAGTTCTTCCTAACATCTAACCTAAAACTCCCCTGGCGCAACTTAAGCCCATTCCCCCTCGTCCTGTCACCAGGCACGTGGGAGAACAGGCCAACCCCCACCTCGCTACAGCCTCCCTTGAGGTACCTATAAAGAGCGATAAGGTCGCCCCTGAGCCTCCTCTTCTCCAGGCTGAACAAGCCCAGCTCCCTCAGCCGCTCCTCGTAGGACTTGTTCTCCAGGCCCCTCACCAGCTTCGTCGCCCTTCTCTGCACCCACTCAAGCACCTCCATGTCCTTCTTGTAGTGAGGGGCCCAAAACTGAACACAGTACTCGAGGTGCGGCCTCACCAGAGCCGAGTACATCTTGTTTATTGGTGTCGAACCAAGAGGGTGGGGACCAGAATGCTCTAGAATTATTTCCATGTAGGGAATGAGACACTAAGACACCCTTCACTGAGTTTCCCCAGCTGTCCATCTGGAAGATCCTCTACCTATGCACAAATCTCTTCTTCCTCTTTCTCATGACTAGCACGGTGACTGGGATGTGGAACACCCTCATCATTGTGCTGGTGTCTGCCTCCAAACACCTGCCGATGTTCATGGCTTCCTTCCTGGGGCAAATTTGTCCTCCTTGTACCTTTGTACAGCTCCACCGCCCTGCACCAAATGCTGGCCAGCTTCCTGACTGAGGACAGCACCCCCTTTGCTCACAGAGGTGGGAGCACTATCAGCTGCACCTTCTGCATGAACGGAGTGCTTCCTGCTGGGGGCCCTGGGCTGTATGCCATCCCTGTTCTCTGCAAGGCTCGAGAAGTGGAAGGTCTGACTCCAGAAGGCAGCTGCACCTGAACCAGGAGAATTTCTCTCATGTACAGTAATTATTTTTCTTCTTGTCAGCTACAGTTCTGTGGCTCCAGTGTCGTGGACACCTCATGTGATTCTGCCCCATTGCTGGAGCTGTCCTGCAGTGCCACGGTGGTGGCCAGCAGCAGGAATGTGGAACAGATAGGGACAGTAAAGGCCAGAAGCATGCACGTGGCATTGAAGATGATGATGGTGAGACACCTGTACTGGTCAGGTGATAGACGACAGGAAAACTGATGGCATGGGAGTCATGCTTGAGGCATAGTTTGTGAGACCACAGAACCATAGAATGGCTCATATTGGATGAGACCTTAAAGATCATCTAGTTCCAAATCCCCAGCCTTGGACAGGGATGCCCCCCATGAGATCAGGTTGCCCAGAGCCTCATCTAACCTGCTTTTGAACAGATCCAGGGATGGCACACCTACAAGGTCTCTCAGCAACCTGTTCCAGTGCCTCACCTCACTCTGAGTGAAGAATTTCCTCCTAACCTCTAATCTAAATCTCCCCTATTTTTCCTTAAAAACATTCCCCGTTGTCCTGTCATTATCTGACTGAGCAAAGAGTCACTCTTCATCTTTTTTATAAGCGCCCTTTAAGTACTGAAATGCCACAAAGAGGTCACCCCAGAACCTTCTGTAGACTAAACAGCCTCATCTCTCTCAGTCTTTCTTCATAGGAGAGGTGCTCCTGCACCGTGATCATCTTTGTGGCCTTCCTCTGGACCTGTTCTAACAGATCTACATCCTTCTTGTGCTGGGGGCCCCAGACCTGGATGCAGTACTCCAGGTAGGACCTCACAGAGGGAGCAGAGGGGGACAATCACAACCCTTGATCTGCTGGCCACTCTTTTGTTGATGCAGCCTAGGATGCAGTTGGTCTTCTGGGCTACGAGGGCATACTGCTGGCTCATGCTGAGTTTTTCGTCCAGCAGAATGTCCATGTCCATCTCTGCAGGGCTGTTCTCAGTGAATTCTTCTCCCAGCCTATCCTCATGTCTTGTTTCATCAGGTGGTCTTGGACCTGTTCTTCACTTACAGCTGGTGGGACTTTGCCTCCCAGCCTCCATCTATGGGTTCAGGGAAATGAAAGACTTCGGAAGCCTGACTGGCACTGAAGACTGAGGCAAAGATGTTGTTGAGTCACTCAGCCTTCTCCATGTCTGTCATGACCAGTTCACCCTTCTCATCCATCAGAGGGGGTACACTCTCCTTGGCCTTTCTTTTCTAAGCCATGTATCTATAGAATCTATTCTTGTTATTCCTTGCATCCCTTGCCAAGATCAGTTCCATCTGTGCATTGCTTTTCCTTATTCCATCCCTGCACATCCGAAAATGAAACGTGTGAAGGCCTGGGAAAAGTAACCCTGTATGCAAAGAAGCCATTTTGGAAAAAAAACTTACAGGTAGGAAGCATGTTTTTGAGCAGGTGCAGAGCTGATGGGCACATTGTGCAGGATGTTCCTGAGGATGGACCTCCTCCTCATGGAGGAGGTCCATCCTCACAAAGGATGGACCTTTGTGTCCTTTTCCCGCCTGACTACACCACCACATCCTTCTCAGGAACGGAGTAGCCAACAGAGGTGAGACATATACTCTGAGATCATGAATGTCATAAAGCTGATCCCAGTAAGATATGGGAAGGTCAGGGGCAGCCTGGAAAAGAGAGATGTGAGATTTCGAGGTTGGAAGAAGCAATTGGCCAGCAGAAATTAATGATTTCATAGAGGTAAGAGGGTTCATGTAATGTTGATGCTGCTGTAACACTGACTTCAAACAGTCATGTATGGCCCTTTCCTTATTTTATCCAGTAATTTTGACCATAAGTGTTACTCCAACTCCCTGACAGGAGTCCACTATTCTATTGCTTGAACTCAAAGTATACCTTGAATCAGAACTCAGGCCATAGCCCCTATCCCTCACCTTTAGACTCTTGCTCACCCTAATCCCTTCCCTTTATACTAGCATAAAAATGCTATATTGAGCCCTTGGCAATTTCTTGGCAGACCTGAAAAGAACCTAAACCTGAGATCATCCCCATGCCCTAACCACAGAAGAACGACAAACCTTCCAATTTTGTTTACTCTCTAACCCAGAAAGCTGATCCCTAGTCCCATGGGACTAGAAAGTGGTCAGCTCTGCCTCAGGATCTCCTGCCCCAGCAGGGGGAATGTGACTGTGGCAGGGACTGTGAGGTCACTTCTGTCTCTGCAGTGGATAGGGCAGCAGCAGGAACGTGTCACGGAAAGGGACTGTGAGGTCACTTCTGTCTGTAGCTGGCAGATCACCCTTGCCTTCTCCCTGGGATCTGGACTTTTGGACTGACATCTGCCAGTGGCCCTGCTAGGCCAGCAGAAGCCACCTGCTTGGCATGCTGACTGTGGGATCCCCTCTGCCTCCAGACCCAGGAGGACCCAGACAGAAAGAAGGCCCCCATATGGGTTGTCCTGTCCCTTCTGCTTGAGTCCATGACTGGCCAGCAGGAGGCACAAGGCTTGGCTGTGTGTAGCCAAGAAGCTGCAAGGCCAGCAGCAGGCCCATGGCTTGGAAGATGCTGCAGCGGTGACTTGTGTCTGGTTGGTTGACAGGCCGCAAGGAGCCTGCTGGGTTGGGATGCCTACCTCAGGAGTGGTTTCCACCCTGATGGAGATTTCATGGGTTGTAGGAAAGAGCAGGAGAGAAAAACTGCCAGAAAGTGCACCTTGGAGGGTTGGCACTGGCCATGAGGAGTAAGAAATGTGTAGTGGAACAACTGCTTTTGCTCCTAAAGACTGAGATAAAGAAGGCATTAAGCACCTCTGCCTTTACCTCTTTTCTTCTCTCTACGTTTCCTCCTCATCCAATAAAGGGTGACAATTCTCCTTAATCCTCCTTTTTTAAACTATTTCTATAAAGAGTTGTTATTGTCTTTGACAATAATAGATGGATTGAGCACTATCTGGGCTTTGGCCCTTCTAAGGTTGACCTGCAAAGCCCCATAACATTCAGGACACAGCTCCAGACAAACTGACAGCATGCATGAGAAGAAAGCACAGAAGAGGTGGAACCTGGCAACCTTCCATCCCCTACCCTACTGAGATTCTCTACTGCAATTCTATTCAACTGGTTACTACTCTATTATCCAAAGTTTCCTGTAACTCCTGATGCTGCTATCTTTTCAGAGATAGCACAATCACACGAAAGCTGAATCATATGCCTGAAGACATGAACAGCTGACAGAATGGAGCATCAGTACGGGGAAACCTTGAGAAACTCCAGGATTTTACCTACAGAAACCTCTTTTTATTTACAAGGAGAAGAGCCTTGTCCTGCGCCAGTAGAAGAATAACCCTACACATCAGAGGAGACTGGGACCCTGCTGAGTAAGCAGTGCCCAGGAGGAGGAGGGTCTGGGCACCACGAGGGATGCAATACAAGCAGTGGTGCCTGCTCACCAGGAGCGAGGCCAGCTTCCTACAGCGTATGACCACCAAGATGATCTGTGTTATCAGACTCAGTTCACATTTGGTATGACACCACGTGGACAAGTGTCTATAGGCAGCCGGTAAAGAGGTACATGTCTGGGAGTCCCTAGGATATAATCATTTGGAGAGGAGTAAGGGCTATGGCAAGGCTGAAAGTCCCAACTGGACTGAGGTCTTTGTGTCCATGGCTATGGTTGTTGTCTCTGCCACTGAGGCCTATGAGGAGACAGCTTCCTGTTAAAGCACCAGGGCCTCATTGCCTTCTCACCTCCACCCATGATCCAGGCAGGCGTTGTACAACTCTCCTGCAGTTGGCCATGCACGTCCCCATCTCCTACTGCCCCAGGAAGAGCCCTGAGCACTGTGTGAACGGAAAGGATCTCCCTTCACAGGAGCTGGGGGTCAAGGCCTGGCCCTTGTGCTTGCTGAAACACATCCAGTTTGTCTACACATCAGTGTCACCTTCACATTGCCTTTGTCTCCTTGTCCTCACTGCCTCCAGAGTTCTGCTCTAATGAGCTCCAAGGGAGGCTGTGTCAGTGCTGGCCCTCAGGGGGACACTGCAGGAAACTTGCATCTGACTCAGACTTCTGGAGAGATGTCTTCAATTGTGTCTGAGTGCCTGAGGTTCGTGGGCTCATCACTGAAGCCCCCAGAGGCATGATTCCAATGCCTTAGGCTGGGCCTGTGCTGCTGAGCTGGGCCAGGCTCCTGGGACAGAGAGAGCTCCTGGCAAGAGGGCCGTGGTGCAGAGAGACAGCTGTGCCCAGGAGCAGCTCCTCTGCACAGTGCAGCAGGGCTGGGGGCTCTGACCATAGCAGACACATGGAGAAGAGAGAAGGAGAGAGCACTTGGAGGCAGTTGAGAGTGGGAGGATGCTGAGAGCTGCCTGCAGGAGAAACCTTCATAGCTCTGCCCACAGTGTGTCTGTGGCTTCAGGACAGTGCAGGGGAGGTTTGTGGAAGGGGCTCCTGGATGTGGGATGTCTCTGGCTGTCCAGGAGCTGCCAGGATGTCTCTCGTGTCTTGTGTGGTGTGGAAGAGAAGGTGCTGCAGGGCAGCTGCAGGGGTGCCCAGGGCTGTAGTTCAGAGCAGGGTCCCTGCAGTGCCCCAGGGGCTGTGTGCCTGTACTGGGTCTGGCTGGAATGTTAACTTTCCCGGCAGCAGCCCATACAGTGCCGTACTCTGTACTTGTAGCTGGAACAGCAGTGTTATCACACCAGTGTTGTGTCTACTCCTGAGCAGCAGTGGCACAGCATTGGGCCTTTCTCTAACCCTCCTAGGGGGTGGGCAAAAAGTGAGGAGAGAAACATCACTATGGCAGCTGACCTAAACCAATCAAAGGGATATTCCATACCATGTGCTGTCACACTCAGCAATAAAAGGTGGAAACAGGAAGAAGAGGGGAGGGGTGGGCTCTCGTTGGGAAACGTCGGTCCTCCTCTCAAACACCGGCTGCGTGCGTTGAGGCCTTGCTTCAAGGACGTGGTCAATCATCGCTCATTTGTGGGAAGTAGAGAGTAATTTCTTTCCTCTGCACTTCCATATAGCCTTCATATATTTTGTTTGTTTGTTTTCCTCCCTTCTTTTTATTTTTCCTTTTCCCCTCCCTTTTCCCCTTTCCCTTTTTATTTCCCTTTAGTTAAATTGTTTAGTTCATAGTAGTCTTTATTTAATTATTATAATTATTTCCCTTTAATTAAATTATCCTTATCTCAACCCGTGAGTTGTTCTTTGCTTTACTTCTCCCCCTCCTCATCTAAAGGAGGGGGAGTGAGAGAGCGGTTGTGGGGTTTAGCTGCCCAGCACGGTAAAACCACCACAGTGCCGCAGCAGGGCCTCTGCTACCTGCCAGTCACCACAATCAGCCTGCCCAGAGAGCTGCCCAGGGGCTGTGGGGAGAAGCTGCGGGTAGAAGGAGCCCCCCTGGTACCGCAGGGTAGGGCAGGGTCCTGCTGCTGCCCAGAGACTGCTGCCTGGGGCAGGCTGCTCACAGCCCCACACCTCCCCAGGTCACTGCACTGCAGAACTGCCTAGCAAGAGCTACCTGAAGGCAGTGCACTTTTTAGAATCTGCTTCATTTTCTTCCCATGTGCTGAGGCAGAAGGATGGTAATGAAGTAAAAACATATGTAGTAGAGACTAAGGCTCCTTGAGCATTGCTGCTGCTCTGAGGCACCTCACACACCTCAGCATACAGACAGTACCAGCCTCACCTTTGTTGTTTCTTAAAGAGATTTTTGACCTTCTCCCGTGCTGCAGACAGGGAGATGACCTTGCCCAGTGGACTTCTCAGATCACTCAGGATTCCCTTTTACCTGTTCCTGTAGACCAGGACTGACTGCTGCAGAGCCCACAGCACAGCCCCCTGCTTCTTGTGGCACACTCAGAACACCAAGCAGAGGTAAGCCAAGCAGCTGCAGAAAGCTCTGTCTGTGAACGGAATGGGAAAGAATGTGTTGTGTGTGACTGTTCTATGAGAAATGCATAGTATTTTGGTCAGAGAAGTCCTTAAATTTTACAATGTCACTTCTGCTTTTGGACAGACTACCTTGCTCAGGGGCAATAAATGTGTAACAGCAGCTCCATCACTGAGTTCCTCCTGCTGGCATTCACAGAAACGCGGGAGCTACAGCTCCTACACTTTGGGCTCTTCCTGGGCATCTACCTGACTGCCCTCCTGGGCAACGGCCTCATCCTCACCGCCGTAGCCTGCGACCACCACCTCCACACCCCCATGTACTTCTTCCTCCTCAACCTTGCCCTCAACGACTTGGGCTGCATCTCCACCACTCTGCCCAAAGCCATGGCCAATTTGCTCTGGGAAACCAGGGATATCTACTATCAAGGATGTGCTGTACAGCTCTTCTTTTTATTCTTCTTGATTGGAGCAGAGTATTTTATTCTCACTGTCATGGCCTATGACCGTTACGTTGCCATCTGCAAGCCCCTGCACTATGGGAGCCTCCTGGACAGCAGAGCCTGTGCCACCATGGCAGCAGTTGCCTGGGGCAGTGGCTTCCTCCAAGCTGTGCTGCACATTGCCAATACATTTTCACTACCTCTCTGCTGTGGCAATTCTCTCAGCCAGTTCTTCTGTGAAATGCCCAAGATCCTCAAGCTCTCCTGCTCAGACTCATATATAAGGGAAGTTCAACTTACTACAGTTACTGCTTTTCTATTGTTGGGGTGTTTTGTTTTCATTGCTCTGTCCTATGTGCAGATCTTCAGGGCTGTGCTGAGGATCCCCTCACAGCAGGGACGGCACAAAGCCTTTTCCCCATGCCTCCCTCACCTGGCTGTGGTCTCCCTCTTTCTCAGCACAGTTATCTTTGCCCACCTGAAGCCCCCATCAATTTTCTCCCCTTCCTTGGATTTTTTTCTGGCATTTCTGTACTTGGTGGTGCCTCCGGTAGTGAACCCATTCATCTACAGCATGAGGAACAAGGAGATCAAGGTTGTCATGTGGAAAGTAATGACTGGGTGTTTTTCTTCCACAATATATTGCTTGCCTTCTTCTGTAAATCACTCGTAATGTAACTCTTGATAGGCGAAGCCAGTGGGTATTATGTTCTTGTGTCGTTATTGGTGTTCTGCTTTTTTCTCAATTTTATTTTATCAAATATTGTCCACAAAGAAATATAATTCTTCATTTTGCTTGATTATTTAAATGAATTAAAGTGCCTTTTTTGTCTTATATCCTTTCTTTGAGATGTTTTCTGTGGCTGCAGAGGTAGTGCCTGTGTGCAGAGGTGGACAGGAAAAGAGTCGTGGCCCAGCAGTCCAGCCCAGGAGCACCAGTGTTGGGTCCATGCAGAGCTGCTCTCCTGCCACTGCCACCCTATCCTGCTGAGCCCTGCTGGTGGTTTAAGGCCTGGCTGCTCCTGTAGCTTGGTGCCAGTGCTGCTGTGGGGCTGTGCTTGGACTGCAGGCAGGGACAGGCAGTGGGCACTTGAGTGACACAGCTGGCCTCCAGAACTACACTTACCTCCTAAAAGGGCAGTTCCTGAAGGCTCATGTCATCTTTTGGAGTTGCAGTCACATCAGAACGTGCTCAAAGAGAGTCCCAAAGGCTCCCTGGGACATAGGATGTGCTGGGAGAAGAGCAGAGCCTGGCCAGGTGCAGGAGGGATACAGGAACAGAAACCCTTTGCAGCTGCTGCCACCTGCAGACACATCATACGCGCATGGAGAGAGGAACAAGAGCGAGCACAAAGGCCATCAGCTATCCCTAGGGGTGTCATGAAGGCCAGTGGGGCAGAGTGTCTTCAGGATCATTCTTCCTGAGAGTAACAACCATGGTGCATCTGCCTGAATAGCTCAGAATAGTCCAGGTGGAAGGCACCTTCAGAGACCATCTAGTCCAAAGTGCAACAGCTGAATGCAGCTCTGCAATGTGTTTCCTTGAACCGCCAAGGTCCCTGTGCCCATTCCTTTGGGGCATATCAGAGGAGGACAGAGCAAGGTGATGCACCCACCACAGGGCTGAGGTGCCTCCCAGCCTCTGGCAGTGGCTGCAGGAGCCAGAGGGACCCTGCAAGTGCTGCGGTGCACTGTGTGTTTGTAAGGCAGGGACTCGTGTCTCTGAACAGCACAGTGTGGATGAGCAGTGCACGAGGCCAGCTCAGATATGGGTACCTCACTGAGCCTTGACATTTCTCTGTGCAGAACTCCAGTAATTATCCCGTGTTCCCATGAGATTTTTGTCATCCTCCTTGCACAGGTTCATTGCAAATGCCTCTCTCTGACATGTCATTCTACTCTGCCTTTTGGACTGGTGATGACAGCAAAGTGCTGCAAAATTGATAGAGAGCAGCTCTGAGGAAAAGGACCTGGAGTGTTGGTGGATGAGAAGCTTAACCTGTGCCGGCAATGTGAGTTTGCAGCCCAGAAAGCCAACTGTATTCTGGGCTGCATCAAAGAAGTTTGGCCCAAAGGTTGAGAGAGGTGATTCTCTCCCTCAGCTCTGCTCTTGGGAGACACCTCCTGGATTACTGCATTCAGCTCTGCGGCCCCAAACTCAAGAAGGACATGGAATTATTAGAAGTAGTCTAGAAGAGGCCAAAAACAGGATAGAGAGGCTGGGGCATCTTTTCAATGAAGACTGGCTGAGAAAGCTGGTTCTCTTCAGCCTGGAGAGACCCTATAGCAGCCTTCCAGTACCTAAAGGGAGCCTTTAGGTAATGTTTTAAAACTAAAAGAGGGCTCTTTAAAATTAGGTATAAGGAAGACATTCTTTCCTTTGGGGGCGGTGGTCAATGGAACAAGTTGCCCAGAGAAGTTGTGTCAACCCATCCCTTGCCCCTTCAAGGCCAGAAGCCTCCCATGCCAAACCACAGTGGACAGCCCCCCCCCCTCCCCCCCCCCACCCCCCCGCAAGTTGCTGTTTAACCTCATCTTTTCTGCATGGGGCCTCCTCTGCACCACAGAACCCAATCTCAGCTCCCTCTTTGCCACAAGTGCTTTGCATGGGCGCTACAAGGACTAACCCTACCTACAGGGCTTAACTCTACCATGTCCTGCCCTGGCTCTGCCATCCAGCTGGGCAGAGGAGAGGGTGACAACAGCAAAGGGATGTGTTTGGGTGTGGAACGTGGGGCCTGGCAGAGACAAGGAGTTGAGGGAGAGGACAGGGTGTGAGGAATGTTTTAACAATTTGTGTCCATAAAGAACAATTCTTCGAGGCAGCAAAGGCAGCACGAGCAGTGCTGTTGGTTGGGGGCCATGTTTGTACCAGGATCCTCAGTGGGCAGCAGCTGGCAGGAGGTGAGGGTGATACTGTAAAAGCCAGTCAAAGTAACTCTCTAAAACTCAATTTGGAGTTTTAGAAAACAGGCATTCTTTTACGGAGGTGCTGGACACACAGGGGATCACTCCAGTGCTTACAGAAGCGTCTGAACTATAGGGGTTATATACAAGCAAAACAAACATGTTAATCAGATTTCCCCAAAACATATTCATACTACTTCCTGTAACTCATTAAAATCAGTAAGTGTCGCTGACATATGCACATTTGTTTCCACTGTCTCTCAGGGGTCTCTGGTGGTCATCGGTAGTCTTCCTCACTATGTTCGTTAGTTGAATCCAGTTCTTGTCCATGCTCAAGCCATCAAAATCTTTCTTCTCTTATTCTTTCATCTCAGGCATGCATACAAAGCTTAGTTGGTTACACATCCAAGGATATATGCATAGCATGAGTTCCTCACCTAATCTTCTGACACATGCTCTAGGCCTGGGTCACCTTGCCCTCATTCTGAGATACAAGTCTGTAGGCTCTTACAGATAAAGCTGAATAACTAGTGACTAAAGTAACTTCAGGGATGAAAGTTTCTAAACTTCCTTCACTCTAACAAAACTTAGTAAAGGTTTCACCTATCTCCTAATGAAGCTTTTCAAATTTGATGCCATTGTTCTGTCAAGGAAGAGACCATTTTTCCTTTCAGCTCGGTATCAAGGGGAGGCCAGGAAACACCTCCCAAAGCTGCTCCTGCCAGCAGAGATAAGGATGAGGGGAGAGAGGGGAATGGAAGGGCTGTGGTGAGGTCCCTGCTGCTTTGCTGGAGATATTTTGGCCGGTAGGCCTTGTGAGGTCACCCTGCACCTCACAAAGCACCCCAAGGCAGCAGGGATGGCACTGGAAAGGCGGCTGGCAGAGCCCAGCCAGGGGCTGCCTGTGGGTCCCCTCTGCTGCAGCCGCCTGATGGTGCGTGGCAGGAGGAGGGCAGGCAGGGCTCGGGGCTACCATGCTCATGGTTCCCAGTTTCTTTACATGGTTCCTAACCAGAGATTTGTCCATCGACTGTAAGTGTTCCTTGCAGACGACCTTGTGAAATGCTGGGATTTGGTGAATAATTCTCATTCTGTTTTCCAAGGAGAAGAGAGCCTCTCTTTCCCATCTTGTGATGCTCTGCTCTGCATCAGGGACAGAACAGCTCCATACATCACAGCAGGCTTGGACTCGACTGCAGGAAGAGCAACCAGGGGAAGAGCCTGGGCACAACCAGGGATGCCATATGAGCCAGCAGTACTAAACACAGATATGGTCACATCCACATTGGGATGCTCTAGGAGGAGTGTGTCCACCCAGGCAAGGGACTTATTCTCCATGACTGCACACTGGTGTGGCCCTAACAGGAAAAGGGCTTCCCAGTGTGAGGCTTCTTTTCTGAAGGACCAGGGAGGAATGGAGAGGGTTCAGAGCAGGTGTGCCAAGACAGGGCTAGGGGTCATGTGTGTGGAGGCTGAGAGCCCTGCACTTCCTAGACCTGGTGAAGCAAAGGCTCAGGACACACTTGTAGGAGCTCCTGACAGATGGAAATGTGCTTTCAGAGGTGATGGCACATTTTGGGTAAGGGTAAAGAGCATGAGAAAGGAAATCCACCAAGAAGTGGCTGTTTTGGAGGTCCAGTGTGGTGAAGAGGAGAAAGAAATGCCACTCCAAGGGCAGTGCTGTGGTGACTCAGAGGGTGTCTGCTTCAGCCCATGGTTTGTGTTTCAAGTCAGAGGCAGTGAGCACAAAGAGCCCCTAGTATGGGTAGGGAGATGCTGTGGTGGGGAAGCAGGTTGGATGTCTCCAGGCTGCAGGGAAAATGGTTCATGCATGGGACAGGATAGGACAACCTGTGGGGAGATGTCCAAGGGCACTGACAGGGCTGGAAGGCCTTGACACAGCAGAATTCTTTGTCCCCGTGGCTCTGGCTGTTGTCTCTGCCACTGGGGCCTATGAGACGACACATTGTGCTCCTTGCACTGGAACCATGTGGCCTCCTTGCAGCTCTGTGCACTGATGTTGTACTGTTGTCCTTAAGTTGCCATCACACACCCCAGATCCCGCTGCCCCTTGAAGAACAGCGTGAGGGACAGAAGCTCTCTTCCCAGAGCTGGGTGTCAGGCCTTGGTGCTTGCTTTGATAAAACACATCAAGGTTTCCTTGCCATCAGGGCCACCTTTACTTTGCCTTTGCCTGCCTATCATCACTGCCTCCTGTTTCCTTTGCTAACAAGTCCATGGGGGAGCTGTGGTGGTAATGGCCCCCAGTGGGACCAATTAACACTCCCAGAACCTTCAGCATTTCTTCTAGCCTTAACCTCTTGAACAGCCTGCGCTATCTCCTCTCAGCATCAGAGGTGCATGGACTCAGCACCAAATTCACCCTGGGGCTCAGCACAATGCAGAGAGACCTCCTGTGCCCTCTTTCTGCCCAGCAGTTCATTCAAGGCTTCAAGGCTTTTACGTCTAATTGGGGAGATTTCAGAAAGCTAGTGAATGAGGCAGATTTTAATGAGCAGTTGATAATAAGGGAGCTTTCCCTTCAAGCTGGATTCTTTATTGATTTATTTCAATTCCCTGCCCTCTTCCTTTGCTGTTGATCCAGAGGGTCTCCTAAGGAGGCCTGGTCAGCTTGGAAAGGCAGTCCCTTGAGGCCAGGCACTCCGTGGGCAACCTTGCTCCTCACCTCCTCAGCCCCACCATTTCTCTCAGGAGCCACCTGGGACTTGCAGCACTTCTCCTCCCATCAGACTTCTCCAGTCAGGGCTGCAGCTGCATGTTACAGCTCCTTTGCACCAACTCCCAGCCCTTTTCCCCACAGAACTGCCTGCACTCAGGCACAGAAGGACTGCTCCCCATTGAAAACAACCAAAGTTAAGTGTGGTGCAGTTCAGTAAACAGTAAAGCACTCTCCTCAGCTGTGTGCCCAGTGCAAGCTGCAGCTAATGAGGTTCACCTTCCCCAAGGGATGGCCATACAAGGACTGTTCTAGACAGAGAGTTTGAAGTGATGCACATGTGCTCTTTTATTTATATATTTATTTATATTTTCTTTCCTATGTTGGAATAATTTGTTCACCTTTCCAGGCAGACCTTGCTAGGTTCAGGGGCCCCTCTGTACCGGAGGTGTTTTCCTGGGGCTGGCAGCTGTCAAGAGGAGCTGTGGTAGACCGGAGGCCCTCAGGAGCTGCAGGTGGAGGCTGGGCAGTGTGTCTCAAAAGATTGATACCGGCCATTAATAAATATGAAAACAAAGGAAAGCAGAATCGCCAAAGTTTGTAAAAGCTGTAAATGTGCATCCATAAATAGTCAATGCTTTAGAAGTTTGCCTTTATTTCTGTTTAGTTTTGTTTTCTTTTTTATTTTTATTGACATTTTCAAAATATTTCTGATATTGTTATACCAACACCATTAAGATCATTCTGCATCTTGTACAAAGCCCTGTGCCTCCCCCTCCACGCCCCCGAAGAATCTTATCATATCCATGACAATTCACAGTCTTTGCAAAAAAGTACATAACACTGAGATGTGGACCTTGCTGCACAGATGGAAGAAAGCAGGGCCACGAACATGCACGCAATATTCACTTTTCCAGGTGACAGATCCAGGAGATGTGGAAGTGTGGCAAAAGTAGTAAACATGCTCAGCTTTATGGCCAGGACAGAGTATGCATTTCCCTCCAGGTAGGAAAGAAAATGAAAAATGAGACCGTCTCCAAGAGGAGCAGCGTGCAGAGGGAGAGAATTAACACCCCAGAAAAGCCTAGATCTCTTCCCACACCTCAGAGCACATCCAGACAATGGACTTTCAGGTGCTTACAGCTGGAAGACAGGAGCTGGAGGTGTAACGCAGAGATGGCTGAGGCAGTGTCTCCCAGGCTACAGTTACAGCCAAGGGTGATGAGTTCACCTGCCTGGCTTTAGATGGTCCCCTAAAGCACAGTAGGATTCAGGCCCCACAGCATCTCCTCTGTCACTTCCAGAAACTGGGCCTGATGTCAAAGGACCATAAGGCATGTTGGCAGGGACCTCAGGAGGCCTGCAGCCCAAGCTGTCACAAGCACCACCAGAACAGGCTGTTCAGGGCTTGATCCTGCTGTATTCTGCAAAACCAGCAAAGACGGAGACTGCACAGCCTCTGCGTGATGCCTGGCTGAGCTCATGGTGAGAAGGCTTTTTACCTTCTCTCCAGCCTGAAGCTCTCCTCTTTCACCTTCACAGCTGTTGTCTTTTGTCCTCCCACCCTGAACCCAGCTGGAGATCCTGGCTCCGCATCCTCCACAACCCCCCCAGAGATACAGCCAGAGGAGGTCCCCCTCTCCCTGCCCTTCCCCAGGCTGGACAAGCCCAGCACCCTCAGCCTCTCTTCACTGGCAGAGTGCTCCAGAGCATCTTGGGGCCCCTGTGCTAAACCCACTGCAGCTTGCTGACATCCCTCCTGTCCTGAAGACCTGAAATCTGGGTGCTGTCTTCTGGATCATCCCTTCCCTGCACCCCCTGGCCATTCCCAGCTCACACAGCCCAGTACACTGCTGTCTGTCCTTGCTGGTTACAATTCCTTTGTTATTATCCTCCCTTCCTTTTCTGTCCTATTCAACTGTTTTTACATTAACCAACAATTTCTTTCAATTTTCTGATTCTCTCCCGTATCCCCAAACAAAGAGGAGAGGGAGATTTTTGGCAAATTCTAAGGAAAAAGAAGGCATGGAGTCCCTCAGCCCCATCTGTGCCTGTTCCTATGAAATGACTGCTTTGGCACTGAGGAGACACGAGGGGATGACTCCCATGAGTGTGTGAGGAATGTTTTAACAATTCGTGTCCATAAAGAACAATTCTGTTTGAATCCTGTCTGCCTCTGGGCCCTGCACTGGCAATTCAATTCTTGAACCACAGATGCAGTGTGTCCCAGTCTCCCCCTCATTCTAGTCAATTTATCACTCCTTAAATTTATGAACCTGTTTGCTTTTGTTATTCCGGACTTGTATTTCTAACACTGCTATAGATGTGTCTGTGAATGGCTGGGGAAGAATGTTTTAATTACTCGTGTGTCTGGCAGTTTCAGAACAACTGATAACAACTAGTGACTCTTATGGGATACTATGTGGATCTTTGGTATCTGGTTGGGGGGGCCGAGAGATAAAGAGGAAGGAGAAAGAAGCTGAAGGACGGCTGGGAGACAAGACTTGAAGAGGATGTTCTATAAACTTGGTATGGTGCCAAGTAAGTACAAAGAGGGAGAGGAAGACTACGAGCCTTCAGCATGAAAGACCCCTAGAGACCCCCAGAAGAGACCCCAGAGGAGACTGCGCATGCTCCAGTAGGAGGGACTGCACCCCGGAAACTAATTATAATAATCTATTTTTTTTAGAAGTAGTAATGAATATGTATTAGTCTAGGAGCATAAAAATCAGCTGCTTGATGTAACTGGTGTGCGTCCTGGTGGAGCGGAGACTGCCGGTGCACCCAACGCTGTTTGCTTACCTCTATTCCTTTATATCCTTTTAATAAATCCTATTTTTCATTTAATTCTAATTTGAATCCTGAGCCATTTATAACAATTTGGGGGCTCGTCCGGGAGGGCTATAGTTCCTGAATTCTGATTTAATCTAGGAGAGGCGCCCCACCATTTGGTGGCTCCTGTTTGAGTCACATCGGGACTAATGCCATCCTGAACCTAAATAAAGGTAAGCAAAGAATTTGATTTTTTTTTGAGCTCCCTTGCCGGCTGTGTTTTTTGCCCGTAATTCTGCACGCGAAGATCCGGACGAAGACGACAGGGTCGTTTGGATACCGTCTGGTTGGGTTCAGGTGTCCGGGATCGAACCGGACGAAGATGACAGTCGTTTGGATACCGTCTGGTTCGATCCCAGACGAAGATGCTTGTGGATACCGTCCGGTTGGACTCTGGACGAAGACGATTGATTCGTAAGATACCGTCTGGTTGGGTAAAGGTACGGTTGCCCGTGGTTGTGTGTGAGAGAGTAACTGAGGCTTCTAAAGTCTGCGTAGAAGTCTTTTTGTTTTCTCACTGGTTCTAATCTCCTGTCGGGGGGCTGGGCTGGTGAAGAGAGGGATACGTGGGTGGGTGATAGGTCCTAAGCCCCCTGCAAGACACTCTCACTGGGGGCAACCAAGGGCTGTGGGAATTGCCACTAGTAAAATTCCCGGATGGGTCAGACAAAATCAAAGACCAAGTACCAGAAAGGGAGCAAAATACCAGATATACCACCAGAAAGTCCATTAGGAATAATGATTAGAAATCGGAACAATAGGGGCCCCAGAAAAGGAAAAAATAAATTAAAATTGGTTCATTACTGTATGATAGAATGGCCAAAAAAACCTTTAAGACCATGTGTTTTCTGGCCTGTTTTTGGATCTTTTGATGATTGGATTTGTCAGGCTTTGAATATAAACGTTAATTCAAAAGAACCTTTTTGTCAGGAAGAAAGTGAGTATGCAGAATTGTGGATTAGGACTCCACGTCCAGCCTCAATATTAGCACTAAAAACAAATGAGGATTCTGGAGGGGAGGAAAAGCAGGAAAAAGAAAAGAATGATGAATGGGAGCCACTGGATAATTTACCACCACCTCTGGGTCCTAATAACACACTCCCGGCTCCCCCTCCGGTAATCTCTCCGGCAGTGCAGCCATGGTCCCTGCCTCCACCACAAACAGCACCAGAATTAGACCTGCCTCTGGCTGCATGCACAAGAAGTAAGACTGCCGTACCTGAAGAAACCTCTCTATATCCATTAAGAGAAGTACCCCTTGGAGGCAATCAGGGAGGCTTTGGGTTCGTGGCAGTCCCTTTAAACACCACAGAGGTGAGATCTTTTAGGAAAGAAATGGGGACTCTATTAAATGACCCCCTCGGAGTAGCCGAAAGACTGGATCAATTCCTGGGTCTTAACACTTACACCTGGGAAGAAATACAATCCATTTTAGGAATCTTATTTACTGTTGAGGAAAGGGGAATGATTAGGCAAGCTGGAATGAGGATTTGGGAAAGACAAAATCAAGCCGGACCCCCAGGAGATCAAAAATGGCCAAATGTGGATCCCCACTGGGATCACCAGCAACCCCAGGGAAGACAAAACATGAGAGATTTGAGAACAATGATTATACAAGGGATCAGAGAAGCGGTTCCACGAGGAAAAAACATTAATAAAACATTCAATGAACAACAAGGAAAAAAGGAATCTCCAACAGAATGGTTGGAGAGATTAAAGAAAAGTTTGCAAATGTATTCGGGGATCGATCCGAATACAGCAATTGGAACCGCACTCCTTAGAACACAATTCGTAGCCAAATCCTGGGTGGACATAAGAAAGAAATTAGAAAAGTTAGAAAATTGGCAAGAGAGAGGATTAGAAGAGTTACTTAGAGAAGCGCAAAAAGTATATGTCAGGAGGGATGAGGAGAAACAAAAAACAAAAGCCAAGATCTTTGTAGCAGCAGTAAAAGAAAGTCAGAAAAAGCCCTTGTTAGGAGAGAGGGAGAAGAGAAGAAGTATAGAAGAAACCCCTAGAGGTCAGCCTTCTCAAGGGAATTCAGCGATCCCCGCTTGTTACTATTGTCAAAAAAGGGGACATTTCCAGAAGAATTGTCGTAAGCGGGAACAAGACGAGAAAATGTTTAAAGAAGAATAGGGGTGTCAGGGGCTATATCTTCTGGGGACTTCAACATCAACAGAGCCCTTGATAAAACTATTAATGGGTCCCCATAAAGAAGAAGTACTATTTTTAGGAGACACAAGAGCTGAAAGATCCACTATTCAAAAGCTCCCAGAGGGAATAAAAGAAGGGAAGAGTTATACGTCTGTAATAGGGGCAAGAGGGGAGCCCTTTAAGGTTCCTGTTTTAAAAGATGTGGAAATAGAAACCGATCAAAAGATTTGTCTTAATGATTTACTTTTGCTTCCTGAAGCGGGGTACAATTTACTAGGAAGGGATTTGATTTTAAAATTGAACTTAAGCATTCAGAGTCAAGGGGATAAATTGCAAATCAAATTATACACTTTAACCCAAAAAGATGAAGAAGTTATTAACCCTTCAGTGTGGTATAAGGAGGGAGAAATTGGAAAAATGGAAATGGACCCCATAAATGTTCAGATAATGGATCCACATCATCCTATTCGAATTAAACAATACCCTATACCAATGGAGGGTCAAAGGGGATTAAAACCTATAGTTGATAGACTTTTGGAAGAAGGGACTTTAGAACCATGTATGTCACCTCACAATACACCCATCCTCCCTGTGAAGAAATCGAATGGGTCATACAGAATGGTACAGGATCTGAGAGCTGTAAATCAGCGAACAATCACTAAATTCTCCCATGAGTGGCATGTTGGAATGGAAGGACATGGGCTCTTTAGGAAGGACAGGCTGGGGACATGAGGAGGGGGCATGTCCTGGTTTCAGTTAGCACAGAATTAATTTTCTTCCTAGTAGCTGGTGGAATGCTGTGTTTTGGCTTAGAATGAGAAGAGTGCTGATAACACCCCGATGCTTTAATTGTTGCAGAGCAGTGCTTATACTAAGCCAAGGACATCTCAGCCTTTGCTCTGTCCTGCCAACGGGCAGGCTGGGGGGTGCAGTAAGAGCTGGGAGGGGACAGACCCAGGACAGGTGACCCAAACTAGCCAAAGGGGTATTCCATACCATCTGACGTCATGCTAAACAATATATAGGGGTGGCTAGCCGGGGGGAGGGGGCTGGACTGCTCGGGGTTAGGCTGGGCATCGGTCAGCGGGTGGTGAGCAATTGCATTGTGCATCACTTGTTTGTACATACTATTATTACTTTCGTATTATCACCATTGTATCATCATTATTATTATTATTATTATTATTTTCCTGTCTTATTAAACTGTCTTTATCTCAACTCACGGGCTTCACTTTCCATTTCTCTCCCCCGTCCCAGAGAGGGAGGGGGGAGGGTGAGCGAACGGCTGCGTGGTGTTTAGCTGCCAGCCGGGTTAAACCACGACAGGGCATCACCCTCCCTGTCAAGGAGCAGCTGGAGTGCCTGCAGCTCTGCCTGGGGATGGGTGAGGAGCTGACGGGGAGCTGATGGGTCATGGTTATAGGAGGGCAGGGACAAGGGACATTGGAGTGGGGGTCTGCTACAGGCCACGTGATCAGGAGGAGCAAGCAAACGAGGCCGTCTTGTTTGTTTGTTTCTCCAGAGAGTATTTTGGGTGATGCAGTGTGCTTGGGTACCCTTGTGAGATGCTTGGCTACTGCAGGAAATGGCCGATAAGCTCCCATGAGAAGATTGGTGCTCCAGGTGTTGTTTTGGAGCCCTGAGGAGATGCCTGGGTTTTCCACTCAGATGTTGAAGTGCAGCAGGGAGATTCTTGGGGACTCCAATGAGGTGCTTGGGTGTTCCAGGGAGGAGCTTGGGTGACCATGGGAGAACCTGGCATGACCAGGACAGAACCAGGTGCACCAGCGAGATGTTAGTATGCCCCAGGGCTATGCTTATGTGCCTTAGGGAGGTTCTTGGTTGCCCCTCTTACACCACAGGGAGGTTCCTAGTGCTCCAAAGAAAGCCTTGGAGATGTCTATGGAGATGTGTTGTGTTTCCAGAGACATATCTCTGTACCCCAGGGAGGTGTTTGTGAACCATGGGGAGGGGCTGGAGGTGCCCATGGGGGATCTCGGCTGTCCCCTGAGGTGCTTGTGTGCTCTGGGGAGATGTTACAATGCTCAAAGGAGATGCCTGGGTGCCCGGGGGCACGTTTGGTTGCTCCAGAGACATGCCTGGGTGACCCAGTGAGTGCTTTATTGCTCCAAATAGATGCTTGGGTATTCTCAGAATCTACTTGGGTGTCTCTGGGAGATGCTTCTGTGATCTGGGAATTACTTGGGTGCCCAAAGTAGTGTTTGTGAGCCCTAGGACATGTTTGCCATCAAAGGAAAGAACCTGGGTGTCCCACAGAAGTGCATGGATACTCTGGGGTGAAGCTTGTGTGCTCCAGAGAGATGCTCGTGTGCTCAAGGAAGGTTGCTTGGCTCAAGCAAGGAGATGCTAGCGTGCCCTGGAAAAATGCTTGGGGATTCCAGAGAGATCCTTGGGTCCTCCAGGAAGGTGCTTGTGTTCCCCAGAGAGATGCTTGTGTGGTTTCTCCAAGGAAGTACTTCATTGCTGTGTGCAGATGCTTGGGTCCTGCAAGGATTTCCTTGGGTGCCCCATGGAGACGCTTGGGTGCTCACAGCTGATGCTTCTCTTCCACAGAGAGGTGCTTGGGTCTTCCAAGAAGGTATTAGATAGAAGTACGGAGATGCTTAGATGCGTGAAGGATATTCTTCTTACCTAGGTTAGATTCTTGAATGCTCTAGGTAGGGGCTTGATGTCTCCAAGGAGATGCTTTTGAGCCCTGTCATGATGATTCAGGATGTGCTTGGGTTCCCTGGCTTGAATCTTGCATGTCAAGGGATGTGCTTTGGAGCATGAGGGGATTGTTTGGATACCTAGAAAGGTTTGGGTGCACCACAAAGCTCCTGGTGTTCTCCAGGAGGATGCTTCTGTGCTGTTACAAAAGGGTTGTGTCGTTGTGGTGGTTTTACTTGGGTGGGCGGCCAAGCTCCACCACAACTGCTCTCTTACTCCCCCTCCTCAAAGAGGAATGGGGAGAAAATATGATGAAAAGGGCTCAAGGGTTGAGATAAGAATGAGGAGATCGCACAGTAATTATCGTGACGGGCAAAACAGACTTGGCATAAGGAGATAGTACTTATTACTAACAAGCTAGAGAAGTGAGAAACAAAGGAAAGAAATCAAAAGCACCTTTCCCCAACCAACCACTTCCACCTCGTCCCCCCAGGTGGTGCAGGGGAAAGGGGGAACAGAGGTTATGGTCAATATATAGTGTTTCTTTTCCGCTGCTCCCTCCCGATCACTCTCGTCCCCTGTGTTGTGTGGTCCCACCCACGGGATGCAGTCCTTGCTGAACGGATCCGGCGTGGGCTGCGCAGAGGCAGCAACTCTTCCAGAACTGCTCCAGATATGGGTCTGTACCACGGGGTCCATCCCTCAGGAGAAAACTGCTCCAACCTGGGTCCCCCATGGGCAGCAGCTCCTGCCAGGTCACCTGCTCCTTCATGGTCTCCTCTCCACGGGCTACAGGTCCAGCCTCGGATCTGCTCCGGCAGGGGTCTTCCACAGGCAACAGTGTCTGTTGCTGCAGGTCCACCTGCTCCACCATGGTCTCCTCCATGGGCTGCAGCGTGGAACCAAGCTCCACTGTGGTACTCCATGGGCTGCAGGGGAACAGCCTGCTTCACCATGGTCCTCACCACAGGCTGCAGGGGACTTCTGCTCTGGCGCCTGGAGCAACTTTACCCCTCCTTCTTCACTGACCTTGGCGCCTGCAAGGCCGTTCCTCACTCCTCTCACTCTCCCAGCTGCTGTGTGGTGCAGCGTTTTTTTCCCTGTCTTAAATATGCTCTCACAGAGGCGCAAAACAACATCGCTTATTGGCTCGGCTCTGGTCAGCAGTGGGGCCCTTCCCAAACATGGGGCAGCTTCTAGATGTTTCTCCTCTAGAAACCTCCCCTATGGCCGCCTGCTACCAAAACCTTGCCACATAAACCCACTACACCAATTCATCCATCATGGGTTCCTCTTGGTCTTTCCTGGTCATTACTGCCAATGGGTTGGCATATGATGATGGTGTGCTCTGTACAAACTCCTGCCACATGGGTCATGTACACTTGACTTCATCTGGATCTTTGGATAGCTGTTTGTTATCTAGGTTTCTACAAATCGCCTTCAGCATGTCTAATTTCCTCAGGTACCGGATACCCCTCTGCTTGGTGCTCCACCTTCCTGGTTGACATACAAGATCTTCTTTCAAGGGAGACCTTTCCTTCAAGCATGATGGGAGTAAGTTCTTTGTGCCCTTTTCCAATGGCTTTGTCAATCGCCCCTTCCCTAAAGGGAAATTCTGGCTTCTTGGCTTCCCTGCTCTCCAATTCCAGGCTATTGACCCTGTTCTCACACCACTGGAGCAGCAAGATGACAATGTGCTCACTGACATGATGGCTAAATCTTTTCCCATATCTCATAGCTTACCCTGGGAAAGGGATTGCTTGGTTTCTGATGTTTATATGATCTCTTCTTCTTTGTCCTCCTGCTTCCAAGATGGCCCAGCTTTGGAGAAACCTGCCTCATCTTCTTCTTCCTCCTTTCTTGTCTGCATAGGAGTTTCTTTCCTCTCTAAAGAAAAACTGACTTTCACACCCATTGTTTTCTCTTGCATGTAGAGGCAACTGATACTGGCACAGGCTGGTTCTCTGGCCCAGCCATGAAACCCAGTGCAGGTGCTGGAGAGGCTGCAGGGCCCATCACAGGAGTTGTTCTGGCTGCAGGGCCTTTTGGATGAGTTGGAGTGGCTGCAGTGCCTATCGCAGGTTTGGGAGTGGCTATAGGGCCTGTCACATGTGTCAGTTTAACTTTGGGCCCACCTCAGGAGCTGGAGTGCCTGTAGGGCCTGTTGCAGGGTTTGGAGTGGCTTTGGACAGGCTATATATATACCTGTTCTGGAGGAGAAGGAGGAGGTGGAGGAGAAAGGGAGAGGGAAGAAGTGGTGAAAAGCATCCCCCACTGTCCATCCCAGTTCCACTCACCATCACCACCCTCTCTGCATAGATTTACTCTCGAGGAGAAAAGGCAAAGAGCATAAAAGAGTGTAATTCTAAATAATTTCTAAGAGCTGAAGAGATGGTTCCCGAGTTACGGAGGCGGCAATAATTTTATTCCATCAGAAGTCAGTGTTATCCAATACAGCAAAACAGTAACCTTAAACCAGCCCCCAGAAATGATAAGCAGCATGACATGGAAGACAGTTAGTAATGTGCTATACAACACAGTTCTGAAAACCAGCACAACAGATCCCAGATCAAAAAGATCAACATTGTGATCAGCAATTGTTAAACTGATCTAATGTTTATAAAAATTTACTTTTAAAACGCTGTGGTCAGATCTGGCATCTCAACCTTTGTGCTCCACACTAGGCACCAAGAAGACTTGCTGTGGTTTGACCCTGCACGCAGCTCAGCACTACAAAGTTTTTCATCCAATGAATGGACGGAGGAGAGAACTGGGAGGAAAAAAACTGTAAAAGTTCATGGGTTGAGATAAAGGTAGTTTCATAGGACACAAAAGGAAGACATTCTTCTTCTTCTTTAATGTTAATGTTAATGTTAATGTTAGTGTCAATGTTAATGTTAATGTTAGTGTCAATGTTAATGTTAATGTTAGTGTCAATGTTAATGTTAATGTTATAGACGCTAACAGACTAATAATAACATTTTTGTGTGCATAACAAAAGACAGGAAAGGTGGTGGTCATTAAATGGAAATAGTCAGGCCAAAGCATGGTAGGCATGTTATGGAATGAGGGGTGGATATTGTCCTAGGTTTGGCTGCAATAGAGTAAATTTTTCTTGCTAGGAGCTGGTACGGTGCTGTGTTTCATATTTACAGAATCTCAAAATAGTTTGGGTACAAAAGGACCTTACAGTTCACATAATTCCAACTCACCTGCCATGGGCAGAGACACCTTCCACTAGACCAGCTTGCTCAAAGCCCCGTCCAACCTGGCCTTGAACGCTTCTAGAGATGGGGCATCCACAACTTCTCTGAGCAGCCTGTTCCTTACCACCCGCTGAGTAAAAAACTTCTTTCTAATACCTAATTTGAATCTACCCTCTTTCAGTTTAAACCATTACCCCTAGTCCTATCACTACACTCTTTGATGACGAGTCCCTTCCCAGCTTTCCTGTAGTCCCTATTAGGTTCCGGAAAGCCATTGTCAGGTCTCCCTGGAGCCTTCTCTTCTCCAGGCTGAACAATCCCAACTCCCTCAGCCTGTCTTCATAGGAGAGGTGCTCCAGACCATGAATCATGCTCATGGCCCTTCTTTGGACTCGTTCCAATAGCTCCATGTCCTTCTTACACAGGGAGCCCCAGAGCTGAACTTGAGGTTTGGACTCACCAGGTCTGAATTGCCAGGGGACAATCATATCTCTTATCCTGCAGACCACAGTATCCCTGATACAAGCCAGGATGCTGTTGGCTTTCTTGGCCACCTGAGCACACTGCTGGTTCATATTTGACCGACTATCTACCACTATCCCCAGGGCCCTTATCCCCAGGCAGCTGTCCAGCTTCTCTTCTCCCTGCATAAGTGGGATTGTTGTTCCCCAAGTGCAGGACCCAGCACATAGCCTTGTTGAACTTCATAGAGTTGGCCTCAGCCCATAGGTTCAGCCTATCCAGATCCTTCTGCAGAGCCTTCCTACCCTTGAGTAGATCAAGTCTCACTCCTAACTTGGTCTTGTCTACAAACTCACTGAGGGTGCACTCGATCCCTTCATCCAGATCATCACTGCAGATATTGAAGAGAACTGGCCCCAGTACTGAGCCCTGGGGGACACCACTAGTGAGTGGCCTCCGGATGCATTTAGCTCCATTTACCACAATGCTTTGGACCTGGCCACCCAGCCAGTTTTTAACCCAATGAAGCGTACATCCATCCAGGCCTTGAGCAGCCAGTTTCTCAAGGAGAATGCTGTGGGAAATGGCTTCAGAAACCTTATTGAAGTCTAGGTAGACCACATCCACAGCCATTCCCTCATCCACTGAGCAAATCACCTTCTCATAGATTGAGATCTGATTTGTCAAGCGGGGCCTGCTTTGGTAAACTCATGCTGACTGGGCCTCATCACCTGGTTGTCCTGTTGTGTGATGGTACTCAAGACGATCTGCTCCATGAGCTTCCCTGGCTCAGAGGTCAGACAGACAGGCCTGTAGTTCCCCAGATCGTCACCATCAGAGTGAGCCTTCTGTCTGCAGACATTAACAGCTGACAGAATGGAGCATCTGTCCAGGGGAACCTTGAGAAACAACAGGATTTTCCCTATCCAAATGTCTTGACATTTACAAGGAGAAGAGCCCAGTCCTGCACTGGAAGAAGAGGAACCACACACATCAGGGCAGACTGGGACCCGGCTGAGTGAGCAGTGCCCGGGAGGAGGAGAGCCTGGGCACCACGAGGGATTACATTTGAGCAGAGGTGCTTGCTCACCAGGAGCCAGGCCAGCTTCTTACAGAGCTGCCTTACGAGGAGCATGGCCACCAAGAAGATCTGAGTTATCAGACTCAGCACCAATACGGTGTGACACCACCTGCACAGGGGTGTCCCAGTGAGTAGCCCCTCATTTAGGAGAGGTGCAGGACAGTACCCAGAGAGGTTCTGCCAAGGTGGGGTTCAGGACCTAAAGTACCTCCCTTGTGCAGAGGTTCCAAGAGATCTGGGTTTATCTGACCCAGTGGCATAGAGCATCCAAGCAGAGCAAAAGGAGCCTGAGACTGTCTGAAGGGTGGTTTTGGAGCTGCTGTAGCTTTCCTCTCTAGGAGAAAACAGTATGAGACAGAAATAATGATACAATGTTGACTTCAGGATGTTGAGACTGGACATGAAGAGAAAGAAATCCCCAGCTCCTACTGCCCCAGGAAGAGCCCTGAGCGAGGTGTAAAGGGAAAGGATCTCTTGTGCCAGGGGCTGGAGGTCAAGGCCTGGCCCTTGTGCTTGCTGAAACACATCCAGTGCTCATACACATAAGTACCACCTAAACATTGCCTTTGTCTCCTTGTCCTCACTGCCTCCAATGTTCTGCTCTAACGAGCTCTAAGGGAGGCTGTGTCAGTGCTGGCCCTCAGGGGGACACTGCATGAAACTTGCATCTGACTTGGACTTCTGGAGAGATGTCTTCAGCTGTCTCTGAGGCTTTTGGGCTCATCAGGAAAGCCCCCAGAGGGGTGATTGCAATGCCTTGGGCTGGGCCTGTGCTGCTGAGCTGGGCCAGGCTCCTGGGACAGAGAAAACACATTTCAACAAGTCCCATGATACAGAGAGACAGCTGTGCCCAGGAGCAGCTCCTCTGCACAGCGCAGCAGGGCTGGGGGCTCTGACTGCAGCTGGCACAGGGAGAGGAGAGAAGGAGAGAGGGCTTGGAGGCAGTTGGGAATGGGAGGATGCTGAGCACTGCCTGCAGGAGAAATCTGCACAGCCCTTGACAAGGTAAGTGTCTGACTGCAGGGCCATGCAGCTGCAGGTCCTGGAAGGGTCTCCTGCTGGGTCTTGCTTCTGGGAGGGCAGTGGGCAATGCAGTAGGCTTCGAGAGTCCTGCTGGGTTGCACTGTGAGGTGAGGAAGTCTGGCAGTGGCCCCTTGGAGTGTCATAACCTAGCTACCCCTGGTCAACCAAGAGTGTTGTGGCCGAGTGTCCTCCAGACACAGTACAGGGGATGCAGACTGGATATTGGGATACCCCAGCTTGCAAATATCCAGCTCTGTCTGAGGGGTGTCCTCCCCGGCTGCAGGCTGCTCTCCAGCAGGACGCAGCTCTTTCGTGGCATCCTTGAGTTATCCAGGTGTCTGAAGGAGGAGACAGGTCCGTGCTAAGGCCATGTTGGTGCTGCTGGATGACTGTCTAGGGGCAGCTAGAGTGAGGCCTCCGCACCCCTGGCTAGGAGGAAAAAGCTAAGATCCTGATCAGTCCCCTGCAGACAAGGTGAGGATTCTGTCCAGCTGCACTTGGACTAGGGCTTCTCTGCTCTCAGCTGTCTCCAGTTTCTTCTCAGGGAAACACCTGAGTGGGATGGTCCTGCAGCTCACCAAAGGGTAGCACAGGACAGCTGAGAAGACGACTGATGGGCAGAGATGCTCTGCTCAGTCTTCCCCAAGGGACAGTCCCTTTGCTTCCTCACATCCACAGAATTTCACCAGGAGTGTGGAAGTAATGTCAGGGAGTTCCACCATCCAATACCTCAACTAGGATAGGGCAACTAAGATAAAATAAAGTGAGGAAAATACTTGCAGCTTTCATCTGCAAACAGCTCAGTTGTTTCCAATGATACTGAAAATCTCATTGAGCTGACATTTGTCTGATTTTGAGTTAGCCAGCCTTCTATTTTATTGTCTATTTTCCTCAGAGAACTCTTTTCTAACCTTTTTCTGCCTTCTCCTCTTCAACAGACAAGCAAGCAGCAAATGCTGCTACAAAAGCAGCAAATGCCCAACATCAACTCTGTGAGTGAGTTCCACCTGCTGGCATTCGCAGACATGCGGGAGCTGCAGCTCCTGCACTTCGCACTCTTTCTGGGCATCTACCTGGCTGCCCTCCTGGGCAACGGCCTCATCCTCACTGCCGTAGCCTGCGACCACCCCCTGCACACCCCCATGTACTTCTTCCTCCTCAACCTCGCCCTCCTCGACCTGGGATGCATCTCCACCACTCTGTCCAAAGCCATGGCCAATGTCCTCTGGGATGCCAGGGCCATCTCCTATCAAGGGTGTGTTGCACAAGTCCTCTTTTTCATCTTCTTCTTTGGTTCAGAGTTTTCAATTCTTACCATCATGGCCTACGACCGCTACATTGCCATCTGCAAGCCCCTGCACTATGGGAGCCTCCTGGGCAGCAGAGCTTGTGCCCAGATGGCAGCAGCTGCCTGGGCCAGTGGCTTTCTGTATGCTGTCCTGCACACAGCCAAAACATTTTCCCTGCCCCTCTGCCAAGGCAATGCTGTGGACCAGTTCTTCTGTGAAATCCCCCACATCCTCAAGCTCTCCTGCTCAGGTTCAGACTACCTAAAGGAAGTTAGACTTCTGGTGGTTAGTGCATTTTTAACATTTGGTTGTTTTGTTTTCATTGTTTTCTCCTTTGTGCAGATCATCAGAGCTGTGCTGAGGATGCCCTCTGTGCAGGGCCGGCACAAAGCCTTTTCCACGTGCCTCTCTCATCTGACCATGGTCTCCCTGTTTGTCAGCACTGTCATGGTTGCATGCCTGAAGCCCCCATCCATCTCCTCTCCATCCCTGGACCTGGTGGTGACAGTTCTGTACTCGGTGGTGCCTATAGCAGTGAACCCCCTCATCTACAGCATGAGGAACCAGGAGCTCAAGGAAATTTTGTGGAAACTCTTTGGACACATGATTCTTTGGCATCAATAATGTGCCTATAAAACTAACAGGACAGGCAGGTTATCTGAGAAACTTCTTCATACAATAGCTTGTAATTCATTTATTATTTTTAAAAGTATTTCTTGTGATTTTGAATGTATACTACTCATGTCATCCTGCCTATTAATTATTTTATTTTCTGTCACCCAGTCATCTGATATACCTTCAGAACTAGGCTCTCTGTGTGGATAAAGAGAATAAAGAAGCTGTGAACTTTGTTGGTGTCAGCTGTCATCTCTTCCCATCTCCTCTGGAGTTGGGGGAGCAGCCCCAGCATGCAGGAGGGGCTCAGGGTCAAGAGCCCAGATGCCACATGAACGAGCAGCCCTGGTGGCCCTCAGGGCTGCCCCTCACTGCCCACTGGGCTCTGCCTCTCTGCTGCCTTCAGGTTGGGACAGCTGCTTCCCTGGAGCCATGGCCATGGCCAGCAGCAGGACAAGGCCTTTTCACTGTTGCTCTCTTTTGGCTTCCACATTGTTTTCTTGTGCTCTTGTATCTGTGTTAGTTTTGAGGTCTCATACGCCTCGATGACAGTCCTCTTGTCTCTGCAGTGGCATCCCTTTGACTGCAGGCAGCAGCAGGCACTCTGCAGCCCTGGGTCGCAGCTGGCCTCCCTGCTAGCACCACAGTAACAAAAGTGGCTGCTCAGGGCAAACCCAGAAGCCTGGACACCTCTTCCAAAGCTGCTGTCCGGAATACAGCCAAGGGGTTCCTTCTTGCTCTTCTGTTTTCTGCGCTTCTTCATGGAGTGAAAGGCACAGGCTGAAAGTCCCAGAGCGGTCTGTGAAGGAACAAAGTGATAGACCAAGAGCTCAATTTGTGGTGGCACTTCCCCGAGCAGACAACAACTGCGCTTGGACTCATCAGCACAGGACTGTGTCCCCCGCAGTGGGTCTGATGGCCGATGCCAGCCTGGACAAGAATCTGGAGCTGCCAGAAGATGTCAGGGGAACCCAGGCACGACAAGCTCAGTGCAGAGTGAATAGAAAACTTCATAAATGAGTGACCATCCAAAGAAAAGTCTGGTAAAGGAAAAGTCAAATCGGAGGGGACCATGTGTTAAGGGGGATGCACAATCCTCCTCCAGTGAGATGCCACTACTGCAGGGGAAGAGAAGAAGGTTGGAGAGACATGTGGGACCTGCAGGCAAGAGTGGTGTGTGCAAAGCATTTGGGGATATATACAGGGGCAGCATGAGCCTAGGAGACAGAGGTGAATGGAGCCCCCACAACATGAGCCTGTCCAAGGTGGACAGACCAGAGCTCTAGTGCTCAATCTGGTGTGAGCAGGCAGAGGAGAGCTCTGCAGCCCCAGGGCACGCAGCAGCCCCAGCAAAGGAGTCTGGTGAGTGATTCCTTGCAGCCCTGGGGCAATGGCAGTGACCCCATGAGCTGGGTCTACCTCTCAGCCTGCCCACCTCGGCCTTGCAGAGTGCCCCCCTGCCCCAGCCACCACAGCCCCTTTGCTCTGCAGAGCAGCACCTCTGGTTGTCATGTCGGAAATTTCAACTTTTGCCTAAAGTCATCCTCCATGACTGCTTTCAGTTTTCTACACAGAGGCAGGCACTGCCTCCAAGATCCCTGGGGGAAAAAGAAGCATGCATGAGGGATTGGGAAAAGTTATCCTGTATCCATAGGAGCCATTCTGGAACCGAAACTTAAGAGCAGGAAGCTCACTTCTGTGGTGGTGCAGAGCTGATGGGCATGTTATACAAGGTGCTCCTAGAGATCTTTGTGTGCTTTTCCATTTTGACTTAGGTACCACTTCTGTCTTAGGAAATAAGTAGCCTACAGAGGTGAGACAGATACCCTGAAAGCCATCAGAAAGCTGATCCCAACAAGATTACTGCTATGGGGAGGTCAGCTGAACCCAGGCTAGAAGCGGTTTGAGATCTGGGGGAGGGAAGAGGAGCTAGGGCAGCAGAAATTAATGATTTTGAAGAGGTAGAAGTGTTCAGGTAATGTTAATGCTGCTCTAACACTAACTTCAAAAATTCATGTGAGGCCCTACCCATGTCTCAACCTGTAAACTTAATCCCTAAACCTAAATGCTACTCCACACCCTGACAGGAATCCACTACTCTAACACCAAACCTCAAAGTATCCCTTGAAGCCAAAACTCAGCCCATAGCCTCTTTCCCTTATGCTGATTCTCTTGCTTACCTTGACCCCTGCCCTAATCCTTGCATTTAAATGCTCTGTGTAACCCTAGACGACCTAAACAAAACCCTAGACCACAAAACTTGCAAATAGCCCTAACCCCAGATGTCACACCTTAAACAGAGCACCAAAGTCTTCCACTAAATTTTCCTTCATCTCTAACTCAGAAAGGTGAGCTGTAGCCCCTCATCCCATACATGAACATCTAACACCCAAAGCCCCTGTTCCTGTACATTAACCTCCTCGTCTTCAACCCCTCTCCTAACCGTAACTTTGGGCACTTAGCCCCTTAGGGCAAGGCAGGAATTGTGAGACTTCTCTGAAGTCATATGGCATACAAAGATGGATGTGAGGGGCCATGGATGTGATCAACTTGTGGGCCACAAGGAGGCATTATGAGGGTCACTGACAGCCAAGGGACGCATTTGGGTGTGGATAGTGGGGCCAAGCAAAGAGAAGGAGTCAAGGCAGTGGGCTGGGGTAGGCCAGCAGAAGCAGCCCAAGGGGTGGTGCTGCTGGTGAGAACAAGTTTGTGCCAGCAGCCTGAGTGGGCAGCAGCTGTGTGTAGGTGAGGGGAGGCCAGGAAGCACATGCCAAGAGCGCTCCTCCCAGCAGAGACAAGGCTGGGCCAAGGCCAAAGGGAGAGGCAGGCCCAGGGCAGGGGGCTGCAAGAGCCATGCTGAGCTCCCTGCCCTGGCAGCAGCTGCACTGGCCCTCAGCAGATGTGCTGGCTAGCACGCACTGGGAGATCCTGGCGTGCATCAGAGAGCAGCAAGGAGGGTGCTGGAGAGGGCCGGGGAGACACGGGAGGCAGAGCCCCATGCAGGGGCTGGCTGGGGGTCCCCTCTGCTGCAGCCACCGCACGCAGTGTGGCAGGAGGAGGGCAGGCAGGGCTTGCGGGCTCGCCATGGGCCTGCTGCTGGCCTTGCAGCTTCTTGGCTACACACAGCCAAGCCTTGTGCCTCCTGCTGGCCAGTCATGGACTCAAGCAGAAGGGACAGGACAACCCATATGGGGGCCTTCTTTCTGTCTGGGTCCTCCTGGGTCTGGAGGCAGAGGGGATCCCACAGTCAGCATACCAAGCAGGTGCCTTCTGCTGGCCTAGCAGGGCCACTGGCAGATGTCAGCCCAAAAGTCCAGATCCCAGGGAGAAGGCAAGGGTGACCTGCCAGCTACAGACAGAAGAGACCTCACAGTCCCTTTCCGTGACATGTTCCTGCTGCAGCCCTATCCACTGCAGGGACAGAATTGACCTCACAGTCCCTGCCACAGTCACATTCCTCCTGCTGGGACAGGAGATCCTGAGGCAGAGCTGACCTCTCTCTACTCTCCTAGGGACTAGAATTTACCTTTCTGGGTTAGAGATTAAGCAAAATTTTAGATGGAGCGTTTGGTGTTCTATTTGTGCTGTCAGGTCTCTGGTTAGGGTATAGGCACACATTATGCTTAAGGGTTTTGTTTACATCTGTCAAGAAGTCTAGGATGAAATAGAGCAATTTAATGTTAGTGTTAGGGGCATTGATTCAGGTGAGCAAGAGAGTAAATGTAAAGGAAAGGGGCTGTGGGCTGAGTTTTTCTTCAGGTGATACTTTGATTTCTGCATTACAAGAGTGGATTTCTGTCAGGGTGTTTGTGTAATGTTTAGGTTGAGGAATTATTGTTACTGTTGAAAATAGTTTATAGGCCCTACAAGACTGTTTGAAGTCAGTGTTACAGCAGCCTCAATGTTACATGAACCCTCTTACCTCTACAAAGGTAAGCTTCAAAGCTCCTCCTCCCTTCTCTTCCCTCCCCCAAATCTCACGTCTCTCCTGGCCAGGTTACTTCTGACCTCCCCATATCAGTCATCTAACTGGGATCAGCTTTCTGATGGCTTTCATTATATCAAAGTACTTGTCTCACCTCTGCTGGCTACTCTATTCCGTAGTATTAGTCCACTCTATACTCTGTTGGCCATTCTAGTCTGTTACTATGAAAGCCTCACATGGGAACTGTTACGGCAGATAACTATAGGCCCTGATTACAGACAGGCAAAGGCACTGTGCTGAGAAAAGTCTTGGTTTGTTTTGCTGAAGCAGAAGGCCAAGGCCTGACCCCAGCCACTGGGAGGGGAGCTCCTGCACCCCCAGCACCTCCATGTCTCACTCAGGGCTCTTCTTGGGGTCTGTGGGGTAGGGGGCGATGCCCATAATATCATGTGAAGGACAGCATTATGACACCATCCAGCGTTTTCATATGGTTGAAGGGAGAATACATTGTCCCAATGCCACGAGTATGTGAAATATGTTCATCTTATTCTTGTCAATATGGAACAATGCTAGGGCTGCATGGTATGATGAATGTGACCTTCTGTCTTACATACCCTTGGATAACCACACGTCTAAGTGAAACAGAGTCTAGAAGTTTGTGTCAATAGAGGGTTTGAAGGGTAAATCGTGAGACTCGGGTCTAGGGGATAAGAGAACAAAGGAGTTTCCAAAAACTGCTGACTTTTGCATGGGACAAGTCTCTGATATCTGGGATAAGAGAACAAAGGGGTTTCAAAATAACTGCTAACTACTGCATGTGGCACTACACGGGTCTCTGATATCCAGCTAAGACATGACCAAATAAGAAGAAGGGGGGAAGATGAAGAACAATTGAAGGACAAAGGCTGGAAGGAAGACTATGAGCCTTCAGTATGAGAGACCCCCCAGAGGAACCACCGGAGACCGATACGCATGTGCCTGTGGGATGGTTCGGATGCCGGGAAACTAATTATAATAACCCTGCCTTTTCCAAAAAGTGGTGTAGAATATGTATTAGCCTAGGAACATAAAAAACAGCCACCTGATGTAATAGGTGTGCATCTTGGTGGAGCGGAGACTGCTGGCATACCCAGTGCTGTTCCCTTGCCTCTATTCCTTTAAGAAATTGTAAATTTTATTTGCAGTCCTATTTGGGACTCAGTCATTTATTGCAAGTATAACATGTCTCCTCATAAGCCATGGCCAAGGGGACAAAGGTGTCAGTGCTGCTGCAGCCTTCCATTCTTGTCAAGACCCTCTGCCTTCTCCTCTGCAGACTTTCCTATGCCGTCCCACACCTCTCTGAAGGCTGCAGACAGGCACTTCTCTTCCCCACCTTGCTCTCACTCCAGTATTCCCATGATTTCACTGATTCCTCTCCACTCTTGCCAGCTGTTCCTTCAAACACAAGGGCATGGGCAGATCCAAACTCCCTCTGGGTGTCCTCTGGACCCACAGCACCAGTTCCAGTGCCTCACCACTAAGTCAAGAATTTCATCTGACTATCCACTCTAAATCAACGCCCTTTAAGTTAAAAACCATTCCCCTGCACATCCTGAGAAAAAGTCTCTCCCCAGCTTTTCTGTTGGCCCACTTTAAGTACCGGATGGATACTATAAGGTCTCCTCAGAGCCTGCTCCAGGCTGAACAACACCAACTCCCTCAGCCTGTTTTAATAGGAGAGGTACTCCAGCCCCTTCATCATCCTTGTGGTCCTTGTCTGGACTCACTCTAATAGCTTCAAGTCATTCTTGTATTGGGAGCCCCAGAACTGAACGCAGTACTCCAGGTGGCATCTCATGAGAGCAGGTGGGAGTCTCATGAGGTTCCTGCAAGCAACCTCTCAAGCCTGTTCAGTTCCTTACCACCAAGAAGGAACATGACGACCTATAGCCAGGCCTTCTTCCTGTAAGGGTCCTACTGGGTATGTAGGCAGAGGGGATCTCACAGTCGGCATGGCAATCGAGTGTCTGCTTGTACTGGGTCTGACAGGGATAGAGTTAACTTGCCCTGCAGCAGCCCACATAGTGTTGTGCTCTGAGCAAGGTGAAGTTGCTCAAGGACTCCTCCTAGCTTGGCATCAGCCACAAATGAGCTGAAAATGTGCTCCGTGTCATCATAAAGGGAGATAACAAAGAGGGTCAATGGTGTTGACCCAAGTGCCCATGACTGAGGGATGCTGCTGGTATCTGGCTGGCAGGAGGACTTTGTACCACTAATGTCCAGCCACCTTCCCCCTCACATCATCATCCCTTTCTTCAGTCCAAATATCACCAGTCTGGCTAAAGGGAAACTCCAGAAGACCATGGCAAAGGCCTTGATAAAGTCCAGGTTCACCACATTGCCTTCTTTCCCCTTCCCTACTGCTTCAGCAATTAGTTTTTTTTTTTCTGCCACATACCTGAAGATGGCTGTGGCAGGACTTTCCCCATCATGTCAGCAGGAGCAGAGGTGACAGTTGCAATTCTCCTCGCCCTTTTATTTATTTATTTATTTATTGTCATTCCTTAAGATGCTTTTGATGCCTGCCTTTTCCAAGTCCCCAGAAATCTCTGAGCCAAACCTCTGACAGCCCAGTCCAGAAAGTCATGGTAGTGTGACATAGAGGAGAGGAGCATCTGCTTTGAATCTGTGCAAGAGGCATGACAGAAATCTCACAGGGACAACAGGGGTTGTTTCTGGAGTCACACAGGGCAGCGTCAGGGCTCTGTGAGGTGCCTATGTCTGAGCTGGCCTCCCATGCTCCTCATACACATGGGGCTGTTGAGAGACACAGGTCCCTGACTTGCATAGCCATGGGCAGTGCACGGCAGTGCCTGCAGTGTCCCTCTGGCTCCTGCAACCACTGCCAGAGGCTGGGAGGCACCTCAGCCCTGCGGTGCCTCGCCCTGCCCTGCCCTCCCCTGAGATACCCCAAGGCATGAGGAATGGGCACAGAGACGTTCAAGGAAGCACATCCCAGAGCTGCCTTCAGGTGGCTTCCCAGGGTACGTTACTTGGCCTCATGACACTATCTGCCCTGCTGGCCTTCATGAGACTTGTAGGAATAGCTGATGGCCTTTGTGCTTGCACATGTTCATCTCTCTACATAGGTATGATGGGCCTGCTGGCAGCAGTAGCAAAGGGTTTCCCTTCCCATATCTCCCCTGCACACACAGGGGGCCCTGCTCTTCTGGGATATGACATGTCCCAGGGAACAATTCCCAGGTGAGCACATTGGTGCTGGCCTGGACAGCCACAGTGGAACCCCTTCCCCATGCAATCCCCATTACACACATCCCTGACATGGTGCTGCTGCTCTGAAGAGTATTAAAAAAGTCCAAAACCCAGCAAACTAAACCTTGTGCCAGAAATGTATTACATTATCAGCCATATGTGGAAGACGAAGGGCAATTTCCTGATTTTGAAAGACATCAATGCATCAGTTTCCTCAAAGCATCCTTCAGCTCCTGGTTCCTCATGCTGTAGATTAAGGGGTTCAGTGCTGGAGGTGCCAATGAGTACAGAACTGCAACCACTAGGTCAATGGATGCGGAGGAGATCAAGGGCGGCTTAAGATGGGCAAATATGACAGTGCTGACAAACAAAAAGACCACAGCCAGGTGAGGGAGGCATGTGGAAAAGGCTTTATACCATCCCTGGTCAGAGGGCATCCTGAGTACCACCCTGAAGATCTGCACATAGGACACCACAATGAAAACAAAGCATACTGTGGTTAAACAGGCACTAAAGATGAGAAGCTGACCTTCCCTGAGGTAGGCATCTGAGCAAGAGAGCTTGAGGATCTGGGGGATTTCACAGAAGAACTGGTCCACAGCATTGCCTTGGCAGAGGGGCAGGGAAAATGTATTGGCTGTGTGCAGGACAGCATACAGAAAGCCACTGCCCCAGGCAGCTGCTGCCATCTGGGCACAAGCTCTGCTGCCCAGGAGGCTCCCATAGTGCAGGGGCTTGCAGATGGCAACGTAGCGGTCGTAGGCCATGACGGTGAGAAGGGAATACTCTGAACCAAAGAAGAAGACTAAAAAGAACACCTGTGCGACACAACCTTTGTAGGAGATAACTCTTGTGTCCCAGAGGGAATTGGTCATGGCTTTGGGTGCAGAGGTGGAGATGCATCCCAGGTCGAGGAGGGCGAGGTTGAGGAGGAAGAAGTACATGGGGGTGTGGAGATGGTGGTCACAGGCTACGGCAGTGAGGATGAGGCCGTTGCCCAGGATGGCAGCCAGGTAGATGACCAGAAAGAGTGTGAAGTGCAGGAGCTGCAGCTTGCGCGTGTCTGCAAATGCCAGCAGGTGGAACTCACTCACAGAGCTGCTGTTGGGCATTTGCTGGTTCTGCGCATGGGATCCTGCCCAGGAAACAGAAATACAGTGATACTATACCAGAGTTATCTGAGAAAAAACAATTCCATTTCTCATGTATCTCCCCAACGCGCTTGTCCAATTGCATGCAGACATTTGGCAGATCCCTTTCCTGTGTTTGTATTGATGCTGCCTGAGGCTTTCCCTTGTAGGAGGACATTCTGCTGTGGGTAATTCAGGAGTGAGTTTTGTCTTATAGCAATAGGAAAGAACATAGGTGGATTGTGTCTTTTGTTCTAGTTTACCCACCACTCCTGAGGAGAGTCTCTAAAGCCGAAATCCTGTGCAATTCTCCTGCATTCCAAGTAAAATCCTCTGGATCCTCTCCCTGGTTTGTGCTGACCTGTGCTGGCATCTCTTTGAGCTGCAGGACAACTGCATTCAGAGGTTCACCTGAGAACAACCTGAACACTGCTGAGAGTAGAAGAATCCAGGCTCAAAGTGCCCATCTCCACACCCCTCACCCTGTCCCCGTACTCACCTTCCCCCAAGCACATCGAGGGCTCACTCTGTGGACATGTGAAACCCCCATCCCCAGCCAGCCTGGAAACAAGAACAGCAGCAGAATGGCCAGGTGGAGAAGCCAGCAGGAATGCCACTGTGCTGCTGCCATGGGATGCAAGGCCAAGGAGGGACAGACAGACACTCAGCAGACCCTCCTGTGCTGCAGCTCTGCCTGCAGACGAGGCAGCTCCTGCTGGGGACACCGGGGGCTTGAGGGCAGAGGCCGTGCTGGTGGGAGAGGAGAGCAGGGGGTGTACCAGGGAGGGCACCTGCCCTGCAGGGGATGGCAGGGAAGTGCCTGAGCCCTCCCTCGCATGGCATTTCTGGCAGCAGCTCCCTCTCACCACCTGCCCATGTCCCTGCCAGGAGCCGGATCAATGTCAGCTCAGTTAAAACCTGAGATCACAGACATGATGTTGGTGCAGTCTTTAAGGTGAGGTGGCTGAAGGGTCTTTATGAAGTTCATTGCTGATGTACTGATCTCTCAGTGTAATGCTCTAGTAGACTCAGTCTCCTGTACAACCCTGAGAACACATTACCATGAAACCTGCAAAACTTTTGCAGTAGAAATCTTAAACCACAGAGTCCAAGAAAGCCTTCCCCTTCAGATAAAAAAGCCTTGGTCTTTCTCTTGAAATGCTGCCTCATAAATGACATTCTCTACAGCATCTGCTACTCCTCACTGGAGAAAAACAGTGAACCATCCTGACAGATGCTATCAGCCATCAGAAGTGCCAGCTGTAAAAGACCGTTTTGGCAAGCCCTCTTGCATTGTCCTGCTGCCAGAGACTCACAGTGTCAAGAGCATGCAGATGTGTCCTGCCACATGCTGCCCTCCGTTGTTGCACTCCTCACTGCCTCCTGTGATAAATTAGTAGGGGTTTGTTCATTGTCCTTGAGAATTTAAAGAATCTACTGAGGAGATAAGGTTTCACAACTCACGGCATTGTAACATGGGGACAAATGGGGAAGGGGGGTTGGGTGAACATCCTTGTTAAAACAAAGATTTTGTAAGGTACCACCCACCCACCGCAAGACATCCTGTTTTGCCCCCACCTGAACACAAGCACAACGCATGATCACCGGAGGAAGAATAACGACCCCCAACAACAGACTGCGCAGTCTCAGGACAGGTCTCGACAAGTTGACCAGTCGACAGGTCTCGACAAGTCGACAGGTCTCGACAGGTCTCGACAAGTCTCAACAAGCTGGAACTTCAATGCTATAAAACAGCGACACTGGAAAGGGGAAGTTGTGTGCCGTGGTGGAGCAGAGACTCCCCAGCTGCCCAGCGTTGTTTTGCTTGTGTCTGCTTACTTGATTAATAAAATAATTTCAATAGACCAGTAAATTGTGTGGTCTAACTTATAACACCTCCAAGTCCTCTCTCTTCTCCTCTCCTCTCCCTGGCCAGCTGCTGTCAGAGACCCCAGCCCTGCTGCGCTGTGCAGAGGAGCTGCTCCTGGGCAGAGCTGTCTCTCTGCAGTGCTGTCCGCTTGCCAGGAGCTCCCCTTGGGCCCAGGAGCCCAGCCCAGCTCAGCAGCACAGCGTGTATGGTTTTCCCTATGGGCCTGCATAGGGAAGACCATGGCATCACTTGCTCTGTGCCATTGGGCTCCCTCGAGGTGTCCCCAAGGCCTCAGGGCTGACAGCTCCCAAAGGCAGCAGGGTCTCTCCTGGGGTGTGGTGTTTTAGGCAGAATGAAGTTATCACTGACTGCTCCTGTCTGAACAGGGGAAAAACTGATTTTAGAAATGTGATTTTTTCTATTAATGTTTGGTTGTCAAAATTGTTGTGCTTTAACCTGTTGGGCACCTAAGCAACACTGTGATGTTAGCTCATACCCACCACTCACAAGCTTATTTGTTGAAATATAGACAATTTAGAAGGACAGAAAATGAAATATAAGAATAACAGACACAATAGCAATAAATAATAATACATTTTATGATGATGATGATTATGACATGTATAAAGCAAATAATGCACAATACAATTGCTCATCACCCACAGACCAACGTCAAGCCTGTCTCGATGCAGCAGTCCCCCTGATCCTGGCCAGCCTGGACTAGGATCTCCTGTGCAGGTCCCTTGACCTTTCTTTGGTTTAGGGCAATAGAAGCTTTCAGAAGGATTTGGAACATTTTCTTCCTTTTCTCAAAAAGTTCCACATCATCCACGCCCCGCGTCAGATGCTGGCCAGCTTCCTGGCTGTCAACAGCATCCTCTTTGCTCACAGAGGTGGGAGCACTATCAGCTGCACCTTCTGCACGAACAGAGTGCTTCCTGCTGGGACCATGTCCTACAGTCAGCCCTGGGCTGTATGTCATCCCTGTTCTCTGCAAGGCTCGAGAGGTGGAAGGTCTGACTCCAGAAGACAGCTGCACCTGAACCAGGAGAATTTCTCTCATGTACAGTAATTATTTCTCCTCCTTCCTGCTACAGTTCCGTGGCCCCAGTGTCATGCACACCTGCTATGATTTTGCCCCATTGCTGGAGCTGTCCTGCAGTGCCACGGTAATACTCATGGTCTTTGCTTTCATAATCTACATTTTGGATGCAATCTTCCCCTTCCCTCCCATGCAGTTTTCATGAGTGTTTGTCCTGTGTTGTTGCCCAAGGCCTTATCCACCTGCTCTTCCATCCTCACGAGTGTCACAGTTTTCTATGACACCATCATCACTGGCTGTGTGAAGTGCAGAACAGCCCTCCTCAGAGATCTTAATGAAGCCCTTTCCCAAACCTTCATCATCCCTCTGGTCAGTCTTCAAGTTGCTTAGCAGTGGTGTGGGAAGGGTGAGAGAGGTGTTGGTGGAACTCTAACAGTGTCATAAGATCTGTCTCAAAGACCTTGGAAATGACAGATTGATCAAAGACATTCCTCCGAACTTTAAAAAGGCAGATATTAAACCAATTTTCTACTAGAAGGGCAAGCAGAAGGGTGATTAAGCCTAACCAGTGATTGAGATGCCAGCCTTAAACCTAGCCATTAACCCAGACCTGAACTATAAGCCTCAAAGCTTGCCCTTATCCTAAACCTGGAGCAGGATCCTTAAGCAGAATACCAAACACTTCCTTGAAGCCCTTGCCATTCCCATAACCCTGGAATGTGATCTGTAATTCCTAAACATTTACCTGAACACCTAACTCCCAAAGCCCTCCAACATGCACACAGCACATCTCAGCTTCAACCCCACTCCTACCCCTAACTTTATCTGTTTGTCCCCTTAGGGCAGGTCATGGACTGCAAGGTCCTGCAGCAGTTGTGTGGCTTTGAAAGAGACACGTGAGGTTACAGGTATGTCATCAGATCAGAGGCCACAAGGAGGAGCTGCCTGGGAATGCTGTGATGGGATCAGCTGTGCCTCAGGATCTGCTGGGCCTGCAGGAGGTATGTGGCTGTGAAGGAGGCTGGGAGGTCACTTCTGCCTCTGGAGCTGACGGACCAGCAGCAGGAATGTGGAACAGATAGGGACCGTAAAGGGCAGAAGCAAGCACATGCCATTGAAGATGGCAAGGCACCTTCTGTTCTGGTCGGGTGATAGACCACAGGAAAGCTGATGGCATGGGAGTCATGCTTGAGGTATAGTTTGTGAGACCATAGAACCATAGAATGGCTCATGTTGGATGAGACCTTAAAGATCATCTAGTTCCATGGACAGGGATGCCCCCATGAGATTAGGTGGCCCAGGGCCTCATCTAATCTGCTCTTGAACAGGTCCAGGGATGGTGCATCTATAAGGTCTCTCAGCAACCTGTTCCAATGCCTCAGCTCCCTCTGAGTGAAGAATTTCCTCCTAACTTCTAATCTAAATCTCCCCTCTTTTACCTTAAAAACTTTCCCCCTTTTCCTGTAATTCTCTAATTGAGCAAAGAGCCACTCTCCGTCTTTTTGTAAGCCTCCTTTAAGTACTCAAAGGCCACAAAGAGGTCACCCTGGAGCCTTCTCCTCTGTAGAATGAACAGCCCCCAGTATAATGGAGAGAGTCTTGGCAACTACATCAGCCAGTTCCCTCAGGACTCTGGGATTACAGTCATCAGGCCCCATAGGCTTGTACTTGTTTAGTTTCATCAGGTGGTCTTGGACCTGCTCTTCACTCACATCATGTGGGACTTTGCACCCCCAGCCTCCATCCATGGGTTCAGAGAAATGAAAGACTTGGGGAGCCTGATTAGCAGTGAAGACTAAGGCAAAGATGGTGCTGAGTCCCTCAGCCTTCTCCATGTCTGTCATTGTCATTTCACCCTTCTCATCCATCAGAGAGGGTACACTCTCCCTGGCCTTTCTTTTCTGAGCAATGTATCTAAAGAATCTCTTCTTATTATTCCTTGCATCCCTTGAGAAGATCAGGTCCATCTGTGCCTTGGCTTTCCTTATTCCATCTCTGCATATCCAAAACTGAAACATGCATGAGAAAAAAATAACCCTGGATCCACAAAAGCCATCTGTGAAAAAAAACTTATAGACAGGAAGTGTGACTTTGAAGAGGTTCAGAGGTGATGGTCACATTGTGCAGGATGCTCCTAAAGACCTTTGTGTCCTTTTCCCTCCTGACTACAACGCCACTTCCTTCTCAGGAATGGAGGAGCCTACAGAGGTGAGATAGATACTCTGCAATCATGAATGTCATCAGAAAGCTGATGCCAATAAGATATGGGGAGGTCAGGAGCAGCCTGGACAAGAGAGAAGAGATTTCGGGGTGGGAAGAAGAGCTTGGCCAGCAGAAACTTATGATTTCATAGAAGTAAGAGGGATTATGTAACGTGGATACTGCAATAACACTGACTTGACATAAAACAGTCAGGTATGGCCCTTACCTTACTTGAGCCAGTAATTTTAATCCCTAAACCTAAATGCTACGAAAATACTCCGAAAGGAATTATTTTTTTTTCCTCTTGCTAATCCTAATTGCTTCCCTTAAAACTAGAATGAAAATGCTCTATTTAACCCTAGACGTCTTGGCAAACCTAAAAAAACCCTAAACCACAGAGCTTGTCCGTAACTTAACCACAGACCTGACACCACAAGCAGAGCAACAAACACTCCCACTAAAACCTTGCTTAATCTTTAACCCAGAAAGTGAAAACCAGTTGCCTAGATGGCTAGAGAGAAGTCAGCTCTACTTCAGGATCTCCTGCCCTAGCAGGAGGAATGTGACTGTGGCAGTGACTGTGGGGTCACTTCTGTCTCTGCAGTTGATAGGGCAGCAGCAGGAACATATCATAGACAGGGACTATGAGGTCACTTCTGTCTGTAGGTGATCACTGCCCTTAACACTTGCTTTTAAGTGCTACATTTACCCCTAGACTTCTTGGCAGACCTAAAAAAAACCTTAAAGCACAGAGCTTACACATACCCTAACCAGAGACGTCACACCCTAAACAGAATACCAAGCCCACACAATAAACCTTTGCTTAATCTCTAACCCAGGAAGGTGAGTCCTACCCACTGTTCACAAACCTGAATAATGAACAGACAAAGACCCTTTGCCTGTGAATTAACCTCCTCAGATTCAACCTGTTTCCTAACTTTAACTTTAGATGCTTGGCCCTTTGGGGCACCAAGGGAATTGAGAGGTTGCTGGGATTCCATCATAAAGCTGACTTAAAGCAGCCATGGAGGCCCTTACCCTATTTTAACTTGTAACATTAATACCTAAATCTAAATGCCATTCCACACCCTGACAGAAATCCACTGCTCTAATTTTTGAACAAAATATCCCTTGAAGCTAAAATTAGTCCAAAACCCTTTTCCATTATGTTTACACTCTTGCTCAGCCTGATCCTTGCCCTTTACACTAGCATTAAAATGCTCTAATTAGTATTCTTGAAGATCTAGACAAAATGCTAAACAAAAGAGCTTCCACATACCCTAACCACAGACACCCCAAGCAGAACACCAAACCCTCCTACTAAAAATTTGCTTAATCTCTAACCCAGAAAAGTTTGCCATAGTCCCTAATTCCATAAATGAACAACTAACATACAAACCCTGTATTCCTGTGCATTGACCTCCTCACCTTTAACCCTTTTCCTAACCTTTACATTTAGGTCCTTTTTCCCTAGGGGCAAAGCAGGAACCATGAGGTTGCTCTGCAGTCTCATGGCATTCCAAGATGGATATGAAGGGCCATGGATCTGATCAGCTTGTGGGCCACAAGCAGGAGATGGGTGGGAATGCTCTGAGGAACTCAGCCCTGCCTCAGGATCTCCTGCCCCAGCAGGAGGAATGTGACTGTGGCAGTGACTGTGAGGTCACTTCTGTCTCTGCAGTGGATAGGGCAGCAGCAGGAACGTGTCACAGAAAGGGACTGTGAGGTCACTTCTGTCTGTAGCTGGCAGGTCACCCTTGCCTTCTCCCTGGGATCTGGACTTTTGGACTGACATCTGCCAGTGGCCCTGCTAGGCCAGCAGAAGGAACCTGCTCGGCATGCTGACTGTGGGATCCCCTCTGCCTCCAGACCCAGGAGGACCCAGACAGAAAGAAGGCCCCCATATGGGTTGTCCTGTCCCTTCTGTTTGAGTCCATGACTGGCCAGCAGGAGGCACAAGGCTTGGCTGTGTGTAGCCAAGAAGCTGCAAGGCCAGCAGCAGGCCCATGGCTTGGAAGATGCTGCTGAGGTGACTTGTGTCCGGTCGGCTGCCAGGCCGCAAGGAGCCTGATGGGTTGGAATGCCTACTTCAGGAATGGTTTCCACCCTGATGGAGCTCTCTTTGATGGTAGGAAAGAGCAGGACAAAAAAAAAAATAAAAAAAAATGACACAAACCACCCTCGAAGGTTGGCACTGGTCATGAGGAGGTTGTTGAAATGTCGGGTTGAACAACCGGTCTTACTGCTAGAGACTGAGGTAAAGAAGGCATTAATTACCTCAGCCTTTACCTCATCTCTTGTCACCACATTTCCCCCCACAACCAATATATTATGATGATTCTTAATCCTCTTTTATTTAAAGTATTTATATAAGCAGTGTTTATTGTCTTTGACAGGGATGGTTGGATTGAGCTCCAGCTGGGTTTTGGCCCTTCTAAGGTTGACCTGCAAAGCCCCATAACATTCAGGACACAGCTCCAGACAAACTGACAGCATGCATGAGAAGGAAGAGCAGAATAGGAGGAAGCTGGCAGCCTTCGATCACAAGAAGGCTGGCAGCCAACCACATTAAGGTTGAACTGTCTGCCTGCAGACATGAACAGTTGACAGAACGGAGCAAGAGTGTGGTGGGAGATTGAGAAACTGCAGAATTTTGCCTACAGAAACCTCTTGGCATTTAGAAGAAGAACCCAGTCCTGCACCAGAGGAAGAGGAACCCCACACATGGGGGCAGACTGGGACCCTGCTGCGTGAGCAGTGCCCAGAAGGAGGAGGGCCTGGGCACCACAAGGGATGCCATACGAGCAGTGGTGCCTGCTCACCAGGAACCAGGCCAGCTTCCTACGGCCAGCCTTATGAGGAGCATGGCCACCAAGGAAATCTAAGTTATCAGACTCAGCTCAGATCCGGAGTGACACCACACAGACAAGTGTCTACAAATAGCCAGCAAAGAGGTACAGGTCTGGGAGTCTCTAGGATATCCTGGTTTGGAGAGGAGTAAGGGCTATGGCAAGGCTCAAAGTCCGAAAAGGACCAAGGTCTTTGTGTCCATGGCTATGGCTGTTGTCTTTGGCACTGAGGCCTATGAGGAGACAGCTTATCATTAAAGTACCAGTGCCTCATTGCCTCCTCGCCCCGCCCTCCCTCCCCCCCCTGATGAACCAGGCAGGGGTGGTACCTTTCTCCTGCACTTGGCCATGCACATCCCCATCTCCTACTGCCCCTTGAAGAGCCCTGAGCAAGGTGTGAAGGGAAAGGATCTCCCTTCCCAGGGGACATGGCTTAAGGCCTGGCCCTTGTGCATGGTGACACAAATCCAGCTTTCCTACACATCAGTGTCACCTTCACATTGCTTTTGTCTCCTTGCCCTCACTGCCCTCACTGCCTGCTCTAACGAGCTCCAAGGGAGGCTGTGTCAGTGCTGGCCCTCAGGGGGACACTGCAGGAAACTTGCATCTGACTTGGACTTCTGGAGAGATGTCTTCAATTGTGTCTGAGTGCCTGAGGTTTGTGGGCTCATCACCAAAGCCCCCAGCGGGGTGATTCCAGTGCCTTTGGCTGGTGCTGTGCTGCTGAGCTGGGCCGGGCTCCTTGGCCCAAGGGGAGCTCCTGGCAAGTGGGCAGCACTTCAGAGAGACAGCTGTGCCCAGGAGCAGCTTCTCTGCACAGCGCAGCAGGGCTGGGGACTCTGACTGCAGCTGGCAAGGGGAGAGGAGAGCAGAGAGGGCTTGGAGGCACTTGGCAGTGGGAGGATGCTGAGAGCTGCCTGCAGGGGAAATCTGCAGCTCTTGACAAGGTAAGTTTCTGGCTGCAGGGCCATGTAGCTGCAGGTCCTGGAAGGATCTCCTCCTGAGTCTTGTTTCTGGGAGGGCAGTGGGCAATGCAGTAGGCTTTGAGAGTCCTGCTGGATTTCCCTGTGAGGTGAGGAAGTGTGGCAGAAGCCCCTTGGAGTGCCCTAAGCCATGTGCCCCTGGACAGCCATGAGCAGAGTAGCCAAGCCTCCTCCAAATCCTGCAGGGGTGCAGCTGGGATATTGGGATGCTCCAGCTTTCAGATATCCATCTCTGTCTGTAGGGTGTCATCCTGGACAGCAGGCTGCACTCCAGCCATGCCGGGCTCTCTGTCAGCTGCCCCGTAGCTCCTGCAGCCATGGAGGTGCCCCTTGGCAGGGTCCTGTTGGTGGCAGGGTGCTGCAGGGCAGCGCTGAGCACAGCCGCGTGGGATGGGGTCTGTGAGCACGGGCAGGGGCAAAGAAGAGGTGGTTGCAAATCAGCAGCTCCTGGCAGGGACAGCTGCAGGCAGCAGAGAGAGGGGCAGGCAGCCAGAAGGAGCTGTTGCTAGAAACGCTGTGACAGGGGGGATTCGGGCACATCATGGCCATGCCCTGCAGTGCAGACACCTTCCCCTAGAGCAGCCCGTCCCTGGCCTCCTCTCCCCCTGCAGCCCATGGGCTGTGGGGCAGGCATGGCCAGCACTGCAGGCAGAGCCCAGACGAGGAGAAGTTCTCAAACTCCATCTGGCTTGATTTGGCCCTCCTCGATTAACAGCCATCTACATTTTTTTCTTAGGGAAACACCTGAGTGGGATGGTCCTGCAGCTCAGAGTGGTGACAATGGACAGCTGAGAAATGGTCTTATCGACAGAGCTGCACTGCTCTGTCTTCACCAAGGGACAGCCCCTTTGCCTCCTGGCACCCACAGGGTTTCTCTGGGAGTGTACAGGTAATGTCAGGGAGTTCAAGCATCCAACACCTGTCATAAACATTAGAAGGGTAATTGAAAGCAACATCAAAAAAAGAAAAAAAAAAAAATCCCTGCAGCTTGGCTCTGCATTCAGAGGAGTTGTTGGCAACAACATTGCAAAGCTTGGGGATGTGACACTTGAGTTTCCCAGTGTACTTGCTTCACTGCACAGCAGGAAGGACTATTGCTGCACAGCAGGAAGGACTCCTCTGGAGCCACAGCAGCCCCTTCTCCCAGTGTCACTGTCAGCCAGCACCAGCAACAGCTCAAGCAATAGGGATGCTGAAAGGTTTTCCTGCAAAGAGACAGCCTCAGGCTGGGGGTGCTCTAAGACCTGAAATACGTTTTCTGCAAATAAGTCTTTTCTAACTTTGTTCTACCTTCTCCTCTTCAACAGACAGCTGTGTTCAAAATGCCCAACATCAGCTCTGTGAGCAAGTTCCTCCTGATGGCATTTGCAGACACACACGAGCTGCAGCTCCTGCACTTTGTGCTCTTCCTGGGCATCTACCTGGCTGCCCTCCTGGGCAATGGCTTCATCCTCACCGCAGTGGCCTGTGACCACCGCCTCCACACTCCCATGTACTTCTTCCTCCTCAACCTCACCCTCCTCGACCTGGGATGCATCTCCACCACTCTACCCAAAGCTATGGCCAATGCTCTCTGGGACAACATGACCATCTCCTATCAAAGATGTGTTGCCCAAGTACTTCTTCTAGTCTTCTTTTTTGGTGCAGAGTTTTTTCTTCTGTCATGGCCTATGACTGCTACGTTGCCATCTGCAAGCCTCTGCACTACGGGAGCTTCGTGGGCAGCAGAGCTTGTGCCCAGATGGCAGCAGCTGCCTGGGCCAGTGGCTTTCTCAATGCTGCCCTGCACACAGCCAGTACATTTTCCCTGCCCCTCTGCCAAGGCAATGCTGTGAACCAGTTCTTCTGTGAAATCCCCCACACATTCTCAAGCTCTCCTGCTCAGACACCTATCTCAGGGAAGTTGGGGAACTTGTGTTTAGTTTTTCTTTAGTCCTTGGTTGTTTTGTTTTCATTGTGCTGTCCTATGTGCAGGTCTTCGGGGCAGTGCTGAGGATGCCCTCTGATCAGGGCTGGAACAAAGCTTTTTCACATGCCTTCATCACCTAGCTGTGGTCTCCCTGTTTGTCAGCACTGTCATGTTTGCCTACCTGAAGCCCAACTTGATCTCTTCCCCATCCCTTGACCTGGTGGTGTCATTTCTATACTCGGTGGTGCCTCCAGCAGTGAACCCCCTCATCTACAGCATGAGGAACCAGGAGCTGAAAGCCACACTGAAGAAACTGATTTTAGTTGTAATATTTACTTAGTAATGAGTTGTCTACCTCTCTTTTATAGTTTAAATCAATTTAATCTCAGAGAATTTGTGAGCTTTATGTATAGCATTTGTCCTTGGTTCAGCTTGGATAGAGTTAATTTTCCTCCTAGTAGCTAGTAGCTAGGTTTTGTAATAGGATAAGAAGAGTGCTGATAACATGCTGTTGTTTTAATTGTTGCAGAGCAGTGCTTACACCAAGCCAAGGAAGTTTCAGCCTCTTGCTCTGTCCTGCCAGCAGGCAGGCTGGGGGTGCAGCAAGAGCTGGAAGGAGGGTTAGGCTGGGCATCGGACAGCAGGTGGTGAGCAATTGCATCACTTTTTTCGTACACATTATTGCTACTAGTACTATTATCATCATTATTGTCATAATTATTGTTTGGTATTTTCCCGTCTTTATCTCAACTCTGGGAGGGGACAGACCCAGGACAGCTGACCCAAATTGTCCAAAGGGGTATTCCATGCCTTCTGACATCACGTTAAACAATACAAAACCAGGTTCCCAGTACAAAAAAGACAGAGATCTCCTTGAAAGAGTCTAGCAGAGAGCCACAAAGATGATACGAGGCCTGGAGCATCTTCCTTATGAGGAAAGGTTGAGAGACCTGGGTCTGTTTAGCCTGGAGAAAAGAAGACTGAGAGGGGATCTCATCAATGTGTATGAATGCCTGAGGTGTGAGAGACAGAGGGATTTGGCCAACCTCTTTTCAGTGGTTTGTGGGGACAGGACACGGAGTAATGGTCATAAAACAGAGCACAGAAAGTTCCACACCAAAATGCGAGAGAACTTCTTCACAGGAACAGGCTGCCCAGGGAGGTTGTGGAGTCTCTTTCTCTGGAGATATTTAAGGCCCGTCTGGACACCTACCTGGGCAGCCAGCTCTAAGGAACCTGTCAGGGGGGTTGAATCTGATGATCTTTCGAGATCCTTTCCAGCCCCTTCACTTCAGTGATTCTGTGATTCTTTGAATATATAGGTGTGGCCAGCCAGGGTTGGGGGGGGGCAGCTGCTCGGGGTTAGGTGGGGCATTAGTCAGTGGGTGGTGAGCAATTGTATTGTGAATCACTTGTTTCATACACATCATTAGAAGAATACGATTATCATTATCATAATCATTATTATTATTATCATTATTATTTATCATTATTATTATTATTTTCCAGCCTTAATAAACTGTCTTTGTCTCAACTCACAGGCTTCACTTTCCTGTTTCTCTCCCCCATCCCAGAGATGGAGGAGGGAATATGAGCGAACGGCTGTGTTGTGTTTAGCTGCTGACCAAGTTAAACCACAACAGCAAGACACAGCCAAGCCTTGTGCCTCCCAATGTCCAGTCATGGGCTCAAGCAGAGGGGACAGGACAACGCATCTTGGGGCCTTCTTTCTGTCTGGGTCCTTGTGGTGGTTTTACCGTGCTGGGCAGCTAAACCCCACAACTGCTCTCTCACTCCCCCTCCTTTAGATGAGGAGGGGGAGAAGTAAAGCAAAGAACAACTCACGGGTTGAGATAAGGATAATTTAATTAAAGGGAAATAATTATAATAATTAAATAAAGACTACCATGAACTAAACAATTTAACTAAGGGGAAGTAAAAGGGAAAAGGGGAACAAGGGAGGAAAACAAACAAACAAAATAAATGAAAGCTATATGGAAGTGCAGAGGAAAGAAATTACTCTCTACTTCCCACAAATGAGCGATGATTGACCACGTCCTTGAAACAAGGCCTCAACGCACGCAGCCAGTGTTCGAGAGGAGGACCGACGTCTTCTCAACGAGAGCCCACCCCTCCCCTCTTCTTCCTGTTTCCACCTTTTATTGCTGAGTGTGACAGCACATGGTATGGAATATCCCTTTGACTGGTTTAGGTCAGCTGCCCTAGTGATGTTTCTCTCCTCACTTTTTGCCCACCCCCTAGGAGGGTTAGAGAAAGGCCCAATGCTGTGCCACTGCTGCTCAGGAGTAGACACAACACTGGTGTGATAACACTGCTGTTCCAGCTACAAGTACAGAGTACGGCACTGTATGGGCTGCTGCCGGGAAAGTTAACATTCCAGCCAGACCCAGTACAGTCCTCCTGGGTCTGGAGGCAGAGGGGATCCCACAGTCAGCATGCCAAGCAGGTGCCTTCTGTTAGCCTACCAGGGCCACTGGCAGATGTCAGTCCAAAGGTCCAGATCCCAGGGAGAAGGCAAGGGTGACCTGCCAGCTACAGACAGAAGAGACCTCACAGTTCCTTTCCATGACACGTTCCTGCTGCTGCCCTATCAAGTGCAGAGACAGAAGTGACCTCACAGTCACTGCCACGGTCACATTCCTCTTGCTGGGCCATGAGATCCTGAGGTACAGCTGAGCTCTCTCTAGCCCCCTTGGTACCTCTTTTTCACTTTCTGCATTAGAGATTAGCAAAGTTTTAGTGGGAGTGTTTGGTGTTCTTCTTGTAGTGTCAGGTCTGTGGTTAAGGTATGGACAAGCTTGTCATCTGTCTGATGGTCAGCACTGTCATGTTTGCCTACCGGAAGCCCCCCTCCATCTCCTCCCCATCCCTGGACCTAGTGGTGGCAGTTCCATACTTGGTGGTGCCTCCAGCTCTGACCCCCCTCATCTACAGCATGAGGAACAAGGAACTAAGGAATTCAGTGAGGACATTGCTAGAATACACAACTCTTCAATATATTCACATATAATATTATGCATAAAATCAAAATTCCTATGTTTCCTCAAACAAGAAAGACCTTTTTTTCTTAATATTTGTCTGAATTATTATGTTCAGAAGTTTTTTTTCTGATATAAATAATATATTTCTTATTCTCCTACTTGTTAATGATTTAGTTGTTAATCATTTGAAGGAAACATGGCAGTTTCCTGTATAGATACATCTAATAAGGAAGTCATAAGAAGTTCATTGCACTCAGGTCCCCTCTCTTCCCGTCTCCTCTGCAGCTAGTCTTGGCAGCCCCAGCAAGCAGGAGAGATACAGGGCCAAGAGCCCAGCTGCCACATGCAGGAGCAGCCCTGGTGGCCCTTGGGGCTGCCCCTCACTGCCCGCTGGGCTCTGCCTTTCTGCTGCCTTTGGGTTGGGGCTGCTGCTTCCCTGGAGCCATGGCCATGGCCAGCAGCAGGACTTGGCCTTGTCACTGCTGCTTTCTTTTTGGTTCCTCATTGCTTTCTTGAGCTCTTGTATCTGTGCTAGTCTTGAGCTCTCATATGCCTTGATGACAGTCCTGTTGTCTCTGCAGTGGCATCCCAGTGGCTGCAGGCAGCAGCAGGCACTGTGCAGCCCTGGGTCACAGCTGCCTCCCTGCTAGCACCACAGTAAAAAAAGGGGCTGCTCAGGGCAAACCCAGAAACCTGGACACTTCTTCCAAATGTGCTATCAGGAATAGAGCCAAGGGGTTACTCCCTGCCCTTCTGTTTTCTGGGGTTCATCATGGAGTGAAGGACACAGGCTGAAAGTCTCAGGGTGGTCCCTGAGGAACCAAGAGCTTCCATTATGGCAGAACTTGCCTAAGGAGATGACAACTGATCTTAAACTCATGTGCATGGGACTGCACCCCCTGCAGGGGGGCAGATGGCAGATTGCAGCCTGTAGAGGAATCTGGAGATGTCAGGGGATCTGCAGGGACAATGTGCTCAGTGGGTAGTGATTAGAACATCATAAAATGAGTGACCATCCAATGAGTGTCGCTCTGGTAAAGGAGAAGGGGAATCTGAGGAGTCCATGGACTAAAGGAGGTCTCTGCAATGCCACAAGAGGTGTTGAAGAGCCAGCAGGCGAAAGCCCATAATACTGCAGATTAACTGAAGATAACTGTTTTGAAGTGCTGTGGGCGAGGTCTGGTGCAGCATTCACCCGCCCTTTGTGCCCTTAGAGACAACCCATGGCCTTTCCCAGCACTTCCCGGTGCTGCTGAGCCATCAGGGCAGATGGAAAGGGGCGCAGCAGCAGAGTTCCCCATGGATGTAGGTCTGCTGCCCACCCTGAGCAGCACGGGCAGGGGGAGACCCCCAGGGATCCCAGGGCACCGCTGTCCCTGGCTCTGCACAGCAGCACTGCCAGCTTGGGGCCCTGCAGGGAGCACAGGGCAGGAAGCAGCAACAGCCGGCCAGGCCAGCATGGAAACACTGCCCTGGACAAGGCTCTCTGGGAGCAAGGATGGCCCTGGGGAAGAGCAGGGCAGCATTTCTGGGCCTGCACTGATGGGTAAGGTGGAAAGGGAAAACTCTTTGTGCAGGCCCCTGCTTGGGGAAGGCTGCTCTGTGTCTGGGCCAGGCCTCTTGTGCTGGCCTAGGGAGTGGGGCTGGCTCTGCAGGGCACAGGCACTGTGTGCTGGGGATATCCCAGGCAAGAAAGCAGGGCTCCTGCAGCTTCATGGACCTCCATTTCCTTGCAGCATAGCCAGCATCCTCCTTCCTCACCTGAAGTACAACTACACATGCATGAGCTGCCTGCTTCCTTCTCCTCTAGAGGGAGAGGAGGAAACACATCTAGAGGGAGAGGGAAAAAAAATAAAAACTCACAGAGAGATAGACACATGAGGAAGGGAAAGGAAAAGAAAAATGAAAGAAAAAGAAATTCCAACCTCAACAATGAGGAATATTTAGTAAATCATCAATTCCCACAGGCAGACAGCTATGCTGCCAGTCTCTGAGAAACTGTTACCTTGCCTTAGAAAGATGACCCCAATATGTACTGCTGAGCACCATTTTGTGTCCCATGTGGACTGAGTAGATCTCAGGTGCTCAATCTTTTGTAAGCAGGCAGAGGAGAGCTCTGCAGCCCCAGGGCATGCAGCAGCCCCAGCAAAGGAGTGTTGTGAGTGATTCCTTGCAGCTCTGGGACAATGGCAGTGACCCCATGAGCTGGGCCTGCCTCCCAGCCTGCCCAGCACAGCCCTGCAGAGTGCCCCTATGCCCCAGACAACACAGCCCCCTCTCTCTGCAGAGCAGTACCACAGGCTGGGGCTGGGGCTAGGGCTGGGGCTGGGGCTGAGAGGGCACTTCCCCTGAGTGTCTTCTAGGCCAGCTTCAGGCTCATGGCTTCTAGATACAAATGTGATCTCCACTGTGCACTAAGAGGTGAGAGACCGCCAACAGGCACGGGGCTGGAACATTGCCTGCAAGGTCCCTCCTGCCCTCACAGGACTGGCATGGAACTGGGTCCTGAGTGTCAGAGAGGCTGGGAGCCCAGCAGGTATGCCATGAGCTTGGAGGATCACTTCTACCTGGGCAGATTCTGGGCCAAAAAAGGGGTGTTTTGTAGGTGTGGTATTACGAGGGCAGTGCTGCCTCAGAAGCTGTAAGTCCAGTAGGAAGCTAATGGCTGTTAAGTGGCTGTGAGTTGACTTCTTTCTGAAGTAGCCAACAGGTCAACCCTTGAATCCTGGCTGGGATCTGTGCCTTTACACTCACATCTGCTGGTCTCCATGACAGGACAGCAGATGCTCCTCCTCTGCACACAGATCCTCTCTTCCTAAGTAGCTGGTAGGCCCCATAGAGGAAGAGGTCTTGAATAGTGTCATGGTTCCGCTTGAGTGGGCAGCCGAGCTCCACCACAGCCGCTCTCTCACTCCCCCTCCTCAAAGAGGAATGGGGAGAAAAGATGTGAAAAGGGCTCAAGGATTGAGATAAGGATGAGAAAATCATGCAGTAATTATTGTAACAAGCAAAACAGACTCAGCATAAGAAGATAGTAAGATTTATTGATCATTAAGGGCGACGAAGCTGGTGAGGGGCCTGGAGAACAAGTCCTACGAGGAGCAGCTGAGGGACCTGGGCTTGTTCAGCCTGGAGAAGAGGAGGCTCAGGGGCGACCTTATCGCTCTTTATAGGTACCTCAAGGGAGGCTGTAGCGAGGTGGGGGTTGGCCTGTTCTCCCATGTGCCTGGTGACAGGACGAGGGGGAATGGGCTTAAGTTGAGCCAGGGGAGTTTTAGGTTAGATGTTAGGAAGAACTTCTTCACTGAAAGGGTTGTGAGGCACTGGAACAGGCTGCCCAGGGAAGTGGTGGAGTCACCATCCCTGGAAGTCTTCAAAAGACGTTTAGATGTAGAGCTTGGGGATATGGTTTAGTGGGGACTGTTAGTGTTAGGTCAGAGGTTGGACTCAATGATCTTGAGGTCTCTTCCAACCTAGAAAATTCTGTGATTCTGTGATTACTAACAAGCTAGAGAAGTGAGAAACAAAGGAAAGAAACCAAAAGCACTTCCCCCCCCCCATCCACCCTCTTCCACCTCCTCCCGCTGAGTGGCAAACTGCTCCAACTTGGCTCCCCTACGGGCAGCAGCTCCTGCCAGGTCACCTGCTCCTGCATGGTCTCCTCTCCATGGGATACAGGTCCGGCCCGGAATCTGCTCCAGCAGGGGTCTTCCACAGGTGGCAACCTCTGTTGGTGCAGGGCCACCTGCTCCACCGTGGTCTCCTCCACGGGCTGCAGCATGGAACCCTGCTCCACCGTGGTACTCCATGGGCTGCAGGGGGACAGCCTGCTTCACCATGGTCCTCACCACAGGCCGCAGGGGACTTCTGCTCTGGCGCCTGGAGCACCTCTCCCCCTCCTTCTTCACTGACCTTGGTGCCTGCAAGGCCGTTCCTCACTCCTCTCACTCTCTCAGCTGCTGTGTGGTGCAGTGTTTTTTTTTTCCCTGTCTTAAATATGCTCTCACAGAGGCACAAAACAACATCGCTTATTGGCTCAGCTCTGGAAAACAGTGGGGCCCTTCCCAAACATGGGGCAGCTTCTAGATGTTTCTCACAGAAACCACCCCTATGGCCTCCTGCTACCAAAACCTTGCCACGTAAACCCACTACAAATAGGTGTTGTCATGTCAGAGGTTTCAGCATTTGTCTAAATCATCCTTCAGGGCTGCTGTCAGTTTTTTACACAGAAGTTTTTTTCACTACCTCCCAGATGGCTGGGGGAACAAAAAACCTGCATGAGGGTCTTAGAAGAACTTTTCCTGTGTCCATAGGTCCATTCTGGAACCAAAACTTGTAGGTAGGAAGCACACTTTTGTGGTGTTGCAGAGCTGCTGGGCACATTGTGCAGACCTACAGACCTTTGTGTTCTTCTCCATGCGAGCTGGGGACCTGCTTCTTTCTCAGGAACAGACTAGCCAACAGAGGTGAGACAGACAGGTGAGTTCATGAAAGCCATCAGAAAACTGCCCATATAAAGAAGACTGATATGGGGAAGTGAGAAGAAGCCTGGCCAGGAGAGATACTGGTAGGGAAGCATCAGGATCGTGTCATGGATGTAGCAGCTGACAAGTCACCCTTGACATAGACCTGGGATCTCTCCTTCTGGGCTGCCATCTGGAAGTGGCCCTGCTAGGCCAGCAGAAGGCACCTGCTCGGCATGCTGACTGTGGGATCCCCTCTGCCTCCAGACCCAGGAGGACCCAGACAGAAAGAAGGCCCCAAGATGGGTTGTCCTGTCCCTTTTGCTTGAGTCCATGACTGCACAGCAGGAGGCTGTAGTGGGTTTACGTGGCAAGGTTTTGGTAGCAGGAGGCCATAGGGGTGGTTTCTGTGAGAAACATCTAGAAGCTGCCCCATGTTTGGGAAGGGTCCCACTGTTTTCCAGAGCTGAGCCAATAAGCGATGTTGTTTTGCGCCTCTGTGAGAGCATATTTAAGACAGGGAAAAAAAAACACTGCACCACACAGCAGCTGAGAGAGTGAGAGGAGTGAGGAACGGCCTTGCAGGCACCAAGGTCAGTGAAGAAGGAGGGGGAGAGGTGCTCCAGGCGCCAGAGCAGAAGTCCCCTGCGGCCTGTGGTGAGGACCATGGTGAAGCAGGCTGTCCCCCTGCAGCCCATGGAGTACCACGGTGGAGCAGGGTTCCATGCTGCAGCCCGTGGAGGAGACCACGGTGGAGGAGGTGGCCCTGCACCAACGGAGGCTGCTGCCTGCGGAAGACCCCTGCTGGAGCAGATTCCGGGCCAGACCTGTAGCCCGTGGAGAGGAGACCACGCAGGAGCAGGTGACCTGGCAGGAGCTGCTGCCCGTAGGGGAGCCAAGTTGGAGCAGTTTTCTCCTGAGGGATGGACCCCGTGGTACGGACCCATATCTGGAGCAGTTCTGGAAGAGCTGCTGCCTGTGGGAAGCCCACGCCGTATCAGTTCATCAAGGACTGCATCCTGTGGGTGGGACCCCACAGCACAGGGGACGAGAGTGACCGAGAAGGAGAGGCAGAGAAGAAGTGCTGTAGACTGACCATAACCCCCATTCCCCCGTTCCCCTGTGCCGTTCGGGGGGAGGAGGTGGAAGAGGGTGGATGGGGGGGAAGGTGCTTTTGGTTTGCTTCTTCCTTTGTTTTCTCACTTCTCTCACTTGTTATTAATAGGCAATAAATCTTACTATCTCCTTATGCTGAGTCTGTTTTGCCCGTTACAATAATTATTGCATGATTTTCTTGTCCTTATCTCAATCCTTGAGCCCTTTTCACATCTTTTCTCCCCATTCCTCTTTGAGGAGAGGGAGTGAGAGAGCGGCTGTGGTGGAGCTCGGCTGCCCACTCGAGCGGAACCACGACAGAGGCCAGTCATGGACTCAAGGCTTGGGTTTGTCTAGCCAAGAAGCTCCAAGGCCAGCAGCAGGCCCATGGCTTGGAAGATGCTGGTGAAGTGACTTGTGTATGGTTGGCTGTCAGACCTCAAGGGGCCTGGTGGGTTGGGATGCCTACTTCAGAAGTGGTTTCCACCCTGATGGAACTTTCTTTTGTTATAGGAAAGAGTAGAATAGAAAAATCTTCCACAGAGTGCACCTTGGAAGTTACACATTGGCCACGAGGAGGAAGAAATGTCCCTCAAAGGGTAGTGCTGTGGTGCTTCGGAGCACCTCGGAGGTGTCATACCACTGTTCTTCTCATGGCATCCCACTGCCCTCCACATCCCACAGACCCCAGGAACAGCTTTGAGCTGGATGTGGGGGTGCAGGATCTCTCCTACTTGTAGCTGGGGTCAGGCCTTGTCTCTTCTTCTTCACCAAAGCAAACCAAGACTTTCTCAGCACGGTGCTTTGCCTGTCTGTAATCATGGCCTCCAATTATCTGCCCTAACAAGTCTCTGGGGAGGCTTTGTTAGTAACAGCCCTCAGTGGGGCCCATTCATACTCCAAGTCACTTCAACTTTTCCTTCTGACTTTACTTGCTCAAGCAGTTACATCACTCTCCTGTCAGTACCTGAGTTTCATAGATTCAACACCAAAATACACCATGGAACTCATTAAAATGCAGAAACTCCTAACATCTCTTCCATAGTTTTCTTCACGTCTTCACGCCTTGTGCAGCTAATTGCAGAGCTTGCATGATGTAGTTAAGGAAGAAGATTTCAAAAAGCAACTAATACAAAGTTTTTTCTTTTTCATTTTAAAGGCTGAATTTTTCTGCATTTCAGTTTTGAGAAGCATTATCCTATTGCTACTGATCCAGAGTGACTTCTTTGGAGTCCTGTATCAGGAGGAAAAGCAGAGTCTGGAGGTCTGACACCTCCACTGCCAGCAGTGGTCTTCGTCCCTGTAACTCCAGCAAAGCTCAGCACATGAAAACCTTTCTAAGATAATTCAGTGAAAATAATAATAATAATAATAATAAAATAAAATACAATAAATTTGAAATGACCGTTGGATCCTGAGAAATTCTAAATGAATCTTAGTAGACACCTAGACATCCATGGTCTCTTTTGGGTCTTCTGTGGAAAACTCAGGATGAAAACTAAAGAAAATATGTCTTCAAGTGGCTGTAGCTGTAAACATGAGCTTGGACTCTTTGAGGAAATTGTCCCCTTCCAGCCACAGAAACCTAAATTGAGTAATGTGAAAAGACCTGCCCAGTCAATAGAGTAGGACAAAGTCATACTTCCTGTGCTGTAGATGCAGAAGACAAAAAGAATTACATTGTGCCTTACACTGCTCAAGTACATGTAACCCAGGTCATGCAACTTTACCTTAGTGCTGACAAGTCCATCACTAAACCACGCTACCAAGTTCTACATCTACACCTTGGCTCTCCAGTCAATGAACCAGCTCATGGATGGCAATCAGGGAGTCTCGGTTAGTGCGATGTTGCCTCAGGTGCACCACCATGGTAGCCACTGGCACCTGCTGTTCTTCACCCCTCAGCAAATCCACAACAGAAGAATTCTGTGGAAGGCCAAGCAAGGTAGACAACTGTTTAGTGTCTTATGAATTCCAAGACAGCAATGCCAAAGCCCCACCGGTGGTGCCCTCTTGGAACTTTGAAGTTCCCTCTCCTGAAGCAGTCTATGCCTTGGATGCACATAGTTGCCGGGCCAGTCCCAATGGGGTACTTTTGCCATTCCTTCCCAGTTAGACTCACTTCAGCCTCCAGTACAGTTAAGTCTTGGGATGTCCCTGTCACTCCAGAAATACAGGTGGGTTCTACCTCTTTAACTCTTGATGGCATCAGGGTACACTGTGCACCGGTGTCCAGCAGAGCCTGATACATTTGTGGATCTGATGCACCAGGCCATTAAATATACACAGTCCAGTAAACCCAAATGTCTCTTTCCTCCCTGCCTCCCCCTGGCTGGAAGCAGGACCCCTCTAGTCCTGCTCATCGTATTCATTACTGTGTCTGGTAGACGGCCCACTGGAAAGCACATCCCACCATGGCACTGTCATTCCATGGGGCAGTGGAGAGGGTGTTAATAGCCAAGCATTTGGGTGAGGAAGATGAGGCCCAGCAGAGACAAGGAGTCAAGGCAGTGAGTTGGGGGAGGCTAGCAGAAGCAGCCCAAGGGGTGGTGCTGCTTGTGAGGACACATTTGTGCCAGCAGCCTGAGTGGGCAGCAGCTGTGCGCAGGTGAGTGGAGGCCAGGAAGCGCATGCCAAGAATGCTCCTGCCAGCAGAGACAAGGCTGGGGCTGAGTCCAAAAGGAGAGGCAGGCCCAGGGCAGGGGGCTGCAAGGGCCATGCTGAGCTCCCTGCCCCTGCAGCAGCCACCCTGGCCCTCAGCAGATGTGCTGTCCAGCATACATGGGGAGGTGCTGGTGTGCATCAGAGAGCAGCAAGGAGGGCGCTGGAGAGGGCTGGGGCCAGATGAGTGGCAGAGCCCCATGCAGGGGCTGTCTGGGGGTCCCCTCTGCTGCAGCCACCGCACGTAGCGTGGGAGCATGGCGAAATGATGGAAGCGCCGAGATAAGAGCGAGGTGGTGAACAGAGATAAGTGTCTGCAGACTTCAAAGAAATAGGGCAAACTCATCAAAGTCAACAAAGTGTTTTGCTGTGTACTGCCCAGCCCAGCCTCTTTCCACCTCTCCTCACCTCTCTACCCTCTCCCCTGCCCAGCCCAGCCCAACCCAGCCCAGCAGCCCAGGCTGGGCTAGCCCCAGGGCAGTGCCCACCGCAGGCTGCTGCAGGGCTCTGGGCACAGCCACCACAGCCCCAGCCCCTCACAAGTCATCACAGCTGCTGGCACAAAGGCGGCTCTGGGCCTGCCCAGCAGCCCCTACGCTGCAGCCAGCCATAGCTCAGGAGATGGAGGTCCCCCAGCTCCAGAGGAGATGGGAAGAGAGGGAAACTGAGATGAATGATATTCTGAGGGATTTGTTATTGTCTTTATGCATGCATTAAGCTTGCTTCTTTAGCTATATTAAATGACTGGATAAAAGAAATTAAAATAAAAAATTACAGGATGTTAAAAATATCTTTATTTAAATCAAAACCAAGAAACTTACATTAACTGTAAAAACCAATTAACAAAACATTTTCCTAATAAATTCTTTAATAAACTGGGAAATGAAAAGCATTACTGACTCTGAAGAAGCATGTATCCAAACAGTTTCCTCATTGCGTAATTAAACTCCTTGTTCCTCATGCTGTAGATGAGGGGGTTCACTGCTGGAGGTACCACTGAGTACAGAAATGACACCACCAGGTCCAGAGATGGGGAAGAGATGGAAGGAGGTTTCAGGTGGGCAAATATGATAGTGCTGACAAACAGGGAGACCACGGCCAGGTGAGGGACGCACGTGGAAAAGGCTTTGTGCCGGCCCTGCTTAGAGGGCATCCTCAGTACTGCCCTGAAGATCTGAACGTAGAACAACACAATGAAAACAAAACCATGACGGTGAGAAGGGAATACTCCGCTCCAATGAAGAAGACTAAAAAGAGTACTTGGACAACACATCCTTGATAGGAGATGGCTTGATAGGAGATGGCCCTGTTGTCCCAGAGGGCATTGGCCATGTCTTTGGGTAGAGTGGTGGAGATGCAGCCCAGGTTGAGGAGGGCAAGGCTGAGGAGGAAGAATGACATGGGAGTGTGGAGGCGGTGGTCACAGGCCACGGCAGTGAGGATGAGGCCATTGCCCAGGAGGGCAGCCAGGTAGATTCCCAGGAAGAGCGCAAAGTGCAGGAGCTGCAGCTCCCGCTTGTCTGCGAATGCCAGCAGGAGGAACTCACTCACAGAGCTGCTGTTACACATTTGCTGGTTCTGGGCTTTTGTCCTGTCTAAGGAGGAAAAATACAGTAAGGAAATACAACAGAATTATCCTATTGTAAGGCCTAATTCAAGCACGTTTGGCAAGTCCCTTTCATGAGTTCTGCCCAACTCTGCCTGAGGGTGTCCCTGGGAGCAGAGGACTCTGCTTTGGTAATGCAGGAGGTATTCCTACTCTACAGTAACAGATAAAGAGGGACATAGGGTAATGCCAGATTCAATTCTTTCCTGATATGTGATTATCCACATTTTTGCTCCCAGTTCTCCTGAGAGGAAGCAGGGCTGTAGGATTTTCTTTTCTGTATATTTTCCTTCCTGCTACACTCCAGGTGAAACCTGGATCTTCAGAGAAAGTGACACTCCCTTTATTTCAGAATGTAATTCAGAGGGGAAAGACAATCTGTCCATCAAGTCTGGTCTCTTCTGGCATCTCTTTGAACTGTATGACAATGATATTCACATCCTCACCTGAAAAGAACCAGGACACAGCTGAGAGCAGAGGAAACCAGGCTCAAAGTGCCCATCTGTACACCACTCATCCTGTCCCCGTACTCACCTTCCCCCAAGCACACTGAGGGCTCACTCTTTGGGCATGTGAAACCCCCATCCCCAGACAGCCTGGGAACAAGACCAGCAGCAGCATGGCCAGGTGGAGAAGCCAGGAGGAATGCCAGCATGCTGCTGCCAGGGAAGGCAAGGGCAAGAAAAGACAGACAGACACTCAGCAGACCCTCTTGTACTGCATCTCTGCCTGCAGAGGAGGCAGCTTCTGCTCTTTGCAAATGCTGTGTACTCTGCTTTGTTCTGCAGACACCTCCCAAAGACAGGAGCTATCAGGGCTTTTTTAGCTCCTAAAGACCAGCTAGGATAAAACCTGAGAGGACCACAATATGATCTTGGTGCAGTCCAGGAGATGATGTTTGGGAAGGTTCTTAACCAATTTAATCACGGACATACTGATTTCTCAATCCAATGCTCCAGGAGCCTGTATAGGATTGTCTCCTGTACAATCTTGACAGTCCATTACCATGAAATCTGCCTCCCCTCTACTGCAGGAGTCTGAAAGCACAGACTGGAGAAAAAAGCCTTACCCTTCAGATAAGCCTCACCTTGATCTTCCTCTTGAAATGCCCTCATAATGCCATTATCTAAAGCACTGCAGAAACAGAGACCTGTCCTGAGTGATGCTATCAGCCATCAGGTGTGCCAGCTGTAGAGGACCCCTCTGGCAACCCCATCTGCACTGCCCTGTTGCCAGAGACTCACGGTGTCAAGAGCCTGCAGATGTGTCTTGCCACACGCTGCCCTCTGTTGTTGCGCTCCTCAGTGCCTCCAAGCCCTCTCTCCTTCTCTCCTCACCCCGCGCCAGCTGTGGTCAGAGCTCCCAGCCCTGCTGCGCTGTGCAGAGGAGCTGCTCCTGGGCACAACTGTCTCTCTTCAGTGCTTGCCAGGATCTCCCCTTGGTCCCAGGAGCCCGGCCCAGCTTAGCAGCACAGCACCCAACCATGGCATCGCTTGCTCTGTGCCCTTGGGCTCCCTCGAGGTGTCCCCAAGGCCTCAGGGCTGACAGCTCCCGAAGGCAGCAGGGTCTCTGCTGGGGTATGGTGTTTGAAGCAGACTGAAGACATCACTGACTGCTTCTCTCTGTAGATGTCAGAGACAGATTTTTTAAAGTGTGATTTGTGCTGTTAGACCGTGGTTGTCAAGCATGTTGTGCTTTATCCTGGCAGACAGCTCAGCACCACATAGCTCACCTCACCCCCCAAATGCTCATGTGTTGAGGTAAGGACAATTTGATAGCACAGGAAAGGAAGAGATGTTGATGCTGCTGCTGATGATGATAATGTAGTTTTATAAAGCAAGTGATGCACAGTGCAATTGCTCACCACACACTGACCGGTACCCAGCCTGTCCCCAACCAGGGGTCCCCCTGAACCTGGCCAGCCTGCCTCAGGATCTCCTGTGTAGGTCCTTTGACCTTGCTTTGTTTTACATCAAAATCAGCCATGGTGGGACTTCATTCAGGCCACAGACATCCACCGTTATCTTCCACTCCCCATTAGAATTTTACACTGTCCATATGAGACTGTTAAAGGGTGAGCAAGTGTCGCTGATCACTCCTTGGCTCTCCAGTCAATGAACCAGCTCATGCAGGGGAGTCAGGGAGTCTATGTCAATGCAATACTACCTCAGGTGCACTGTTGTGGTAGTGATTGGCACCTGCTGCTCATTGGCCATCAACACCTCCACAGCAGAAGGGTCCTGTGAAAGAGTGGGCAACGTATACTCCATCTCCAAGACAGCTAAGGCAAAAGCCCACCACTTACCCTTGTGGATCTTTGAAGTACCCTCTCCTGAAGTAGTCTATGTCAAGGTTACACAGAGCCTCCATTCCAGTCCCAATGGGTTGCATTTGCCACTCCTTCACAGTTAGACTCACTTCAGCCTCCAATACAGTTAACTCTTGCATTTGATGTGTCAGGCCAATAATCCTCAAAGTCCAATACACCCAATTTTCCTCTTCCTCACCCCTGAGACAGGGTCCTTCTAGTCCTGCTCCTAGTATTCATTACACTGTTTGGAGGACTGCCCAGTCCTGTAGAACTGGTAGAACATTGTGGTTCTGCATTGTGGTTCATCTGCAGCTGCTCTTCTTTGACCTTCAACCGCTTTGCAAATAGAAGGGTCCTCCCAGGGACTGGGTGAGGTAGACAACTCTTTAATATCCTCTGTCCCCAAGGCAGCTATCCCAAAACCCCACCTGTACCCTTTTGGATCTTGGAAGTACCCTCTCATGGGGAAGTCTATGTCAAGGTTTCATAGATCAACATTTTTCTCCCTCCTTTCTTTTCTGGGCAGTAGTTCCTTTCCGTTTTAATGAGCCTGATTTTCATATTCATTGTTTACTCCTGCATACAGAGGCCACGGACCCTGGCACAAGTTGGTGCTCTGGCCTAGCAAGAGCAGACATGGGGGGTCTGGTCTAGTCCCTAGACTAGACCAGGGGCCTGTCACAGGGGCTGGAGTGGCCGCAGGACATGACAGAGGTGTTGGAGTAGCTGCAGGGCCAGTCACAGGGCTTGGAGTGGCACTGGCTGAAACTCAGTGAGCACAAACCAAGTCCTAGCACATTCCAGGGATTTGTGTCCCTTTGGAATTGCCAAGGTGATAGCCCTTCCTTTTCAAGCACTTCTACATTTTTTAAGGATTCTGCATGTGCTCAGGGGGGAAGTTCCAAAACACTGGAGGTGCCCACTGCTCTAGGTGCCTGCCCATATCCTCCCATGCTCCCTGCCACTCCTAACTCTCTGGCCTTGGGGCAGGTCTCTGGAGGGCATTCTTAAAGAGTTGTTTATTCTTAAACAAAAGCTGAAACACATTCAGGAGACATCACAATAGGACCATGCCAAGGATGTTCACAGCTTTGTAGAGCTAGTGCAATTAGCCTGGAGGAGAAGGGGGAGGTGAAGGAGAGAGTGAAGAAGTGGAGAAGTGTCCCTCCCTTTTCTCCCCCCATTTTGGCTCCCTAAAGCAAAAAGGTCAAGAGCATAATTCTTAATAGTTTCTGAGTGACGGTTCCTGAGGTATGGAGGTGATGGCAATGCTCAGTACAAATAACAGATTTGTCACATGACCAGTAATTTTCCTGACTCATAAGCCAGTGATACACAACATAGCAAAATAACTTTAAACCAGACCCAGAAATGATAAACATCACAACAGGAACACATGCAGTAAGTAATGTGCTATACAACACATTTCTGAAAGCAAGCTCAACAGACCTGAGATCCAAAACGTCAACCTTGTGATCAGCAACTATTAAACTGGTCTAATGCTTATAACAATTTAACTTTAACACTCTCTGGTAAGATCTGTCATTATCTCAACCCTTCGTGCCCCACACTGGGTGCCAAAAAGACTGCTGTGGTTTAACACGGCAGTTCGAGTACATGGAATTATTCGAACGAGTTCAGAGGAGGGCCACAAAAATGATCAAGGGGCTGGAGCATATCTACTATGAAGGCACACTGAGAGAACTGGTACTGTTCTGCCTGGAGAAGACAAGGAACAAGAGAAACCTTACAGCAACCTTCCAGTACTTAGAGAGGACCAACAGGAAAGCTGGGGAGACAGTCTTTGACTGGGAGTGTAGTGATAGGACAAGGAGAAATGACTTTAAACTAGAAGAGGGTAGGTTTAAATTAGATATATGGAACAATTTCCTCTGAGGATGGTGAGGCACTGGAACATGTTGCCTGGAAAACCTGTGAATGTCCCATAACTGGAAGTGTTCAAGGACAGGTTGGAATGATTTTTGAGCAACCAGATCTAGTAGGGGGTGTCCCTGCCCACAGCAGGGGGGTTGGAATAAGATGATCTTTAAGGTCGCTTCCAACCCAAACCATTCTATGATTCTATGATCCCATGTTTCTATGATTATCTATGAAACTGCTACCATTATCCGTGTGAAGCCCATAAAGATATAAAACCTTCATAATTCTCCTGGTCAGTCCTCAGGTTGCTTAGACATAGTGTGAAAAGAATTAGAGAGGTGCTGGTGGAGCTGCTGACATCATCATAAGACCTGTCTCAAAGACCTTGGAAAGGACAGGTTGATCAAAGACGTTCTTCTGTACTTTGAAAACACAGATGTCAAACTCATCTTCTACTAGAAGAGTAAGCAGGAGGATGAATAAACCTAACCAAGGAGTAAAATGCCAGTCTTAAGCCTAGCCCTCCACCAAGAACTGAACTCTAACCCACAAAGCTTGCTCTTCCCCTACACCTTCGGCAGGCATCTTGAGCAGAACACTGATCCCTCCCTCAAAGCCCTACTATTCCCTTAACCCTAGAAGGTGACCTCTAATCCCTAAATGTTAAAATGAACACCTAACTCCCAAAGCCCTCCACCACGCACATAGCACATCTCGTCTTCAACCCCACTCCTATCCCTAACTTCAGCTGCTTGTCCCCTTGGAGCACGGCAGGAACTATGAGGTCCTGGAGCAAACCCATGGCAATGGAAGAGGCATGTGAGGTGACAGGTATGTGATCAGATCAGAGGCCACAAGGAGGAGCTGCCTGGGAATGCTGTGATGGGATCAGGTGTGCCTCAGGATCTACTGGGCCTGCAGGAGGCATGTAGCTGTGAAGGAGGCTGGGAGGCCACTTCTGTCTTTGGAGCTGACAGACTAGCAGCAGGAATGTGTCACAGATAGGGACCGTAAAGGGCAGAAGCATGCACATGGCATTGAAGATGATGGCAAGGCACCTTCTGTTCTGGTCAGGTGACAGACCACAGGAAGGCTGATGGAATGGGAGTCATGCTTGAGGTATAGCTAGTGAGACCATAGAATCAGAGAATGGCTCCTGTTGGAAGAGACCTTAAAGGTCACCTATTTCCAACCCCTGGCCGTTAGCAGGGATGCCCCCCATGAGACCAGGTTTCCCAGGGCCTCATCTAACCTGCTCTTGAATAGCTCCAGGGATGGGGCACCTCTAAGGTCTCTCGGCAACCTGTTCAAGTGCCTCGCCTCCCTCTGAGTGAAGAACTTCTTCCTAACCTCTAATTTAAATCTCCCCTCATTTAGCTTAGAACCATTTCCCCTTGTCCTCTCATTATCTGACTGAGCAAAGAGTCACTCTCCATCTTTTTTATAAGCCCCCTTTAAGTACTGAAAGGCCTCAGAGAGGTCACCCTGGAGCCTTCTTTTCTCCAGGCTGAACAGCCCCAGCTCTCTCAGAGTTTCTTCATAGGAGAGGTGCTCCAGACCCTTGATCATCTTTGTGGCTCTCCTCTCGACCCATTTAAAAGATCCACATCCTTCTTGTGCTGGGAGCCTCAGATCTGGACGTAGGACTCCAAGTGGGGCCTCACAAGGGCAGAGCAGAGGGGGACAATCACCTGCCTCCACCTGCTGCCCACTCCTCTCTTGCTGCAGCCCAGGATGCAGATTGGTTCAGCATAATTTACCCTTTGGGGAAGCCATGCTTCCTGTCTCAGATTACCTCTTTGTCTTGCATGTGCCTTGACACTGATTCTAGGAGGATCTTTTTTATGATCTTGCAAGACACAGGGGTGAGGCTCACCATTCAGTAGTTCCCTGGGTCCTCTTTTCTAAACTTTTTAAAACTGGGAGTGAGGTTTTCATTTTTTTCAGGTGACCAGAGACTTCACCCGATTGCCAGAACTCTTAAAATATGACAGAGAGAGGCTTGGCAACTACATCAGCCAGTTTCCTCAGGACCCTGGGATGCAAGGGTCATCAGGCCCCATACACATGTACTTGCTTAGTTTCATCAGGTGATCTTGGACCTGCTGTTCAATTACAGCAGGTGGGATGTTGTCCCCCAGCCTCCATCCATGGGTTCAGGGAAATGATAGCATTGGGAAGCCTGACTGGCGGGGAAGACTGTGGCAAAGATGTTGTTGAGTCCCTCAGCCTTCTCCATGTCTGTCATTACCAGTTCACCCTTCTCATCCGTCAGAGGGGGTACACTCTCCTTGGCCTTTCTTTTCTGAGCAATGTATATACAGAATCCTCTTCTATTATTCCCTGCATCCCTTGAGAAGATCAGTTCCATCTGAGACTTGGCTTTCCTTATCCCATCCCTGCACATCCGAAACAGAAGCATGCGTGAGGGCCTGTGAAAAGTAGCCCTGGATCCAAAGAAGCCATTTTGGAAACAAAACTTATGGGTAGGAAGCGTGATTTTGTGGAAGAACTTGGCCAGCAGAAATTAATGGTTCTGTAGAGGTAGGAGGGTTCATCTAATGTTATTGCTGCAGTAATACTGATTTAGAACAGTCACATATGGCCCTTACCTTACTTGAGTGAGTAATTTTAATCCCTAAACCTAAATGTGACTATAACACTCTGAAAGGAACCCATTTTCTCTCCTCCTAACCGTAATGCCTTCCCTTAGCACTTGCATTAAAATGCTGTATTTAACCCTAGACTTCTTGACAGACTGAAAACACCCCTAAACCACTGAGCTTGTCCATACCTTAAACACAGACCTGATACCACAAGCAGAATACCAAATACTCCCACTAAAACTTTGCTTAATCTCTAACATAGAAAGTGAAAAACAGGTACCTAAGGGGCTCTTAGGGCAGACTGGGGACATCAGGGCCAATTGGGACCCTTCTGAGTGAGCAGTGTCCAGGGTGAGGAGGGCCTGGGCACCATGAGGGATGCCATAGAGCAGTAGTGCCTGCTCACTAGGAACCTGGCCAGCGTCATAGAGAGCTGTCTTTCAAGGTCTTTGTGTCCATGGCTATGGCTATTGTCTCTGTCACTGACGCCCATGAGGAGACAGCTTATCGCTGAAGCACCAGGGCTTCATTGCCTCCTCACTCCCACCCATGAATCAGGCAGGGGTTGTACCTTTCTCCTGCACTTGGCCATGCACATCCCCATCTCCTACTACCCCAGGAAGATCTCCAAGCAGTGTGCAACAGGAAAGGATCTCCATTCCCAGGAGATGGAGGTCAAGGTCTAGAGCTTGTGCTTGGTGACACAAATCCAGTTTTCCTACACATCAGTGTCACCTTCACCACATTGCATTTGTCTCCTTGTCCTCACTGCCTCCAATGTTCTGCTCTAACGAGCTCCAAGGGAGCCTGTGTCAGTGCTGGCCCTCAGGGGGACACTGCAGAAAACTTGCATCTGACTTGAGAGACTTCTTCAATTGGCTCTCAGTGCCAATGAGGTTTGTGAGCTCATCACCAAAGCCCCCAGAGAGGTGATTCCACTCCCTTGGGCTGGGCCTGTGCTGCTGAGCTGGGCCGGGCTCCTGGGACAGAGAGAGCTCGTGGCAAGAGGGCCGTGGTGCAGAGAGACAGATGTGCCCAGGAGCAGCTTCTCTGCACAGCGCAGCAGGTCTAGGGGCTCTGACCGCAGGTGGCACGGGGAGAGGAGAGAAGGAGAGAGGGCTTGGAGGCAGTTGGGAGTGGGAGGATGCTGAGAGCTGCCTGCAGGAAAAATCTGCATAGCTCTTGACAAGGTGTCTGGCTGCAAGGCCATGCAGCTGCACATCCTGGAAGGGTCTCCTCCTGCTGGGTCTTGTTTCTGTGAGGGCAGTGGGCAATGCAGTAGGCTTTGAGAGTCCTGCTGGATTGCAGTGTGAGGTGAGGAAGTCTGGCAGAAGCCCCTTGGATTGCCTTAAGGCAGGTGCCCCCAGTCAGCCCAGAACACCCTGCCGTGGCCACCCATGCTGAGCTCTCTGTCAGCTGCCCCATAGCTCTTGCAGCCATGGAGGTGCCCCTTGGCAGGACCCTGTTGGTGGCAGGGTGTTGCAGGGCAGCGCTGAGCACAGCCGCATGGGATGGGGTCTGTGAGCACGGGCAGGGGGAAAGAAGAGGTGGGCGCAGAGCAGCAGCTCCTGGCAAGGACAGCTGCATGCAGCAGAGAGAGGGGCAGAAGGAGCTGTTGCCAGAAACACCGTGGCAGGGGAGATTCGGGCACCTCATGGCCATGCCCTGCAGTGCAGACACCTTCACTTGGAGCAGCCCGTCCCTGGCCTCCTCTCCCCCTGCAACCCATGGGTTGTGGGGCAGGCATGGCCAACACCGTAGGCAGAGCCCAGACGAGGAGAAGCTCCTAAGCTCCATCTGGCTGAGACCTTCACCTGGAGACAAGTTGAACATTCTGTCCAGCTGCACTTGGACTGGGGCTTCTCTGCTCTCAGCTGTCTCCAGATTCTTCTCAGGGAAACACCTGAGAGGGATCGTCCTGCAGCTCACAGAGGGGTGACACAGGGCAGCTCAGAGCAGGACTGATGGACAATGCTGCTCTGCTTGATCTTCACCAAGGGACAGTCCTGTTGCCTCCTGGCATCCAAAAGGTTTCACTATGAGTGTACATGAACTATCAGGGCATTCAACTGGCTCATACATCTCCTAAGCAATATCAGGGCAACTCTGATAAAATAAATCAGCAAAATATCTGCAGCTCTGCTCATCATTCAGATGAGCTGTTTGGAACAACACTGCAAAGCTCATGAGTTTGAACTTGAACAGTAGACCGAACTTGAGTTTCCCTCATTCTCCTGTTTCATTTCCAGTTTTCCTCAGATAATTCTGTTTTAACTTTTTTTCTGTCTCCTCCTCCTCAACAGACAACTGGGTCCAATGTCAGCAAATGTCCAACATCAGCTCTGTGAGCGAGTTCTTCCTGATGGCATTTGCAGACACACACAAGCTGCAGCTCCCGCACTTCGTGCTCTTCCTGGGCATCTACCTGGCTGCCCTCCTGGGCAACGGCCTCATCCTCACCGCTGTAGCCTGCAACCACCGCCTCCACACCCCCATGTACTTCTTCCTCCACAACCTCGCAATCCTTGATCTGGGATCCACCTCCACCACTCTGCCCAAAGCCATGGCCAATTCCCTCTGGGATACCAGGGCCATCTCCTATCAAGGATGTGCTGCAGAGCTCTTCTTTTTTGTCTTCTTCTTTGGTTCAGAGTACTATCTCCTCACCGTCATGGCCTATGACCGCTACACTGCCATCTGCAAGCCTCTGCACTACGGGAGCCTCCTGAGCAGCAGAGCTTGTGCCCAGATGGCAGCAGCTGCCTGGGCCAGTGGCTTTCTCGATGTTGTCCTGCACACGGCCACTACATTTTCCCTGCCCCTCTGCCAAGGCAATGCTGTGGACCAGTTCTTCTGTGAAATCCCCCACATCCTCAAGCTCTCCTGCTCAGATGTCTATCTCAGGGAAGTTGGGGCACTTGTGATTAGTGTTTCTTTAGGATTTGGTTGTTTTGTTTTCATTGTGGTGTCCTATGTACAGATCTTCGGGGCAGTGCTTAGGATGCCCTCTGAACAGGGCTGGTACAAAGACTTTTCCACTTGCCTCCCTCACCTATTCATGGTCTCTCTGATGGTCACCACTGTCATGTTTACCTACCTGAAGCCCTCCTCAATCTCATCCCCATCCCTGGACCTGGTGGTGTCATTTCTGTACTCAGTGGTGCCTCCAGCAGTGAACCCCCTCATCTACAGCATGAGTAACCAGGAACTGAAAAATGCACTAAGGAAATTACTTTCATACATACTTCTTAAGCATCAATAATATATCACCTTCCTAACAGTACTGAGAAAATTTCTCACAAAATGCTTTCTAAAATTTTTATTTTTTTTTTTATTTATTTTTTTTTTAACTGCATGATATTATTTTAAATTAAGGGAATTCCTTCTTTTCCTCCTACATGTTAATTTTTATTTTGACCCAGTCATCTATGGTACTTTAAGAACCAATCTTCCAGTGTAGATAAAGACAATAAAGAAGCTATGGGATATTCACAGCTCTCAGATCCCATTTCATTATCTCAACAGAGAAGGGGCTCGGGGTCAAAAGCCCTGCTGTCACATTTAGGAAGAGCCCTGGTGGCCCTTGGGGCTGCCCATCACTACTCAGTGGGGCAGTCTGGAGCTTCATGTGCCATAATTAGATCTGCTCTGTGGCTGGGCCAGGCCTCTTGTGCTGGCCTGGGGAGTGGGGCTGGCCCTGCGGGAAACAGGCACTCTGTGCTGGGGATCTCCCAGGCAGAAGACCAGGGCTCCTGCAGCTTCACAGACCTCCATCTCCTGAGCCGGGGCTGGCCCCAGTGTGGGGGCTGTTGGGCAGGCCCAGAGCCGTCTTTGTGCCGGCAGCTGCGGTGCCTTGCGAGGGGCTGGGGCTCTGGTGGCCGTGCCCAGAGCCCTGCAGCAGCCTGAGGTGGGCACTGCCTTGTGGCCAGCCCAGCTTGGGCTGCTGGGCAGGGCTGGGGAGAGGGCAGGGAGCTGAAGAGAGGTGGGCAGGGGCTGGGCTGGGCTGGGCAGTGTCTGGCAGAGGGCAACAGCAGTGTCAGGGAGCAGTGGCAGCATGCAGGGGAGGGCTCCCAGCAGGGCTTGGTGCTGCAGAGCCAGGGCTGTGTGAAGGGAACCCAGAGCTGCAGGGGCAGCGGAGAGAAGGCCACTCTGGGCCCTTGCTGGCCTGGGCAGATCAGGAAGGGGGTCCAGGGCATTCTTCCTTTCCCTGCAGCCTGCCAGGACCTGCCAGGCATTCAAGGAGTGCCTGTGCCAGGCTGTGCCCCTTGGTGAGCAGGGAGAGGGCAAAGCCTCTCTGAAAAAGAGGCTGAAACCGAACAAGGTCCCTCCCCTGTCCTGTGGTGTGACAGCGGCACTGTGGAACAGGTTTCCTTTATTTAATATTGTTCTTGTATAATTTGCATTGATGGTGGCACAGAAAGAGCGTTCCTTCACCAGTGATGTAATCCTTCTTCATGTTAGGACATAACTCAATGTCCTTCACTCTGCTTTTTCTCATAGATGAACTGGATTATGTCTCCTTGATTATTCTGAGGCACAATGCAATATTTTTGCCTTCTGTTACTTGTACTGGGTTCAGCAATAAAAGGTGGAAACAGGAAGAAGAGGGGAAGGGTGGGCTCTCGTTGGGAAAACGCTGGTCCTCCTCCTGAACACCAGCTACATGTGTTGAGGCCCTGCTTCAAGGATGTGGTCAAGCATCACACATTTGTGGGAAGTAGAGAGTAATTTCTTTCCTCTGCACTTCCGCATAGCCTTTATTTGTTTTGTTTGTTTGCTTTCCTTTTTTCCCTTTCCCCCTCCCTTTTCCCTTTTCCCTTTTTTTCCCTTTAGTTAAACAGTTTAGTTCATAATAATCTTTCTTTAATAATAATAATACTTATTATTATTTCCCTTTAATTAAATTATCCTTATCTCAACCCGTATGTTGTTCTTTACTTTACTTCTTCCCCTCATCTAACGAGGGGTAGTGAGAGAGACAAAAAAAAAAAAAAAAAAAAAAAGCACCACACTACTCCAGCACAATGTGTGTGACCTTCCCTTACTCTGCACATTAACCTCATGGGTCATTTCACATTTGTTCCTTTCAAACCTTAGTTGGATGGAGACCATTTCCAAAGTGGGGCAAGGTGATGGGTTCTGGCTAAGCTATTTGAAGCATGCTATACTTGAGTTTATCAGCCTGAGTTTGCTAAAGATGACCCAGGAAGGTAAACGGATGTTCGCGTGTCTAGTAGGAATAAGGGAGAGTATCTCAGGTTTCCAATGGCCAATTCAAATCTAGGTCAGTCTCACACCACCTCTGAGCAACCTGTGGACTGACTGGGAGGATGATGATGGTTTGGGAAAGAGTTTGGTTAAAATCTCTGAGGAGGAAGACCAAAAGTTCTCTCTACAAGATAAACTTTTATTCATGCCTATGAGAATGTCCTGTTCCTGTGTGGAAAGACTAATGATATGATTGCTGTAAACAAAATGCTCTACCAAATGTTTGAAGGGCATAAGATACTGATTTTTATTTTTTTTTTTGACTTGGTGATTGTATTAGTAGCTTATATTATGAGCTGTTCTGTGCTTCACATGGAGAGAGATGATGGTGTCATAGAAAACAATGACACTTGTGAGGACAGAAGAGCAGATGGATAAGGCTTTGAGTCTGCCAAAACAAGACACACGCACATGAAAACTGCATGATTAGGAACAGGAAGATTACAAAATCAAAACCATGAGTATCACTGTGGCTCTGCAGGACAGCTCCAGAAATGTTGCAAAACCACAGAAGGTGTCCATGACACTGGGGCCACAGAACTGTAGCTGGGAGGAGGGGAAGTAATTCTTGTACATGACAGAAATTCCCCTGGTTCAGGTACAGCTGCCTTCTGGAGTCAGACCTTCCACTTCTCGAGCCTTGCAGAGAACAGGGATGGCATACAGCCCAGGGCTGACCGTAGGACATGGCCCCTCAGCAGGAAGCACTCTGTTCATGCAGAAGGTGCAGCTGATAGTGCTCCCACCTCTGTGAGCAAAGGGGATGCTGTCCCCAGCCAGGAAGCTGGCCAGCATCTGGCACAGGGTGGTGGAGCTGTACAAAGTCTGCAAGGAGGACAGATCCCCCAAGGAAGAAGGCCACAGGCCTCTGCAGGTGCTGGCTCTCAAAAACCAGCACAATGATGAGTGTGTTCCACATCCCAGTCACCGTGCTGGTCATGTGAGAGAGGAAGAAGAGATTTCTGTATGGGTAGAGGATCTTCCATGTGGATTGCTGGGAAAAATCAACAAATGGTGTCTTAGTGTCCAATTCCCTTCATGGAAAACCTTTTAGAGCATTCAGGTCCCCCCTCTCTTGTTAGGACACATTCAGAGGGGTGAAACAATCCCTGGCAGTCATGGCTGAAGTGTCCTGCCATACAGTGGGAACACAATAGGAGTTAAGGGAGGGAATCATTTGTACTCATGTTTGACAATCAAACTTTAATAGCATAAATCACACTTCTAAAATCAGTCTCTCTCAAGTTCAGCAAGGAGCAGCCTGTGATGACTTCAGTCTGCTTCAGACACCATACCCCAGCAGAGACCCTGCTGCCTTCGGGAGCTGTCAGCCCTGAGGCCTTGGGGACAACTCGAGGGAGCCCAAGGGCACAGAGCAAGCGATGCCATGGTTGGGTGCTGTGCTGCTGAGATGGGCCGGGCTCCTCGAGACCACTGGGGAGATCCTGGCAAGCACTGAAGAGAGGCAGCTGTGCCCAGGAGCAGCTCCTCTGCACAGCGCAGCAGGGCTGGGAGCTCTGACCACAGCTGGCGCGGGGTGAGGAGAGAAGGAGAGAGGGCTTGGAGGCACTGAGGAGCGCAACAACAGAGGGCAACGTGTGGCAGGACACATCTGCAGGCTTCTCCGCCTGGCTGTGCTGCTGGTGTTCTTGTTCCCAGGCTGGCTGGGGATGGGGGTTTCACATGCCCATGGAGTGAGCCCTTGGTGTGCTTGGGTGGAGGGGGGGACAGGGACAGGGTGAAGGGTCTGGAGATGGGCAATTTGAGCCTGGATTCCTCTGCTCTCAGCAGTGTCCTGTTTTGTTTCAGGCAAATATAAGAGTGCAATTTTCCTGTAGGTCAAAGAGACACCAGCACAGGGCAGTTGACACTAGGACTGACAGACAGACTCGATGTGGTCTTTCAAGGACACTGCACTAAAGGCAGCGCCTCTTTGATGACACACAAGGTTTTACTGTGAGTACCGTGGGGCTGCTAGAACAAAAGAGAAAAAATAAAAATCACTATATAATCTTTACCACTTGCTAAGGGCAGGACCGACTCCCATATTGCCCACAGCAAGTCCCCTGCTTTCAGTGACACTCTCAAGCAGCACAAACCAGAAGTCATGAAAGGGACCTGCCAAAAGTCTGAATGGAAGTGGAGAATCATTTGGGAGGGATTAAATGAGAAATGGAATGAGTTTTACTCTGAAATGAGAAATGGGGACTTAAAAGAGAAATGGATATGTTTTTTCTAAGAACTCTGTTTTGAAGTATCAGTGTTTTTGTGTTCCATGAGCAGGACCCCATGCCCAGAAGTAGGAAATGTCCAACATCAGCTCAGTGAGCGAGTTCTTCCTGATGGCATTTGCAGACACACACGAGCTGCAGCTCCTGCACTTCGCGCTCTTCCTGGGCATCTACCTGGCTGCCCTCCTGGGCAACGGCCTCATCCTCACCGCTGTAGCCTGCAACCACCGCCTCCACACCCCCATGTACTTCTTCCTCCTCAACCTCGCCCTCCTCGACCTGGGCTGCATCTCCACCACTCTGCCCAAAGCCATGGCCAATGCCCTCTGGGACAACAGGGCCATCTCCTATCAAGGATGTGCTGCACAGCTCTTCTTTTTTGTCTTCTTCTTTGGTTCAGAGTATTCAGTTCTAACTATCATGGCCTATGACCGCTACACTGCCATCTGCAAGCCCCTGCACTACAGGAGCCTCCTGAGCAGCAGAGCTTGTGCCCAGATGGCAGCAGCTGCCTGGGTCAGTGGCTTTCTCAATGCTGACCTGCACACAGCCAGTACATTTTCCTTGCCCCTCTGCCAAGGCAATGCTGTGAACCAGTTCTTCTGTGAAATCCCCCACATCCTCAAGCTCTCCTGCTCAGATGCCTACCTCAGGGAAGTTGGGGCACTTGTGATTAGTGTTTCTTTAGGCTGTGGTTGTTTTGTTTTCATTGTGGTGTCCTATGTGCTGATCTTCGGGGCAGTGCTGAGGATGCCCTCTGAACAGGGCCGGCACAAAGCCTTTTCCATGTGCCTCCCTCACCTGGCTGTGGTCTCCCTGATGGTCAGCACTGTCATGGTTGCCTACCTGAAGCCTCCATCTATCTCTTCCTCATCCTTGGATCTGGTGGTATCATTTGTGTACACAGTGGTGCCTCCAGCAGTGAACCCCCTCATCTACAGTATGAGGAACCAGGAGCTGAAGGATACTTTGATGAAACTGATGCCATGATGTTATTCAAAATCGAGATATTGCCCTTCGTTTTCTGCATTTGACTGATAATGTAACACATTACAGACCCAAGGGTTATTCTATTGGTTTTGTGGTCATTTTAAATACTGTGCAGGGGCAGTGCAGCATCTCAGGACTGTGTAGAAAGTGGGTTGCATGGAAGGGTTTCCACTGTGGCTGTCCATGCCAGCGCAGACGTGCTTACCTGGGAAATGCTCCCTGGGAGATGGGCTGTCATGGGAGAAGAGCAGGTCCCCCTCTGTGTGCAGAGGAAAAATGGGAAGAAAAACCCTTTGTTGCTGGTGTCATCAGCCGCATCATATGCATGTAGAGAGATGAACATGAGTGAGCACAAAGGCCATCAGCTATTCCTACAAGTCTCCTGAAGGCTGGTGGGGCAGAGAATACCACAGGTCCAAGTAACGTCCCCTGGGAAGCCACCTAAAGGCAGCACTGGGATGGGCTTCCTTGAAGCAAGGTCCCTGTGCCCATTCCTCATGTCCTGGGGTATCTCGGATGAGGGCAGAGCAGGGTGAGTTACTGCAGGGCTGAGATGCCTCCCAACCTCTGGCAGTTGGTGCAGGAACCAGAAGGACACTGCAAGTGCTGCAGTGCACTGCCCCTGGGTGTGCAAGGCAGGGACTTGTGTCTCTCAGCAGCCCTGTGTGTATGAGGCGCACCGGAGGCCAGCTCAGATGTGGACACCTCACAGAGCCCTGACACTGTCCTGTGTGACTCTAGAAACAGCCCCCAGTGTCCCAGTGAGATTTCTGTCATGCCTCTTACACAGATTCTTTGCAGATGCCCCTCTCTGTTATGTCACACTACCCTGCCTTTCTGGACTGGGCTGCCGAATATTTGCATCATAGAGTTTTCTGGGGACTTGGAAAAGGCAGGCATCAAATGCATCTTCAAGAAGGACAAGAAAAAAGATGGGGACAATTGCAATTGTCACCTCTTGTTGTGGTTTAACCCAGCCGGCAGCTAAACACCACACAGCCGTTCTTTCACCCTTCCTCCTCCCTCTCTTGGGTGGGGGAGAGAAATGGGTAAGTGAAGCCTGTGAGTTGAGATAAAGACAGTTTCTTAAGACAGGAAAATAATAATAACAATAATAATAATAACAATAATGATGATAATAGTACTACTAATAACAATGTGTACAAACAAGTGATGCACAATGCAATTGCTCACCACCCACTGACCGATGCCCAGCCTAACCCCAAGCAGTCCGGCCCTCCTCCCCCTGGCTAGACACCCCTATATATTTTTTAGCATGATGTCAGATGGTATGGAATACCCCTTTTGGCTAGTTTGAGTCAGCTGCTCTGGGTCTGTCCCCTCCCAGCTCTTGCTGTACCCCCAGCCTGCTCACTGGCAGGACAGAGCGAGAAGCTGAGACGTCCTTGTCTTGGTGTAAGCACTGCTCTACAACAGTTAAAACATAGGGGTGTTATCAGCACTCTTCTCATCCTAAGACAAAACATAGCATTCTACCAGCTACTGGGAAGAAAATTAACTCTGCCCTAACTGAAACCAGGACACCTCTGCTCCTGGTGACATGATGAGGAAAGTCCTGCCACAGCCATCTTCAGGCACTTGGAGGAAAACAGAGGTTGCTGAACCAGTCAGGGAGGGGGAAGAAAAGAATGTGGTGAACCTGGACATTAGCAACATTAGCAAAGTCTTTACAATGGTCTCCTGGAGTCTCCCTTTAGCCAGACTGGTGATATTTTGACTGAAGAAAGGGATGATTGGGGGGGGAGGGGACAGGGCTGAACATTAGTAGGACAAAGTTCTTCTGACAGCCAGATACCAGCAGCATCCCTCAGTGATGCTAAGGGATGCCTTAGGTAAAAACCATTGACCCTATTTGTTATCTCCCTTTATGATGGCATAGAGCACATTTTCAGCTCATTTGTGGCTGATACCAGTCTAGGGGGAGTCTTTGAGCAACTTTACCTTGAGTAGAGCCCAACAAGATTTGGGCCACTGCAGGACCAGTTAACTTCATCCCAGCCAGACCCAGTACAAGCAGATACCTGTTTGGCATGCCGACTGTGAGATCCTCTCTGCCTACACACCCAGTACGACCCTTACAGGAAGAAGGCCTGGCTATGTGTTGTCTTGTTCCTTCTTGGAAGTAAGGAACCAGCCGGGCTTGAGAGTTTGCTTGTGGGAACCTCATGAAGTTCAACAGACCTAAGTAGAAGGTCCTACACCTTGGCCAGGGCAATCCCAAGCACAAATACAGGCTGAGTGGAGAATGGATGAGGTGATTCTCTCCCTCTGCTCTGCTCTCTTGAGACCCTACCTGAAGTATTGCATTCAGCTCTGGGACTCCCAGTATAAGAAGGATACGTTGGTATAATGAAAGCCATCACAAAGCTGATCCCAGTTAGACGACATACAGGGAGGTCAGGAATAGCCTGGCAAGTAGAGATGTGAGATTTGGGGGAGGGAAGAGGAAAGGAAGAGGAGCTTGGAAGCTTACATTTGTAGAGGTAAGAGAGCTCAGGTCATGTTGATGCTGCTATGACAGTGACTTCAAACAGTCATGTATGGCTCTTACACTACTTTGAACAGTAACATTAATCTCTTAACCTAAATATTAGTCCAACACCCTGACAGGAATCCTGTCTGGAGAGGTGTCCTGAATGTTATGGGGCTCTGCAGGTCAAAATCAGAAGGGCCAAAGCCCAGCTGGTGCTCATCCTGTCTATTCCTGTCAAAGGCAATAAAAACTGTATATATAAACACTTTAATTACGGAGGATTAAGGAGAATCATCATCCTTAATTCAATGTGGTGGGAAACCTGGTGACAAGGGATGAGGTAAAGGCTAAAGTAATTAATGCCTTCTTTGCCTCTGCCTCTAGCAGCAAAATCAGTTGTTTCCCTGGACATTTCTTCCTCCTCATGGCAAGAGCCCAACTTTCTAAGGTGCACTTTGTGGTAGTTTTTCTCTCCTGCTCTTTCCACTTGCCTGGCCCCAGCCCTCTCCAGCACCCTCCTTGCTGCTCTCTGATGCATGTCAGCACCTCCCCGTGCGTGCCGGCCAGCACATCTGCTGAAGGCCAGTGCAGCTGCTGCAGGGGCAGGGAGCTCAGCATGGCCCTTGCAGCCCCCTGCCCTGGGCCTGCCTCTTCCCCTGGCTTCAGCCCCAGCCTTGTCTCTGCTGGCAGGAGCACTCTTGGCATGCGCTTCCTGGCCTCCCCTCACCTGCGCACAGTTGCTGCCCACTCAGGCTGCTGGCACAAATGTGTCCTCACACGCAGCACCACCCCTTGGGCTGCCTCTGCTAGCCTCCCCCACCCCACTGCCTTGACTCCTTGTCTCTTCTGGGCCCCACTTTCCAAACCCAAATGCCTTCCTTCACTGTCATCTCCCTTCCCCTGCCCTGTGGGAATACCAAGCTGGGGCAGACAGGTTACCATTAGGTGTAGTGGTGCATGTGTAATCCACATTGTTGATGGCACAAATGCCAGTTCCTTCACCAGTGATGTACATCCTTCTTCATGTTAGGCCAAATTCAATGTCCTTCTCTTTCTGCTTTTCCTCATGGATGAACTGGATTAGGTCTCCTTGATTTTTCTGAGGCACAATGCAATGCTTTTTCCCTTCTGCTACTCCAGCACAATATGTGTGACTTTCCCTTACTCTGCATTTTGACCTGATGGGTCATTCCACATTTGTTCCTTTCAAAACCTTAGTTGGACGGGGGCAATTTCCAAGGTTGTGCAAGCTGATGGGTTCTGGCTCAGCCATTTGAATCATGCTATACTTGAGTTTATCAGCCTGAGTTTGCTAAAGATGACCCAGGAAGGTAAATCGATGTTCACGTGTCTAGTAGGAATAAGGAATAGTATCTCAGGTTTCCAACGGCCAATTCAAATCTAGGTCAGTCCCAGCAACCCACTGAAGAAGAGGTTTGTCTTGGAAGGGGTTTCCTGTGTTGCACTGGGTTGCAGTTGCAGGGACAAAGACCACGGCTGGTAGTGGAGGTGCCCTGGGAACTCCACCTGGCTCCGCCTGATTTTCCCAAAGGGCTCTGGCCTCCTGCAGGTCTTTTCTGACACCTACCAGTGCAGGGAAGTGCCTCAAACACAACGGGGCCACTGGAGGTTTTCCCTGGTTATGCTTATGGTCAAGCAGTAATGCTCTGCCTGAACACACAGTTATTTCTTTAGTACTCGAATGATAAAGTAACTACTCATCAGCTCAGATGATTCAATCCCTTCTGTAAAATGTCTCACATGAAGTATATTTTCTTTCATGAAGAAATGCTAATTTCCATGGTCTATATTAATGGCAGGAGAAGAAATTGTGATGATCACCTGCACTTGCATTCTCATTGCTTTGTCTATCATGGTGTGCTCCCTCGTCTTCCAGGCACAAAACCCATCTTGATTACACAGACCCTGCTGAATGTCCCCTTTCCATCTGCCTGTCTGGACCTGGACTTCCCATTGTTCTCCTGGTTTTCCCTCCCCTTACTCTTTGACCATTAAGACCGCTCTCAGTGACCCAGTTGCTGCTTTGAGTTTCAGTGAGTTCAAGCTCACCCATCTCTCAGCAGTCTGTCTAATGGTTTCCTTAGTAAGACCCTCATCATTTATCATTGAATTAGTATAATATGGATTAATATTAACACAATTATTGAAAATTTCCTATTAATCACTGTAAAATACATAATGTACAGTCATTCTTTTGGGAAGGTAAACATCATTGGAGGCAACAAAATAAGGAACGTGAATTTTTTACTTTTTTTTTTTTTTGCAAATTGCAGCATGATTTTCTGTTGTTTGTTTTGAAATAGGAAAACCCCTGTTCTTCCCACCTAAGCAGGGCTTCAAAAGAGAAACCCTAGAACAATATAACGAGGACAATGATGCTCTAAACTGAAACACAACAAAATTCAGCCTTTAAAATGAAGAAAGATTTTTATTAGATGCTGTTTGAAATCATCCTCCTCAACTACACCATGAAGGCTCTCCAATTAACTCTACATGTCTTGAAGACCTGAAGAAAGTGGTGGGAGAGATATGGCTGCTTAGGAGTTTCTGCATTTTAATGAGTTCCATGGTGTATGTTGGTGCTGAGTCTATGAAGGTTAGATACTGAGAAGAGAGTGATGCAACTGCTTCAGTAAGTAAAGTCAGGAGGAAAAGTTGAAGTGACTTAAGTATTAATGAGTCCTACTTAGGGCCCTAAGCAACAAAGTCTCCCCAGGGACATGTTAGGGCAGATAATTGGAGGTCATCATTACAGACAGGCAAAGCACTGTGCTGAGAAAACTCTTAGTTGCTTTTCTTGAAGTATCGAGCCAAGGCCTGACTCCAGCTGCTGGAAGGGGAGATCCTGCACCCCTACGTCTGGCTCAGTGCTCTTCCTGGGGATCTGTGGGATGTTCTGGGCAGTGTGATGCCATAAGAAGAACACTGGTATGACACCTCCCAGCCTCTACACAGGGTTGCAAGGAATCAGTGAGGCCCCATTGTAATGAATATAATATCTCTCCTCATAAGCTCTAGCCAAGGGGACAAAAACCTCTGGGCTTTTGGGGTCTTCTGTTCTTGCTAACACCCTCCTCCTTCTCCTCTGCAGGCTTTCCTATGCTGTCCCACAGTTTGCCCTATTTCCTTGAAATCTGCAGACACCCATCTCTGTTCACCACCTTGCTCTCGTCCCAGCATTTCCATCATTTCACCAATGTCTTATCAACCCTCACCAGCTGTTACTTGAAACACAAAGCTGTGGTCTGATCACAGACACTCTTTGGTTGACCTCTGGCACCACAGCACTGCCCTTTGAGGGACATTTCTTCCTCATTGTGGCTAGTGCGTAACTTCCAAGATGCAGTCTGTGTCAATTTTTTTTCTCCTGCTCTTTGCTACTACCAAAGAAAGCTCCATCAGGGTGGAAACCATTCCTGAAGTAGGCATCCCAACCCACCAGGCTCCTTGCAGCCTGTCAGCCAACAAGACACAAGTCACTTCAGCAGCACCTTCCACGCCATGGGCCTGCTACTGGCCTTGCAGATTCTTAGCTAGACACAGCCAAGCCTTGTGCCTCCTGCTGGCCAGTCATAGATTCAAACAGAAAGGACAGGACAACCCATCTTGGGGCCTTCTTTCTGTCTGGGTCCTCCTGGGTATGTAGGTAGAGGTGATCCCACAGTCAGCATGCCAAACAGGTGCCTTCTGCTGGCCTAGCAGGGTCACTGACACAGCATTCTCCTCAAGAAATGCTTCCCACAGCATTCTCCTCAAGAAACTGGCTGCTCGTGGCTTGGACTTGCGCACACTTCGTTGGGTTAGAAACTGGCTGGATAGCCGGGCCCAAAGAGTTGTGGTGAATGGAGCCAAGTCCAGTTGGAGGCCAGTCACTAGTGGCGTCCCCCAGGGCTCGGTGCTGGGGCCGGTCCTCTTTAATATCTTCATCGATGATCTGGATGAGGGCATTGAGTGCACCCTCAGTAAGTTTGCAGACGACACCAAGTTATGCGCGTGTGTCGATCTGCTCGAGGGTAGGAAAGCTCTACAGGAGGATCTGGATAGGCTGCACCTATGGGCTGAGGTCAACTGCATGAAGTTCAACAAGGACAAGAGCCGGGTCCTGCACCTGGGGCACAATAACCCCAAGCAGAGCTACAGGCTGGGAGATGAGTGGTTGGAGAGCTGCCAGGCAGTGAAGGACCTGGGAGTGATGGTTGATAGTTGGCTGAATATGAGCCAGCAGTGTGCTCAGGTGGCCAAGAAGGCCAACGGCATCCTGGCTTGTATCAGAAACAGTGTGACCAGCAGGGCTAGGGAGGTGATCGTCCCCCTGTACTCGGCTCTGGTGAGGCCGCACCTCGAGTACTGTGTTCAGTTTTGGGCCCCTTGCTACAAGAAGGACATCGAGGTGCTTGAGCGGGTGCAGAGAAGGGCGACGAAGCTGGTGAGGGGTCTGGAGAACAAGTCCTACGAGGAGCAGCTGAGGGAGCTGGGCTTATTCAGCCTGGAGAAGAGGAGGCTCAGGGGTGACCTTATCGCTCTCTACATATACCTTAAAGGAGGCTGTAGCAAGGTGGGGGTTGGCCTGTTCTCCCACGTGCCTGGTGACAGGACGAGGGGGAATGGGCTAAAGTTGCACCAGGGGAGTTTTAGGTTAGATGTTAAGAAGAACTTCTTTACTGAAAGGGTTGTTGGACACTGGAACAGGCTGCCTAGGAAAGTGGTGGAGTCACCATCCCTGGAAGTCTTTAAAAGACATTTAGATGTAGAGCTTAGGGATATGGTTTAGTGGGGACTGTTAGTGTTAGGTCAGAGGTTGGACTCGATGATCTTGAGGTCTCTTCCAACCTAGAAATTCTGTGATTCTGTGATTCTGTGATTCTGACAGATGTCAGCCCTCACTTGGCTTTGAATGCCATGTGACTGCAGAGCAACCTCATGGTTCCTGTCCTGCCTCAAGGGGCCAAGCATCTAAAGTTAAGGGTTAGGAGAGGGCTTGAAGGTGAGGAGGTTAATGCACAGGTCATGTATGGGATTAGGAACTAAGATTCACCTTTCTGAGTTAGAGATTAAGGAAAAATTAGTGGAAGTGTTTGGTGTTCTGTTTAAGTTGTGATGTCTGTGATTAGAATATGGGCAAGCTTTGTGGTTTAGGGTTTTGTTTAGGTCTGTTAAGAAGTTGTCTAGGGTTAAACAGAGCATTTCAATGCTAGGATTAAGAGCAGGAATCAAAGTAAACAAAAAGAGTAAGCATAAGGGAAAAAACTATGGGCTGAGTTTTGGCTTCAAGGGATACTTTGAGGTCTGGCATTAGAGTAGTGGATTCCTGTCAGGGTGTGGAGTAGTATTTAGGGTTAGGGATTAAGTTTACAGGTTGAGACATTGGAAGGACCTCACATGAACTTTTGAAGTCAGTGTTAGAACAGCATTAACATTACCTGAACTTTTTTTCCTCTTCCAAATCATTAATTTCTGCTGTCCTAGCTCCTCTTCCCTCCCCTAAATCCCACATCACTCCTAGCCAGGGTTCAGCTGACCTCCCCATAGCAGTAATCTTGTTGGGATCAGTTTTCCAATGGCTTTCATGATCTCAGAGAATCTGTCTCACCTCTGTAGGCTACTGCATTCATAAGACAGAAGTGGCACTTAAGGCAAAATGGAAGAGGACACAAACATGTCTAGGAGCACCTTGTACAATGTGCCCAGCAGCTCTGCACCACCACAGAACTGATCTTCCTGATGTGAAGTTTTGGTTCCAGAATGGCTCCTATGGATTCAGGCTAACTTCCCAGGCCCTCATGCATGCTTCAGTTTCCCCTAGGGATCTTGGAGGCACCGGCTGCCTCTGTGTAGAAAACTGAAAGCAGCCGTGGACTTTAGGCAAAAGCTGAGATCTCTGACACGACAAGAGGTGCTGCTCTGCAGAATGAGGGAGCTGTGGTGCTCAGGGCATGGGGGCACTCTGCAAGGTCGTGCTGGGCAGGCTGGGAGGCAGACCCAGCTCATGGGGTCACTGCCATTGCCCCCGGGCTGCAAGGAATCATTCACCAGACTCCTTTGCTCAGGATGCTGCGTGCCCTGGGGTTGCAGAGCTCTCCTCTGCCTGCTCACACCAGACTGAGCACTTGAGCTCTGGTCAGTCCACATGGGACATAACATGGTGCCCAGGGCAGTGTGTCTCTGCTGTCTGGCCAGCCGTTGCTGCTTCCCCCCTTGTGCTCCCTGCAGGGCCCCGAGCTGGTGGATCTGCTGTGAGAGCCAGGGGCTGTGGTGCCCTGGGACCCCTGCGGGTCTCCCCCTTACCCATGCTGCTCAGGGTGGGCAGCAAACTCAACTCCATGAGAATCTCTTCTGCTGAGTCCCTTTCTATCTGCCCTGATGGCTCAGCAGCACAGGGCAGTGCTTGGCAGGACCATGGGGTGTCTCTAAGGGCACAAAGGGCAGGTGAGTGCTGCACCAGACCTGGCCCAGCAGCCTACAGAGAGCGTCTCCACTGTTACTTTGCAGTCTTATGGGCCTTCTGCTGCTGGCTCTTCTCTGCCTCCTCTGGCATTGCAGAGACCTTACTGGGACAAGAACACCTCAAATTTACCTTTCCCCCTAAAAAATCCCCCTAAATAATTGGTCTTTGGATGGTCACTCTTTTTAAGAGGTCCTAATCACTACCTACTGAGCACATTGTCCCTGCAGATCCTGGCAGCTCCAGATTCCTCTGCAGGCCTGCATCAGCCATCAGCCCCACTGCCAGAGATGCAGTCCCATGCAGATGAATCCAGTTGTCTACTTTGGCAGTGACACCATAAAGAGAGCTCTTGGTGCAGCCCTTGATTCCTCACAGAACACCCTGGGTTTTTCATCCTGTGTCCTTCACTCCAAAAAAAAAAAAAAAAAAAAAAGAGCAAGGAGCAACCCCTTGGCTCTATTCCTGATAGCACGCTTGGAAGAAGTGTCCAGGTTTCTGGGTTTGCCCTGAGCAGCCCCTTTTGTTATTCTGGTGCAAGCAGGGAGGCAACTGTGACCCAGGGCTGCACAGTGCCTGCTGCTGCCTGCAGCCACTGGGATGCCACTGCAGAGACAACAGGACTGTCATCAAGACATATGAGAGCTCAAGACTAACACAGATACAAGAGCTCAAGAAAGCAATGAGGAACAAAATAGAAAGCAGCAGTGACAAGGCCAAGTCCTGCTGCTGGGCATGGCCATGGCTCCAGGGAAGCAGCAGCGCCAACCCAAAGGCAGCAGAGAGGCAGAGCCCAGCGGGCAGTGAGGGGCAGCCCCAAGGGCCACCAGGGCTGCTCCTGCATGTGGCAGTTGGGTTCTTGGCCCTGAACCCCTCCTGCATGCTGGGGCTGCTCCCCCACCTCCAGAAAGATGGGAAGAGATGGAAGCTGATAACAATGTAGTTCTGATGTGTTTATTTATTTATTTATTTATTTATTGTCTGTGTGTGTTTATCTACATGGTAAACCTGCTTCTTTAGATAATTAGAAGATTGGGTATTTTAAATGAAAGAAAAAAAAATAAAAAATCAGGTAGCAGGTTAAGGATAATATTATTTAAATCAAAACAAATAATTTGAAAAAAAATATAGAGAGAAATATAATAAAACATTTTTTCCTCGAAGTTCCTGAAATAATCAGGGAACTCACAGTCAATATTGATTCCAAAACAGCAAGTTTCCATAGAGTTTCATTACTGCATCCTTGAGATACTGGTTCCTCATGCTGTAGATGAGGGGGTTCACTGCTGGAGGTACTACATAGTACAGAACTGCCATAATAAGATCCATGGATGGGGAAGAGATGGAGGGGGGTTTCAGGTAGGCAACCATGACAGTGCTGACCATCAGGGAGACCACGGCCAGGTGAGGGAGGCACATGGAAAAGGCTTTGTGCCGGCCCTGCTCAGAGGGCATCCTCAGCACTGCCCCGAAGATCAGCACATAGGACACCACAATGAAAACAAAACAACCACAGCCTAAAGAAACACTAATCACAAGTGCCCCAACTTCCCTGAGGTAGGCATCTGAGCAGGAGAGCTTGAGGATGTGGGGGATTTCACAGAAGAACTGGTTCACAGCATTGCCTTGGCAGAGGGGCAGGGAAAATGTACTGGCTGTGTGCAGGGCATCATTGAGAAAGCCACTGGCCCAGGCAGCTGCTGCCATCTGGGCACAAGCTCTGCTGCTCAGGAGGCTCCCATAGTGCAGGGGCTGGCAGATGGCAACGTAGCGGTCGTAGGCCATGACTGTGAGGAGATAAATCTCTGGACCAAAAAAGAATGAAAAGAAGACCTGTGCAGAACACCCTACATAGGAGATGGCCCTGGTGTCCCAGAGGGCATTGGCCATGGCTTTGGGCAGAGTGGTGGAGATGCAGCCCCAGGTCGAGGAGGGCAAGGTTGAGGAGGAAGAAGTACATGGGGGTGTGGAGGCGGTGGTCACAGGCTACAGCGGTGAGGATGAGGCCGTTGCCCAGGAGGGCAGCCAAGTAGATGCCCAGGAAGAGCACGAAGTGCAGGAGCTGCAGCTCATGCGTGTCTGTATGTACAATGTATAAACAATGTAGATGGTCTCTAAAGGTGCCTTCCACCTGGACTGTTCTGTGCTATTCAGGCAGATGCCCCATGGTTGTTACTCTCAGGATGAAGGGACCTAAAGACACTCTGCCCCACTGGCCTTCATGACACCCCTAGGGATAGCTGATGGCCTTTGTGCTTGCTCTTGTTCCTCTCTCCATGTGTGTACGATGTGCCTGCAGGTAGCAGCAGCTGCAAAGGGTTTCTGTTCCTGTGTCTCTCCTGCACCTGGCCAGGCTCTGCTCTTCTCCCAGCACATCCTATGTCCCAGGGAGACTTTGGGACTCTCTTTGAGTATGTTCTGATATGATGGCAACTCTGAAAGCAGACGTGAATGTTTAGGCATGGCCCTTTTAGGAGGGAGATGATGTTCAGGAGGCCAGCTGTGTGTGGTGGTTTTACTCAAGTGGGCAGCCGAGCTCCACCACAACCGCTCTCTCACTCCCCCTCTCCTCAAAGAGGAAGGGGGAGAAAATACAACACAGAGAACTCGAGGTTTGAGATAAGAAAGGTTTAATTAAAGGGAAAGGGAATGGGAGGAAAAAACAGAGACAAAAGAAGCAATCAGTCCGCGCGGAAGCACAGAGAGAGGAAAAAATATTCTCTACTTCCCATCAACGAGCAGTGTTCGGCCACATCCTGGGAAGCAGGGCCTCAAACGCGTAGTGGTTGTTCAGGAGGAACAGCCCCCTCCCCCACGAGAGCCCCCCCTTTTATTGCTGAGTGTGACATCAGGTGTTATGGAATATCCCTTTGGTTGGTTTAGGTCAGCTGCCCCAGCAATGTCCCCTCCCCATCACTTGCCCACCCCCAGCCTGCTGGCTCTTGGGGGCTTGGAAGGAGTCCTGATGCTGTGCCAGCACTATGCAGCAATAGACACAACACTGGAGTGATATCAGTGCTGTTCCAGCTACGAGTGCAGAGTACAGCACTGTGTGGGCTGCTGCAGGGAAAAGGTGACTCCAGCTCAGACAGACCCAACACACTGAGTCACTCATGTGCCCACTGCCTGTCCCTGCCTGCAGGCCCAGCACAGCCTCAGAGCCGCACTGGCACCAAGCTACAGGAGCAGCCAGGCCTTAAACCACCAGCAGGGCTCAGGAGGAGAGGGTGGCAGTGGCAGGAGAGTAGCTCTGCATGGACCCAGCGCTGGTGCTCCTGGGCTGGACTGCTGGGCCACGACTCCTTTCCCCTCCACCTCTGAACATAGGCACTGCCTCGGCAGCCACAGAAAACGTCTCAGAGGAAGGATATAAGACAAAAAGTCACTTTAATTCGTTTATATACTCAAGCAAAATGAAGAATTATATTTCTTTCTGGACAATATTTGATAAAATAAAATTGAGAAAAAAAAAGAACACCAACAACAACACAAGAACATAATACCCACTGGCTTCGCCTATCAAGAGTTACATTACAAGTGATTTACAGAAGACGGCAGGCAATATATTGCGGAAGAAAGCCACCCAGTCATCACTTTCCACATGGCAACCTTGATCTCCTTGTTCCTCATGCTGTAGATGAAGGGGTTCACTACTGGAGGCACCACCAAGTACAGAAATGCCAGAACAACATCCAAGGAAGGGGAGAAAATTGATGGGGGCTTCAATTTTCATTGATGGTGGGCAAAGATAACTGTGCTGAGAAAGAGGGAGACCACAGCCAGGCGAGGGAGGCATGTGAAAAAGGCTTTGTGCCGTCCCTGCTGTGAGGGGATCCTCAGCACAGCCCTGAAGATCTGCATATAGGACAGAGCAATGAAAACAAAACACCCCAACAATAGAAAAGCAGTAACAGTATTCAGTTGAACTTCCCTTAGGTAGGAGTCTGAGCAGGAGAGCTTAAGGATCTTGGGCATTTCACAGAAGAACTGGTTGAGGGAATTGCCACAGCAGAGAGGTAGTGAAAATGTATTGGCAATGTGCAGCACAGCTTGGAGGAAGCCACTGCCCCAGGCAGCTGCTGCCATGGTGGCACAGGCTCTGCTGCCCAGGAGGGTCCCATGGTGCAGGGGCTTGCAGATGGCAACGTAGCGGTCGTAGGCCATGACAGTAAGAGCAAAATACTCTGCTCCAATCAACAAGAATAAAAAGAAGAGCTGTACAGCACATCCTTGATAGTAGATATCCCTGGTTTCCCAGAGCAAATTGGCCATGGCTTTGGGCAGAGTGGTGGAGATGCAGCCCAGGTCAAGGAGGGCGAGGTTGAGGAGGAAGAAGTATGTGGGGGTGTGGAGGTGGTGGTCGCAGGCTACGGCGGTGAGGATGAGGCCATTGCCCAGGAGGGCAGCCAAGTAGATGCCCAGGAAGAGCGCGAAGTGCAGGAGCTGCAGCTCCCACGTTTCTGTGAATGCCAGCAGGAGGAACTCAGTGATGGAGTTGCTGTTACACATTTATTGGCCCTGAGCAAGGTAGCCTGTCCAGAAGAAGAAATGACATTGTAAAATCTAAGGACTTCTCTGACCTATACATGTCTCATAGAACAGTCACACACAACACATTCTTTCCCGTTCCTTCCACAGGAAGAGCTTTCTGCAGCTGCTTGGCTTACCTCTGCTTGATGCTCTGAGGGTGCCACAGGAAGCAGGGGGCTGTGCTGTGGGCTCTGCAGCAGTCAGTTCTGGTCTACAGCAACAGGTGAAAGGGAACACTGAGTGATCTGAGAAGTCCACTGGGCAAGGACATGTCCCTGTCTGCAGGACAGGAGAAGGTCAAATAACTCCTTAAGAAACAACAAAGGTGGTGTCAGTACTGTCTGCATGCTGAGGTGTGTGAGGTGCCTCAGAGCAGCAGCAATGCTCAAGGAGCCTTAGTCTCTACTACAGATGCTCCTACTCCATTACCATCCTTCTGCCTCAGCACATGGGCTGGAAAATGAAGCAGATTCTATAAAGTACACTGCCTTCAGGTAGCTCTTGCCAGGTCGTTCTGCAGTGCAGTGTCCTGGGGAGGTGTGGGGCTGTGAGCAGCCTGCCCCAGGCAGCAGGCTCTGGGCAGCAGCAGGACCCTGCCCTGCCCTGTGGTACCAGAGGGGCTCCTTCCACCCGCAGCTTCTCCCCGCAGCCCCTGGGCAGCTCCCTGGACACTCTGATTGTTGAGCCTCGCAAGTAGCAGAGGCCCGGCCGTGGCACACAGCCTCTGGGGCACAGCGGGGACCCTGCTCTGCACCACAGCCCTGGTCACCCCCGCCTGCATCCCCAGCTACACAGCCTGCAACCGGCCCCAAGAGAAGGGAGCCCTCGGGCCCTGCACGCTGACCCTGCAGCATGCAAGCCCTGCATGCCCTTCAACTCCAACACCAAGCGTCCTCCTGACAGCTCCCATCAGCTGAGGGCTGGGCCAGCTCCAGGAGAGCCTGGCAGGGTGCGCAGCAGCATTGCCCTGCACTCAGAGACTTACCATGGGGAGGTGGCTGGCAAGATTTCTCCCTCTGCCAGCTCTCCCTTGCCTTCCTATTCCAGGCTGCCCTGAACATCTCTTTCCCCTTCTCTCCTCTCCCCATGCCAGCTGCACGCAGTGCCCCCAGCAATGCTGTGCCTGGCAGAGGAGCTTTATCTGGATGGCTGAAGCACCTTCTCAAGTAGTCCAAGTCTGATGCAAACTCCAAAGCCTCTCACAGTGCTAATGGTCCCACTGAGAGACATTACTGTCAAAGCCTCCCCATGGACTTGTTAGAGCAGAAAAGGGCAGGCAGTGATGACAGGGAGACCAAGGACCAGGAAAGAGGGCCCTGATGCTGAGGAAACCTTGATGTGTCCCATGAAGTCCAACAGTCGGGCCCTAACCCCAGCCTCTGGGAAGGGAGATGCTGTCCCTCCAGCAAGGTTTAGGGCTCTTCCTGGGTCAGTGCACAGTGGGTAAGGGCAGTGCCAAGTACAAGGCTACAGGAGGACATCTCCCAGGCTCCTGGAGGGGGATGAGGAGGCATTGAGGCCCTATTGCAGTAAGGATGAGGTGTCTCCTCATAGGCATCACTGACAGAGACAAGAGCCAGAGCCCAGCACACAAAGCTGTTGGCTCTGTCAGGGGATTTCATCTTGCAAAAGATCCTTGAAAATAACCACCACAGGCTGTCCTATGCTGTCACATCTGCACCCGTTTCCCTGCAGGACATAAATATCCACCTCGCTTCCCTACATTGCTCTCACCTGAGCACCTCCCTGCCTTGACTGATGTCTTTCAATCTGCCCTCAGTAATCCATGAAACACAAAGCCAGGGGCTGATCCAGATATCCCTAGAGAGGGAGGGGGAAGGGTGAGCGATCTTCCATAATGATTTTGTAGAGGTAAGAGGCTTCAGGTAATGTTGATGCTGCTTTAACACTGAATTAAAACATTGATGTAAGGCCATTAGCCAATTTTAAAGAGTAACCAATTTTAAAGAGTACCCAATTTTAAAGAGTTTTAAAGAGTAATCCCTAAACCTAAATGCTACTCCAACACCCTGACAGGAAACGCCTATTCTAATGCTTGAACTCAAAGTATTCCATGAAGCAAAACTCGGCCCATAGTCTTTCACCCTTACCTTTACTCTTGTGCTCACCCTAATCCCTGCCTTCAATACTAGCATTAATATGCTCTATTAAACTCAGACTTCTAGGCAGATGTAAAACAAAAAACTGTTCCACAATGCTTGCCCATAACCTAACCACACACCTGACACCATGTCCTGGTTTCAGTTAGAACAGAATTAATTTTCTTCCTAGTAGCTGGTGGAATGCTGTGTTTTGGCTTAGGATGAGAAGAGTGCTGATAACACCCCGATGTTTTAATTGTTGCAGAGCAGTGCTTATACCAAGCCAAGGACACCTCAGACTTTTGCTCTGTCCTGCCAACAGGCAGGCTGGGGGTGCAGTAAGAGCTGGGAGGGGACAGACCCAGGACAGGTGACCCAAACTAGCCAAAGGGGTATTCCATACCATCTGACGTCATGCTAAACAATATATAGGGGTGGCTAGCCAGGGGGAGGGGGCCGGACTGCTCGGGGTTAAGCTGGGCATCGGTCAGCGTGTGGTGAGCAATTGCATTGTGCATCACTTGTTTGTACATATTATTATTAGTAGTACTATTATCATCATTGTATTATTATTATTATTATTATTATTATTATTATTATTATTATTATTATTATTATTATTATTATTATTATTATTATTATTATTATTATTATTATTATTATTATTATTTTCTTGTCTTATTAAACTGTCTTTATCTCAACTCACGGGCTTCACTTTCCATTTCTCTCGCCCGTCCCAGAGAGGGAGGGGGAACGGTGAGCGAACGGCTGCGTGGTGTTTGGCTGCCAGCCGGGTTAAACCACGACACACCACAAGCAGAACAACACATTTGCTAAATTTATAACCCAGAAAAGTGAGCCCTAGTCTCTAAGGGACTAGAGAGGTCAACTCTGCCTCAGGATCTCCTGCCCCAGCAGGAGGAATGTGACTGTGGCAGGGACTGTGAGGCCACTTCTGCCTCTGTGGTTCATAGGGCAGCAGCACGAACGTGTCACAGGAAGGGACTGTGAGGTCACTTCTGTCTGTAGCTGGCAGGTCACCCTTGACTTCTCCCTGGGATCTGTACTTATGGGCTGACATCTGCCAGTGGCACTGGTAGGCCAGCAGAAGGCAGCTGTTTAGCATGCTGACTGTGGGATCCCCTCTGCCTCCATACCCAGGAGGACCCAGACAGAAAGAAGGCCCCAGTATGGGTTGTCCTGTCCCTTCTGCTTGAGTCCATGACTGGCCAGCAGGAGGCACAAGGCTTGGCTGTGTCTAGCCAAGAAGCTGCAAGAGCAGCAGCCAGCCCATGGCTTTAAAAATGCTGGTGAGGTGACTTCTGTCTTGTTGATTGCTGCATCCATGGGCTGAGGCCAACTGCATGAAGTTCAACAAGGCCAAGTGCTGGGTCCTGCACTTGGGGCACAACAACCCCATGCGATGCTGTGGGAAGGGTGGCTGGACAGCTGCCCAGTTGTAGTGGGTTTACGTGGCAAGGTTTTGGTAGCAGGGAGCCATAGGGGTGGTTTCTGTGAGAAAGATCTAGAAGCTGCCCCATGTTTGGGAAGGGCCCCATTGTTTTCCAGATCTGAGCCAATAAGCGATGTTTTGCGCCTCCGTGAGAGCATATTTAAGACAGGGAAAAAACGCTGCGCCACACAGCAGCCGGGAGAGTCAAGGGAGTGGGAGAACAGCCTTGCACCAAGGTCAGTGTAGAAGGAGGGGGAGAGGTGTTCCAGGCGCCGGAGCAGAAGTCCCCTGCGGCCTGTGGTGAGGACCATGGTGAAGCAGGATGTCCCCCTGCAGCCCATGGAGTACCACGGTGGAGCAGGGTTCCACGCTGCAGCCCGTGGAGGAGACCACGGTGGAGCAGGTGGCCCTGCACCGACGGAGGCTGCCGCCTGTGGAAGACCCCTGCCGGAGCAGATTCCGGGCCGGACCTGTAGCCCGTGGAGAGGAGACCACGCAGGAGCAGGTGATCTGGCAGGAGCTGCTGCCCGTAGGGGAGCCAGGTTGGAGCAGTTTTCTCCTGAGGGATGGACCCCGTGGTACGGACCCATATCTGGAGCAGTTCTGGAAGAGCTGCTGCCTGTGGGAAGCCCACGCCGTATCAGTTCATCAAGGACTGCATCCCGTGGGTGGGACCCCACAGCACAGGGGACGAGAGTGACCGAGAAGGAGCGGCAGAGAAGAAGTGCTGTAGACTGACCATAACCCCCATTCCCCGTTCCCCTGCGCCGCTCGGGGGGAGGAGGTGGAAAAGGGTGGATGGGGGGGGAAGGTGCTTTTGTTTTGTTTTTTTTCCTTTGTTTTCTCACTTCTCTCGCTTGTTAGTTGTAGGCAATAAATCTTACTATCTCCTTATGCCGAGTCTGTTTTGCCCGTTACAATAATTATTGCGTGATTTTCTCGTCCTTATCTCAATCCTTGAGCCCTTTTCACATATTTTCTCCCCATTCCTCTTTGAGGAGGGGGAGTGAGAGAGCGGCTGTGGTGGAGCTCGGCTGCCCACTCGAGCGGAACCACGACAGTCTTTTTTGGCGCCCAACGTGGGGCTCAAGGAATTTGAGATAAGGATGATAGTTAGTAGAAGTAACGGGCAAAAATATGTGCAGGATGATTGTTAGGAATGTACAAGTTGTGAAGAATTTAAGAAAGCAGTAACTGTGATATGTTAGTGTGGTGAAGGGACGAGGGGTGGTGTGTGTGTAAAATGTCCACCTTGTCGGTGCTGTGATGATGTTATGTTTATTTTGGTGTGGTGAATTCTTTTTCGTTTTGATTTAAGTGAATTTTGTGAAGGTTGTTGTGATAATTGTAAAGTAAGAGTATGTTGTGAGTAGTCTTAAATATGCTATTAACAGAGGCGAGGGGTGGAATGTAGTGGGTTTACGTGGCAAGGTTTTGGTAGCAGGGGGCTATAGGGGTGGTTTCTGTGAGAAAGATCTAGAAGCTGCCCCATGTTTGGGAAGGGCCCCATTGTTTTCCAGATCTGAGCCAATAAGCGATGTTGTTTGCGCCTCCGTGAGAGCATATTTAAGACAGGGAAAAAAACGCTGCGCCACACAGCAGCCGGGAGAGTCAAGGGAGTGGGAGAACAGCCTTGCACCAAGGTCAGTGTAGAAGGAGGGGGAGAGGTGCTCCAGGCGCCGGAGCAGAAGTCCCCTGCGGCCTGTGGTGAGGACCATGGTGAAGCAGGATGTCCCCCTGCAGCCCATGGAGTACCACGGTGGAGCAGGGTTCCACGCTGCAGCCCGTGGAGGAGACCACGGTGGAGCAGGTGGCCCTGCACCGACGGAGGCTGCCGCCTGTGGAAGACCCCTGCCGGAGCAGATTCCGGGCCGGACCTGTAGCCCGTGGAGAGGAGACCACGCAGGAGCAGGTGATCTGGCAGGAGCTGCTGCCCGTAGGGGAGCCAGGTTGGAGCAGTTTTCTCCTGAGGGATGGACCCCGTGGTACGGACCCATATCTGGAGCAGTTCTGGAAGAGCTGCTGCCTGTGGGAAGCTCACGCCGGATCAGTTCATCAAGGACTGCATCCCGTGGGTGGGACCCCACAGCACAGGGGACGAGAGAGACCGAGAAGGAGCGGCAGAGAAGAAGTGCTGTAGACTGACCATAACCCCCATTCCCCGTTCCCCTGTGCCGCTCGGGGGGAGGAGGTGGAAAAGGGTGGATGGGGGGGGAAGGTGCTTTTGTTTTGTTTTTTTTCCTTTGTTTTCTCACTTCTCTCGCTTGTTAGTTGTAGGCAATAAATCTTACTATCTCCTTATGCCGAGTCTGTTTTGCCCGTTACAATAATTATTGCGTGATTTTCTCGTCCTTATCTCAATCCTTGAGCCCTTTTCACATATTTTCTCCCCATTCCTCTTTGAGGAGGGGGAGTGAGAGAGCGGCTGTGGTGGAGCTCGGCTGCCCACTCGAGCGGAACCACAACACCAGTCGAAAAGGACCTGGGGATATTGGTGGATAGTCGGCTGAATATGAGCCAGCAGTGTGCTAAGTTGGCCAAGAAGGCCTGCCTTGTACCAATGATGCTGTGGTCAACAGACGTAGGGAAGTGATTGTCCTTCTGAACTTGGCCCTGGTAAGGCCACATGTCAAGGACTGCATTCAGCTCTGGGGCTCCCTATGTAAGAAGGACAAGGATCTATTAGATCTGTGCCCCATTCCGTGATGCATTCAAGGCCAGGTTGGATGGGGCTTTCATCAACCTGGTCTAGTGGAAGGTGTCCCTGCCCATGGGAGGTGAGTTGGAATTATGTGATCTGTAAGGTCTTTTCACCCCCAAACTATTCTGTGATTCTGTAATGAAACACAGCACCATACCAGCTACTAGGAAGAAAAATTAACTCTATCTCAGACAAAACTAAGAAAATATCCAGCACTTATTCCATACAATCTATGTCATGCTCAGCTCTGTCACTTTCCGATTAATCACCACCACCTTTCCTGTCTTTTGATACACACACAAAAATATTATGACCTTAGTCGATTGGTGCCAATAATAATAATAATAATAATAATAATAATAATAATAATAATAATAATTCCTTTTGCATTCTATTAAATTGCCTTTATCTCAACCCATGAAGTTTTACTTTTTTTTTTTTTTTTTTTTTTTCTCTGAGTTCTCTCCTCCGTCCCATTGGATGAATAGATTTGTAGTGCTGAGCTGCCTGCAGGGTCAAACCACAGCAAGTCTTCTTGGTGCCTAGTGTGGAGCACAAAGGTTGAGATGACAGGATGACAGATCTGACCACAGCGTTTTAAAAATACATTGTTATAAGCATTAGATCAGTTTATCAGTTGCTGATCACAATATTGATCTTTTTGATCTGAGGTCTGTTGTGCTGGTTTTCAGAACTGTGTTGTATAGCACATTAGTAACTCTCTGTCTTCCATGTCATGCTCTTTATGAATTCTGGAGGCTGGTTTAAGGTTAATGTTTTGCTGTATTAAATAACACCGACTTCTGATAGGATCAAATTATTGCCCCCTCAATACCTCAGAAACCATCTCTTCATCTCTTGGAAATTATTAATAATTAGTCTTTGCCTTTTCTCCTCAGGGAGTAAATCTATGCAGGGTGGTGGGGGATGCTTTTCCCCACTTCTTCACTCTCCCTTTCTCCTTCACCTCATGCTTTTCTTCCAGGCTAATTACAATAGCTTTTCAAAGCTTTGAATATTCTTGGGATGGTCAAACCAGCATGTTCCTATTTTTAGGTCTCCTGAATGTAATTCAGGTTTTGTTTAAGTTTAAACAATTACTTAAATGTGCCATCCAGAGATCTTTCCAGAGGCAGGAAAGTTAGGAGTGGCAGGGAGAGTTTGAGGATCTGTGCAGGTGCCTAGAGCAGTGAGCACATCCAGTGCTTTGGAACTTCACCTCTGAGCAAGTTCAGAATCCTAAAAAAAACCTGTGAAATGCTTAGAAATTTGTGTCATCACCCCGGCAATTCCAAAGAGATACAAATCACTGCAATATGCTGGTGATTAAGGTATGCTTATGAAGCTACAGTCCACACCTCTCCAACCCCTGTGACTTTTCCTGCAGGCACACTCCAGCCCCTGTGACAGGCCCAGAGACTGTCCAAAGCCACTCCAAACCCTGCAATAGGCCCTACAGGCACTCCAGCTCCTGAGATGGGCTTAAGGTAAAACACATCCCTATAATAGGTCCCATAGCCACTCCCAAACCTGCAATAGGCCCTGGGATGGGCCACATCGCTGGGCTAGAGAATGTACCTAAGCCAGTATCTGTTGACTCTACATGCAAAAGAAAACAGTGGATGTGAGCAGGTTTCAGGTTTCTTCAAGGTGGTCCATCTTGGAAGCAGGAGGACAAAGCAGAAGAAATCATATAAGCATTGGAAACCAAGTGATCCCTTTCTCAGGGTAAGCTATGAGGTATTGGAAATGATTTCAGCCATCATCTCGGTGAGCACATTGTCACCTGGCTGCTCTAGTGGTGGGAGAACAGGGCCAATAGCCTGGAATTAGAAGGCAGGGAAGCCAAGCAGCCTGGATCCTCCTGTAGGTGAGGGGTGATTGACAAAGACATTGCAAAAGGGCACAGGAAACTTAATCCTGTCAGGCATCAAGGAAAGGTATCCCTTGAAGGAAGATCTTGTATGTCAACCAGGAAAGTGGATCACCATGCAGAGGGGTACCCAGTACCTGAGGAAATTAACAATGCTGAAGGTGATTTGTAGAAACCTAGACAACAAACAGCTATCCAAAGATCCAGAGGAAGTCAAGTGCACATGACCCATGCGGCAGAAGTTCGTGCAGAGTACACCATCATCATATGCCAGCTCATTGGCAGTAATGACCAGGTGTCCTGGTTTCAGTTAGAACAGAGTTAATTTTCTTCCTAGTAGCTGGTGGAATGCTATGTCTTGGCTTAAGATGAGAAGAGTGCTGATAACACCCCGACGTTTTAATTGTTGCAGAGCAGTGCTTATACCAAGCCAAGGACATCTCAGCTTCTTGCTCTGTCCTGCCAATGGGCAGGCTGGGGGTGCAGTAAGAGCTGGGAGGGGACAGACCCAGGACAGGTGACCCAAACTAGCCAAAGGGGTATTCCATACCATCTGACGTCATGCTAAACAATATATAGGGGTGGCTAGCCGGGGGAGGCGGCCGGACTGCTCGGGGTTAGGCTGGGCATCGGTCAGCAGGTGGTGAGCAATTGCATTGTGCATCACTTGTTTGTGCACATTATTAGTAGTACTATTATCATCATTGTATTATTATTATTATTATTATTATTATTATTATTATTATTATTATTATTATTATTATTATTATTATTATTATTTTGTGTTATTTGTCTTATTAAACTGTCTTTATCTCAACTCACGGGCTTCACTTTCCATTTTTCTCCCCCGTCTCAGAGAGGGAGGGGGGAGGGTGAGCAAATGGCTGCGTGGTGTTTAGCTGCCGGCCGGGTTAAACCACGACACCAGGAAAGACCAAGAGGAACCCACAGTGGATGAGTTGGTTAGCCAACTCTGGCAGTATGAAGAAAGTCTCTCTTCTTCCCTATAGACCTGCATCGCATATATGCAGAAACTGTCCAAACAGAGATCAACCTCTGGGTTTCTGGAGCTGGGGCTATCGAGGATCAGAAGCCAATTACACCCCAGCTGAAAAAGAGATACTCATGGCTCGATAGTCAGGGTGTTCGAGCTGCTTCAGAATTTTTGTGTACAGAAGCACAGCTCCTCTTGGCACCATGGCTACCCATGTTACTTTGGATGTTCAAAGGGAAAATTCCCACTACACACTGTGTGACTAATGTTACGTGGAGTAAGTTGATAGCTTTTATTACACAGTGGGCTTAAATGGGAAAGCCCAGGAATCCTGGTTGAGATCATGGACTGGCCAGAAGGCAGAGATTTTGGAGTGGCAACAGAAGAGGTAACCCATGCTGAAGAGGCACCACCATACAATGAGTTGCCAGAAGACAGAAAGCAGTATGTATTGTTCACTGACGGATCCTGCCATGCAGTAGGGGGCCATTGGAAATGGAAAGTTGCTGTGTGGAGTCCTACATGACAAGTTGTGGAGGCCATGGAAGAGGAAGGCGAGTCGAGTCAGTATGCAGAAGTAAAAGCCATACAACTAGCCCTAGAGATTGCCGAAAGAGAAAAATCTCTACACTGACTCATGGATGGTGGCAAATGCTCTGTGGGAGTGGCTGCAGCAATGCAAACAGAGCAACAGGTAGTGCAGAAGTAAACCTGTCTGGGTTGCTACCCTGTGGCAAGATAATGCTGCCTGGGTAGAAAACCTGGATGTAAAGGTACATCATGCTCACATGCCTAAGAATCATGCCACCGAGGAACATCAGAAAAATGCAGAGGTGGGTTGAGCTTTGAAAATTGAAGTGGCTCAGTTGGACCTGGACTGGGGATGTAAGGGTGGGCTGTTTGTAGCTCAATGGGCCCATGAAACATCAGGACGTCTAGGGAGGGATGCCACATACAGATGGGCTCAAGATCAAGGGGTGGAACTGACCATTGAGGTCATAACACAGGTTACCCATGAGTTTGAGACCTGTGCTGCAATCAAATGAGCTGTGAGGGTAAAGTCTCTCTGACTTTATAAATGACTGAGTCCCAAACAGGATTGTAATTAAAGTTTACAATTTCTTAAATGAATAGAGGAAAGCAAACAGCGCTGGGTGTGCCGGGAGTCTCCGCTCCACCAAGATGCACACGTTACATCAGGCAGCTGGTTTTTATGCTCCTAGGCTAATACATATTCATCGGCACTTTTGGAAAAGGCAGGGTTATTATAATTAGTTTCCCGGGACCCAAACCATCCCACAGATGCATGTGTATCAGTCTCCAGTGGTCCCCCTGGAGGTTGCTTGTACTGAAGGCTCATAGTCTTCCTCCCAGGCTTTGTCCTTCAGTCGTTTTTCAGCTTCCCCCCTCTCCTTATTTAGTAGTCTCTGGGCCAGATGTCAGAAAGTTGTGTCTCATGCAATAGTCAGCGGCTATCTCAAAAAACTCCCCCCTATTCTCTTATCTCCCAGACCCAAGTATCAAGGTTTACCCTTCAAACCCTCTATAGACACGAACTGTTAGACCATTCTTTTGCAAGATACAAGAACTATATACACTAACCACTCTGTTTTTCTTGGACTTGTGGTTATTTATGCAAGGGTATGTAAGACAGAAGGTCACATTACATCATGAGGTCCTAGTATTGTTCCATATTGACACGAATTGGATGAACATATTTCACATGGAGGCACCACGGAGTACAGAAATGACACCACCAGGTTTAGGGGTGGGGAGAAGATGGAGGGGGGCTTCAGGTAAACATGATGGTACTAAGACACAGGGAGACAATGGCCAGGTGAGGGAGGCACATGGAAAAGGCTTTGTGCCAGCCCTGCTCAGAAGGCATCCTTAGCACCGCTCTGAAGATCTGCACATAGGACACCACAGTGAAAACAAAGCATCCATCTCCTAAACACACGCTAACCAGAAGAACCCTAGCTTCCCTGAAGTAGACATCTAAGCAGGAGTGCTTAGAGGAGTGCTTAAGTCTATCCTAGCTGAAAGCAGAACATGGAGTGTTGTTGTTTAACCTAGCCGACAGCTAAACACTGCACAGCCGTTCACTCACCCTCCCCCTTCCCTCTCTGGGGGAGGGTGAGCAGCCCTGAGCAGCTGGCAGCCCCCACCCTGACTAGCCACCCCTACCCTTTGGGCAGCTTGGGTCAGCTGTCCTGGGTCTTTCCCCTCCCAGCTCTTGTTGCACCTCCAGCCTGCCTGCTGGCAGGACAGAGCAAGAAGCTGAAAAGTCCTTGGCTTAGTGTAAGCACTGCTCTGCAACAATTAAAACATCAGCATGTTATCAGCACTCTTCTCATCCTAATACAAAACATAGCACCCTACCAGCTACTGGGAGGAAAATTAACTCTGTCCTAACTGAAACCAGGACATGGAGTCATATGGAATTCACCTTGGAAGGAACAAAAAAGGAATGGGCTGTTTGTGAGGTCACTTGAAGAAGATTCTGTAACTCACACACATTGCTGTTAGAGCAAAGGTGGCCGTTCAGAGGAGACCATGCTATTCAGGCTGTCTACCCTGTCAGCCAAGGGAGCTTGCACCGTGTGACTCACTTTGGGCAAAGAGTGGGCTCCGTGCTGCTCCCTGGCCACCGGGGCTGCTCCTCCATGTGGCAGCTGGGCTCTTGGCCCTGAGCCCCTCCTGCAAGCTGGGGCTGTTCCCCTAGCTCCAGAGGAGATGGGAAGAGATGGCAGCTGAGATGAGTGAAGTTCTCATGGTTTCTTTATTCTTTTCCACACCGGAAGTCTTGTTCTATAAGAATGTAAGATGATTGGGTGAAAGTAAATAAAATAATTGTTATATATGGAGTGGTAATTCGTGTCAAGAAGATTGTTGATATTAATAAATGTAATAAATGGCTCAGTCTTCAAAATAGGACTATAATCAATGTTTACAATTTATTAAAAGAATAGAGGAAAGCAAACAGTGCTGGGTGCGCTGGGAGTCTCTGCTCCACCAAGACGCACACCAGTTACATCAAGTAGCTGATTTTTATGCTCCTAGGCTAATACATATTCATTACTACTTCTAAAAAAAACAAGGTTATTATAATTAGTTTCCGGAATCCAAACCCTCCTACTGGAACATGTGTATCAGTCTCCGGTGGTCCCTCTGGGGGTCTCAGGGGGTCTCTCGTGCTGAAGGCTCATAGTTTTCCTCCCTCTTGTCCTTCTCCTTTGTCCAACTTGGCTGTATGTCAGAGACTTGTGCAACATCCCCTGCAAGCTTTGTCTTTTAGTCGTCCTTCAGCTCTCCCCGTCTCCTTAATCTCCTGGCCAGATATCAGAGACTTGCATAGTGTCCCATGCAATAGTCATAATAGTTAGCAGTTATTCTGAAACCCCCCAGATATCAGAGACTCCAAGGAGAAGCCTACAAATACATTTCCCTTCAAGCTCTCTATTGACACGAATTGCTAAAACATTCCTTTGAAAGATACAAGAACTATATACATTAACCACTCTATTTTTCTTAGACTTGTGGTTATACAAGGGTATGTAAGATAGAAGGTCACATTCATCATACAATGCGGCCCTAGCATTGTTCCATATTGACACGAATCAGATGAACACAATAAATAAGGGGGAGAATACATGCAATGCGGCCCTAGCATTTTTCCATACTGACACAAATCAGATGAACACAATAAAGGAGGGGGACACGTGGGAGTGTGGCCATGGGGGTTGGAAAGCCCCGTGGTTGAGATAACATTAGACTCTTAACGATGAGGCCATCAGGAATATAAGAGTTTAGAGGGAACAAAGAAGGGTGATTCAGGAGACTCCATGCAGTCTCGGGTTGCTTTTTCTCCAGCCGTTAAGGTATGGAAATTTCTGGGTGTTTGCTGTTATGTTCAAATTTATTTGACCAATGAAAAGTTGTTTTGAAAAGAACTGCTGTGGGGTGAAGGGTATAAGAGGGGAGCCTGTCCTCAAGATGAAAAAAAAAAGGCAACACGATGAAGTTATGTCTATGTCATCAATAAAGAAGTAGAAAGAAGGAATGAAAAGGAACAGGCTAGCAGGATAGAGACCAGGACGGGAACAGGCACATTGATCACTTCATGAAGATAGGTTCAGCCAAAGTCAGCAAACCGCTCAAAGCAGAAAGTTGCTGGATATAGGCGCACCAGAAGCTCAAGCTGAGAGAAGTGGACCCGCACACAAAACTGCCCCGCGCTGGTAAGCAGTTGCGCAATATGGGGAATCATACGTCCTTAGGAACAAAGACTGTCCTGGTAACCTTACAGCTTATTCTCTTTATTAACAGTCAGACAGTTTATGATCCTGAAACATGGGACCAAACTGAGGTCAAGGTGTGGAACTCTGCAACTAAAAATGACGAGGTTGTGGTGGGATTGCTGGACACCTGGCGAGCAATCTCTGAGATCTTAAAGAGCCATATGGGACCACAGTTGGAAACGTGTGGTTTGCCAGACAGTGAGGGAGCTGTGGGCTTCTTTACAGATCCAACTGCTATGCCATGGGCCCCTCTGCTGCTACAACCATCAAAGGTTTTTGCTGTTACGCTCCCTGGTGACCTGGATGTGCCTTTTGACCCAGGCCCTATTGGCCTTGGAAAGGAGATGGATATGTTTTTCTTTGATCCAGGAAGAACAGGATACATAAGACCCGAAGGCCGAGTTGCTTGACAACTTAAAGCAAGACATATTGTTCAAAAGGAATGGAAAATGGAGACTATTAAGTCATGGAACTTAAAGGACTGTTTGTTATCTTTTCTGATTGTACATATGTATAGGTGTACTCGTGTTGAGGGATTTTTGAAACAGCAAAGATCCCATGACTTGCTGCAGCTGAGCAAACTGAGCTACCAGGATGACTATGAGAAGTTCCCATGACAGTGTTCCCACATCACCAGACTGAGGAATTTAGAAAAACATTCTTGCCAGCAGCTGGCTTCAAGGACGGGATCTACGTGACTGCTGTTATATATGGAGTGGTAATTCGTGTCAGAAAAATGGTTGATATTAATAAAGGGGGAGATTTGGGAGTGTGGCAATGGGGGTCAGAAAGCCTTGTGGTTGGTGATAACATCAAACTCTTTAACAATGAGGTCATCAGGAATGTAAAGAGTTTAGAGGAAATAAAGAAGGGTGAGGTGACACCCTGCCATCTGGGATTGCTTGTTTTTCCCTCTGTTAAGGCACTGAAGTTGTGTGGGGGGTTGCTGGTTAGAACTGTTAACACTTATTGTTTAGTGTGGTTTCAAGTGTTGATGAAATGCAGGAAAAGCAATCACGTTTTGTTGCTTTCGGGAAACTTGTGGTGGGCAGAGCATGTGTAGAAGAAGAGGGAGACAGTCGAAGCCGCTCCTGCAGTCTGGAACAAAAGGTTGCTAATGGTGATGAGGAAACCGTGAGCCCTTCACCCACAATGACCACCACAAAGAGAATTATAATATGAAGCAGGGATAGGATATCCATATGTATAGGCGTACTCGGGTTTCTTGTAAATATGTCACAGCAATGTCTTATATATATTTGGAAAGTTCGAGGGTTGCATGTGTGTGTTGGTAGAGCATAGACTCCCCGTGCACCCAGCACTGTTTACTTGCCTTTTATAAATATTCTTTTATGTTACTAAATTCAGAGTTGAGACTTCATTTATAACACTGCTAATCACAAGGGGGTTGTTTTCTTGCAGGTGGGGTTGTTTTCTTGCAGTTGTTTGTCTGAGTGCTTTTGACCAATAATCTTGTGTGAGACACTATCTGCTATAAAAGTCAGGCTATTCGGGTAATAAAGGGAGAGCATGATCTGACCATATTGGTGTGCATCATGACTTCAGCTGTTCTTCCTTCAACACTTACCTTAACCTTTCACTTGTTTTTATCTTTTCTTCTTCCCCTCCTCTTCTGAGGAGGGGGAGTGAGAGAGCAGTTGTGGTGGAGTTCATCTCTCTAGCAAGGTAAAACCAACACAGATCTGCCTTTGAGTCTTTCAGCCTGAATTTGCCACAGATGAACCAAGATGGTTCATGATGTTTGGGTGTCTGCTAAGAATCAAGCAGAACTCATTTTTCAAACGACCATTTCAACTTTAGGTCAGTCCCAAGAACCCCCAGACTTGTCTTTGAAGGGGTTTCATGTGCTGGGCTGTAGTTGCAGGGACAAAGACCACTGCTGGCAGTGGAGGTGCCCCATGTCCATCTGAAAGCCCCAAAGGGCTCTGGTGTCCTGCAGGTCCAGGGAAGTTCCTTAGATGTACCTCAGCTTCTAGGGATGGCACTGGTTGCTTATAGTCAGACAGAAAAGCTCTGCATGAAAGCTGGAGAATTTCTTCACTATTTAAAAATAGAAAACCTGCTCATCACCTGAAATAATTCAATCCCTTTCATAAAATGTCACACAAAATGACATTTTTTGTGTCATCACAAAATGTGAATTTGCAGGGTGTGTGTTCACTGCAGGAGAAAAAAATAGTGATCTTTCCATGCAATTGCAATGCCAGTACTCTGTTGATTATGATGTCCATTTAACCTCCATAATCTTCCAGATACCTCCATGGGTACTGATTAAACTGTGGACAGGCACAGAAGAGTTATTTCTTGTTTCAAAATAACAAGAAATGTGCCCTCCTCCCCCACAAAAACAAAAACAAAAACAAAAAATGCTCCTCAACATGTACGCCTTCAGTGAGGTTTAACTTCCGAAAAGGATAAACTGTACATCAAGTATTTTATACTGACACATAGGAAATTATAAATAGTAGAATTTGTATTAATCCTATTGATCTATATCATAGGAATTCAATGATAAATGATGAGGATCTTGCTGAGGAAACAATTAGATTGCTGTTAGATGGGTGAGCTTCAACTCCCTGAAGCTCAAAGCAGCAACTGGGTTGGTGAGAGTGGTCTGAATGATCAAAGAGTAAGGGGAGGGCAAACCTGGAGAACAATGGGAAGTGCATAGATCCAGACAGGCAGCTGGAAAGGGGACATTCAGTAGGGTCTGTTTAATCAACAGAATTGGATGTACCTGGAAGTTGAGGGAGCACACCATGATAGACAAAGCAAGTACAGGTGAAGATCAGTATTTCCTCTCTGACAATTAATATAGATCCTGAAAATTCACATTTCTGTGTGATAGAAATTACACTTCATGTGTGACATTTCATGGAAGGGACTGAATCATTTGAGGTGATTAGTACTTGTTTTATTACTTAACTACTAAAGAAATTAATGGGTATTCAGGCAGAACTTTGCTGTCAGACCATAAGCAACCAGTGCCACCTCCAGAGGCCCTGTTGTGTTTGGGGCACTTCCCTCCACTGACAGATGTCATAAAGGACCTGGAGGAGACCTGAGCCTTTTGGAATATTCAGGTGGAGCCAGGTGGAGTTCCCAAGGCACCTTCACTGCCAGAGGTGGTCTTTGTCTGCAGACCAGCCCAGCACATGAAATCCCTTCAAAGACAAACCCCATTTTCAATGGGTTCTTGGGATTGCCATAAAGTTGAAATGGCCATTAGGAACCCAAGATACTCTCCCTTGTTCCTAGTAGACACCTGAACATCCGTTTACCATCCTGGGTCTTCTTTAGCAAACTCAGGCTGAAAGACTCAAGAGCAGGGCACTTCAAATGGCTGAGCCAGAACCCATCAGCTTCCCTGCCTTTGGGAAATTGTCCACTTTCAACTAGCAATATGAAAGTGCAAAGTGTAAAATGACTTGTCAGGTCAATGCACAGAGTAAGGGAAAGTCATACGTATTGTGCTGTAGTGGCAGAAGGCAAAAAGCATTGCATTGTGCCTCAGACTAATCAAGGAGACCTAATCCAGTTTATCCACAAGACAAAGAAAACACTCTCAGTGGAGTTGTGGCCTAACATGAATGACAGAATCACAGAATGCCTGAGGTTGCAAGAGACCTCTGAAAATCATCTACTCCAACCCCAGTCAAGCAGGATCACCCAGAACACATTGCTCAGGATGGCATCCAGATGGGTTTTGAATATCTCCAGAGAAGGAGACTCCATAGCCTCTCTGGGCAATCTGTTCCAGTGCTTGTATGACAGGTGCTCCAGTCCTCTTATCATCTTTATAGCCCTCCTCTGAACTTGTTCCAGTAGTTCTATGTCCCTCTTGTACTGGGGAGCCCAGAACTGGACACAATACTGCACGTGTGGCCACACCAGGGCTGAGTAGAGGGGAGAGGGGGAGGATCACCTCCTTTGACCTGCTGGTAACACTCTTCTGAATGTGGCCCAGGATACTGTTGGCCTTCTTGGCCACAAGGGCACATTGCTGGCTCATGGTCAGCCTGCTGGCTACCAGGACTCCCAGGTCTCTCTCTGCAGAGCTGCTATCCAGCAGGTCACCCCCCAGCCTGTACTGGTGCTCGAGGTTATTCCTCCCTAGGCACAGGACCCTGCACTAGACCTTGTTGAACTTCATGAGGTTCCTCTCAGCCCAAAGGATGGCTATATATCACTGGTGAATAAACTGTCTTTTTGTGCCATCACCACTGTGGATTACACAAGCACTATAAGACTGAAAGGTAACACGCCCCAATCTATCATCCTGTGGGGCAGGTGAGAGAGAGCTGACAGCCAAGAAATGCATTTGGGTGGGGCCCAGTGGAGACAAGAAGTCAAGGCAATGGGGTGGGGGAGGCCAGGAGAAGCAGCCCAAGGGGTGGTGCTGCTGGTGAGGACACGTTTGTGCCAGCAGCCCCAAGGTCCACCAGAGCTTTTCTTCCACGTTGCAGCTGGGTTCTTCATCCCACAACCTTTGCTATACATGAAGAGAAGTTATGAGAAATGACACCCACAGAAAATGAGTTCTTGATGGTTCCTTTATTTAGTTAATTACAAAGAGCTTAGCAAAAACTCTACAGGAGGTCTTTGGAGTAGAAAAAAGGTAGAAGAATGGAGATGAAGAAAAATATATTGATGGGAATAACATTGCAAAGGATGAAAAGAAACGAAATATGAAGAAAGGTGTTTCTGCTTCTTCCAGGTATATGTGAGAGCATCACATGAGCAATATATGGTTACCTTATATTGCTGGTGAAATGCTGTATATTGCAGGAGCATCTTCAGTGCCTCCTTGAGCTCCTGGTTTCTCATGCTATAGATGAGGGCGTTCACTGCTGGAGGCACCACCAAGTACAGAAGAGACATGACCAGATTTAGCACTGAGGAACAGAGGGAAGGGGGCTTCAGGTAGGCAAATATGCCCGTGCTCAGAAACAGGGAGACCACGGCCAGGTGAGGAAGGCATGTGGAAAAGGCTTTGTGCCGGCCCTGTTCAGAGGGCATCCTTAGCACAGCACTGAAGATCTCCACATGGGAGAAAACAATGAAAACAAAACAACCAAACACTAAAGAAACACTAAACACAAGTGCCTCAACTTCCCTCAGGTAGGCATCTGAGCAGGAGAGCTTGAGGATCTGGGGGATCTCACAGAAGAACTGGTCTACAGCATTGCCTTGGCAGAGGGTCAGAGAAAAAGTACTGGCCGTGTGCAGGACAGCAGTGAGAAAGCCACTGCCCCAGGCACCTGCTGCTATCTGGGCACAAGCTCTGCTGCCCAGGAGGCTCCCGTAGTGCAGGGGCTTGTATATGGCAATGTAGCGGTCGTAGGCCATGATGGTCAAAAGGAAATACTCTGATCCAATCAAGAAGAATAAAAAAAATACTTGTGCAGCACATCCTTGATAGAAGATGGTCCTGGTGTCCCAGAGGGCATTGGCAATGGCTTTGGGGACAGTGGTGGAGATGCAGCCCAGGTCGATGAGGGCGAGGTTGAGAAGGAAGAAGTACATGGGGGTGTGGAGGTGCTGGTCGCAGGCTACAGCGGTGAGGATGAGGCCGTTGCCCAGGAGGGCAGCCAGGTAGATGCCCAGGAAGAGCGCGAAGTGCAGGAGCTGCAGCTCTCGTGTGTCTGCAAATGCCATCAGGAGGAACTCGCTCACAGAGCTGATGTTGGGCATTTTCTGTCTTTGGACATTGACACTGCCAAATGAGAAAAAAATATATATATAGAAATAGAATGTTATGAGTAAAGTCTGTGAGCACAATTCAGTTAATTCCCAAGGAAAGCCTTACATTCCCTGTTTCCAAGAGGACCATTGTCTATCTCCATGTCTGGAGCCCTGCTTTGTTCTTGCTGAGTGTCCTGTACACTGCAGCCTCCTCTGTCCATCAGTTCCCAGTGAGCCTGCTCTGCTCCATTTGAGGTTCCAAGAGGGAAAGTTCCTGGAAAGTGGCTCCCTCTATTGAGTGAGGGGTGTTTGGCTGTGCAACTCTGTGTGTCTTCCCTGTTCAATACCCAGGAGACAAAATCAGCAGGTGGATCGTGTGTATCTGGCCGGAGAGAACAGGGAGCATCTCTTCCTGTTTCACCTGCCGTGCACAGCACTCCTTGTCAGAATCAGACACCACCAGCTGCCACGCTGGGCAAGGGGGAGAAGAAGGCATGGGCAGGTAGGGCAGACCCAACCCAGTGCAGAGGCTGCGGTGTTGGTAAGGTAGAGCCTGTCCTCACAGCCCTGTGCCTTCTGGCTGGCACAGACAGCAGAGGGACAAGAGCTCTAGAGTAGAAGAAGCGTTTGGAATATGCTCCTTGTCATATGGTAGGAATTTGGGAGTAAGACCTCTGTGGAGCCAGGAGCTGGACTTGATGATCCTTGTGGGTCCCTTCCAACTTGTGCTCTTCTATGATTCAATGATTCTGTGCCTGCTTCCATGGAGGAAGGTGGAGGGGGCCTGCAGTGAATGTGACTACTTACACAGAGATCTAGGGTTCAGACATCCCATATTCTCAGCCCCCCATATTATAAAAGCCATGATAGAAGCTCTGAGGGGAAGAGAGGAGACCAGGGGCTGCTGCAAGGAAGGTGCCTGCACTGCAGGGGATGGCAGGGAGGGAGCAGCTCCCTCTCACTGCCTGCCCATGTCCCTGCTGTCTGCAGCTGTCCCTGCCAGCAGCTCTTTCTCTGTCCCCACGCCTCCTCCCATCCATGCTCACAGACCCCATCCCACCTGCTGTGTGCCCATATCTGTCCTGCAGACACCTCCTGGGGATGGGGACAGTTCTGGGGACCTCTCCCGGTCTGAAGGTCTTAAAGAACAGCTCAGAAAAAAAAGAAAAAAAAAAAAAAAAAAACAAAAAAAAACTGGTGCAATCTGTAAGCAGAGAGAAGGGAAGGAATACTCTCAGGTTCATCACTAACCTGTTTATGGTTAGTGATGAACTTGAGTTAGTGATTCAATGCAGTAGGAAGCTCAGTTACCTGTGCAAATCCAACCACCCAGTTAACACAGAGCGTGCCCCAGAATCAGAGCAGGAAGAGGCAGGCAGACATTACAGAAAGAGCCTTCTCTTTGTGGGCAGCCCCTTCCCATGTCCTTCCTCTTCCCAAGCCATTGGGCAGCTCCCCAGGCAGGCTGAGTGCTGAGCCTGGCAGGCGGCAGACAACCTGCCCCAGCACACAGCCCCTGGGGCACAGCAGGGACCCTGCTCTGCACCACAGCCCTGGGCACCCCTGCAGCTGCCCTGCGGCACCTTCTCCTCCACACTGCACAAGCCATGAGAGACATCCTGGCAGCTCCTGGCCAGGCAGAGACATCCCGCATCCAGAAGCCCCTTCCAGGAACTTCCCCTGCACTGTCCTGCAGCCAGATACTTACTGTGGGCAGAGCTGTGAAGGTTTCTCCTGTACAGAGCTCTCCTCTGCGCGCACCCTCCAGGCTGCCTGGAATCCCTGTCTTCCTGTGTGCTTGCGGTCAGAGCCTCCAGCCATGCTGAGTTGTGCAAAGGAGCTGCTCCTGGGCACAGCTGTCTCTCTGCACCACGGCCCTCTTGCCACGAGCTCTCTCTGTCCCAGGAGTCCGGCCCAGCTCAGAAGCACAGGCCCAGCCCAAGGCATTGGAATCACTCCTCTGGGGGCTTCAGTGATGAGTCCACGAACCTCAGGCACTGAGAGACAATTGAAGGCATCTCTCCAGAAGTCCAAGTCGCATTCAAGTTTCCTGCAGTGTCCCCCTGAGGGCCAGCACTGACACAGCCTCCCTTGGAGCTCATTAGAGCAGAACATTGGAGGCAGTGAGGACAAGGAGACAAAGGCAATGTGAAGGTGACACTGATGTGTAGACAAACTGGATGTGTGTCACCAAGCACCAGGGCCAGGCCTGGACCTCCAGCCCCTGGGAAGGGCAATCCTTTCCCTTCTGACCTTGCTCAGGGCTGTTTCCGGGGCAGTAGGAGATGGGGATGTGCATGGCCAAGTGCGGGAGGATCTTATGACGCCTGCCTGGTTCATGGGTGGAGGTAAGGAGGCAATGAAGCCCTGGTGCTTTAATGATAAGTTGTCTCCTCATACGCCTCAGTGGCACAGAAAAGAGCCATAGCCTCAGGCACAGAGACCTACGTCCTGTTGGGACTTTCAGCCTTGCCACAGCCCTTGCTCGTCTCCACACCATGCTGTCCAATGGACTCTCACACCTGCACCTCTTTTCCTGCTGTCTCTAGACCCATGTCTGTGTGGTGTCTCAGGGCATCTGAGATGAGTATGATAACTGAGATTTGTTTGGTGGCCATGCTCCTCGTAAGGCAGCTCTGTAGGAAGCTGGCCTGGCTCCTGGTAAGCAGGCACCACTGCTCGTATTGCATCCCTCATGGTGCCCAGGCCCTCCTCTTCTTGGGCATTGATCACTCATAATGGTCCCAGTCTGCCCTGATGTGTGGGGTTCCTCTTCCTTTGGTGCAGGACTGAGCTCTTCTCCTTGTAAATGCCAAGAAGTTTCTGTAGGCAAAATCCTGCAGTTTCTCAAGGTTTCCTCCACACTGATGGTCCATTCTGTCAGCTGTTCATGTCTGCAGGCAGATGGCTCACCCTGATTGTGCTCTCTCTCACAACATAACAGTAGCAGAAGTTTGTAGCACAGTTTGGACAATACAGGAGGAAGTAGTTGAATGGAATTGCAGCACAGAATCACTGAAGGGTAGGGGATGGAAGGCTGCCAGGTTCCACTTTTTTTGTTCTTCCTTCTCATGCATGCTGTTATTTTGTCTCGAACTGCATCCGATATACAAAACACAGCACCTAATAATCTAACACCATCTAATAGGAAGAAAACTAAGTCTATCCCAGCCAACACATGGACAATATCCACCCCATATTCTATATCATCTGCATTGTGCTCAGCTCCAGTACTTTCCAATTAATCACCACCACCTTTCCCCTTTCGATATTCACACAGAGATATCATGCCTTTAGTCTATGGGTTTCCTGGAGTTGGCTAGGATTGAGTTAATTTTCCTCCTAGTAGCTGGTATGATGCTGTGTTTTGGATTTAGCATGAGAAGAATGCTGATTACATGCTGATGGCTTAGTTGATGCCCAGCAGTGGTGGGCTGGGGGTGCCTGAGAAGCTGGGGGGGACAGAAGCAAGACAGCTGACCCCAACTGGCCAAAGGGATGTTCCAGACCACATGATATCGTGCTGAAAAATCAATATGGGGTGGCTGCCCAGGGTAGGGGGTACCACTGCTTCGGGACACGCAATCATCATCATGATCTTCGTCATCATTGTTTGTATTATTTATCTTCCCTTTATGTCCTATTAAGCTGTCTTTGTCTCAACCCTTTTTTTTTTTTTTTTTTTTTTTTTTCTCCTCCTCATTGTTTCCTGCATTTTCTGGGGGTGTAGCAGGGTGTGTGTGTGAGTGAATGGCTGTGTGGTGCTGAGCTGCCTGCCGGGATAAACCATACTCTTTTTGGTGCCCAACATGGAGCACAAAGTTTGAGCCAGTGACAGATCTGACCACAGCATGTTAAAAGAAAGCTATTATAAACATTAGTTGATTTTAATAGTTGCTGATGACAAATTTGAATTTATTCATTTTTTTTTTAATCTCAGGTCTGTTGTGCTTGATTTCAGAATTGTGTTGTATAGCACATTCCTTTCTGTATGTCTCCCATGTCATGTTGTTTATCTTTTCTGATGGCTGCTTTAAGTTTATTCTTTTCTGGCGTGCATTAAAAGGACTATAGCCAGCAGGTCAAGGGAGGTGATCCTCCCCCTCTACTTTGCCCTGGTCAGGCCTCATCTGGAGTGCTCTGTCCAGTTCTGGGCTCCCCAGTACAAAAAAGACAGGGATCTCCTGGAAAGAGGCAAAGATCATCTGGAGCTCAATCTGGCTACTGCTGTTAAAGGTAACAGAAAATATTTTTATAAATACATAAAACAAAAAGGAGGACTAAGGAGAATCTCCATCCTTTACTGGATGCAGGGGAAAACTTAGTGACAAGAGATGAGGAAAAGGCTGAGGTGCTTAATGCCTTCTTTGCCTCAGTCTTTAGTGGCAAGACCAGTTGTTCTCTGGATACTCCGTACCCTGAGCTGGTGGAAGGGGATGGGGAGCAGAACATCGCCCTCATAATCCATGAAGAAATGGTTGGCAACATACTACAGCACTTAGATGTACACAAGTTGATGGGGCCAGATGGGTACTGAGGGGACTCATACACCTGAGGGTACTGAGAGAACTAAAGGAAGAGCTGGCCAAGCCACTTTCCATCATTTATCAGCACTCCTGGCTGTCAGTGGAGGTCCCAGTGACTAGCAAACGTGATGCCCATCTACAAGAAGGCCTGGAGGGTAGACCTGGGAAACTATAGGCCTGTCAGTTTGACCTCAGGGCCAGGGAAGCTCATGAAGCAGATTATCTTGACTGTCATCACGCGGCACTTACAGGGCAACCAGGTGATTAGGCCCAGTCAGCATGGGTTTATGAAAGGCAGGTCCTGCTTGATGAACCTGATTGAACCTGATCTCCTTCTATGACCAAGTGAATGAGGGAAAGGCTGTGGATGTGGTCTACCTTGATTTCAGTAAGACTTTTGACACTGCTTCCCACAGCATTCTCCTCAAGAAACTGGCTGCTCAAGGCTTGAACTGGTGTACACTTCGTTGGGTTAAAAATTGGCTGGATAGCTGGGCCCAAAGAGTCGTGGTGAATGGAGCTAGATCCAGTTGGAGGCCAGTCACTAGTGGAGTCCCCCAGGGCTCAGAACTAAGGTCAGTTCTCTTTAATATCTTTATCAATGATCTGGATGAGGGGTTAGAGTGCACCCTCAGTAAGTTTGCAGGCAACAACAAGTTAGGTGTGTGTGTCGACCTGCTCAAGGGTAGGAAGGCTCTGCAGAAGGACCTGGATAGGCTGGATGGGCTGTCCCGGGTTCATTGCAGATGCCCTTCTCTGCTATGTCACACTACCCTGCCTTTTGTACTGGGTCCGGCTGGAATGTTAACTTTCCCTGCAGCAGCCCATACAGTGCCATACTCTGTACTTGTAGTTGGAACAGCAGTGTTATCACACCAGTGTTGTGTCTACTCCTGAGCAGCAGTGGCACAGCATTGGGCCTTTCTCTAACCCTCCTAGGGGGTGGGCAAAAAGTGAGGAGAGAAACATCACTAGGGCAGCTGACCTAAACCAATCAAAGGGATATTCCATACCATGTGGTGTCACACTCAGCAATAAAAGGTGGAAACAGGAAGAAGAGGGGAGGGGTGGGCTCTCGTTGGGAAACGTCGGTCCTCCTCTCAAACACCGGCTGCGTGCGTTGAGGCCTTGCTTCAAGGACGTGGTCAATCATCGCTCATTTGTGGGAAGTAGAGAGTAATTTCTTTCCTCTGCACTTCCATATAGCCTTCATTTATTTTGTTTGTTTGTTTTTCTCCCTTCTTTTTATTTTTCCTTTTCCCCTCCCTTTTCCCCTTTCCCTTTTTATTTCCCCTTAGTTAAATTGTTTAGTTCATGGTAGTCTTTATTTAATTATTATAATTATTTCCCTTTAATTAAATTATCCTTATCTCAACCCGTGAGTTGTTCTGTGCTTTACTTCTCCCCCTCCTCATCTAAAGGAGGGGGAGTGAGAGAGCGGTTGTGGGGTTTAGCTGCCCAGCACGGTAAAACCACCACACCTTTCTGGACCGGGCTGTCAGGCATTTGGATCAGTGCAATTTCTGGGGACTTGAAAAATGTGGGCATCAAACACTTCTTCAGGAAGGGCAAGAAAAAGGATTGGCAGAACTGCAATTGTCACCTCTAACCCTGGGAATGTGATAGGGAAAGTCCTGCCACAGCCATCTTCAGGCAGTTGGAGGAACCAAAGGAACTGCTGAAACAGAAGGGGAGGGGAAAGAAGGGAACAAGGTGAACCTGCACTTTAGCAAGGCCTTTGCCATGGTTTTCTGGGGTTCCCTTTAGCCACACTGGTGATATTTGGACTGAAGAAGGGGATGATGTTTTCAGGGACAAGGTGTCTGGACATCAGTGGTACAAAGTCCTCCTTTCAGCCAGTTACCAGCAGCATCCCTCAGTGATGGGCACTTAGGCCAACACTGTTGACTCTCTTTGTTATCTCCCTTCAAGATGGCATGGAGCGTATTTCTCAATCTCAGTCTTTTAAACATGCATTATTCTTTAATTCAATGACTCTCCCTCAGAGTACTCTTCGAGGACAGAAGAAATGGAGGAAAAAAAAAAAAAGAAAAAAAGAAAGAAGCAATAGCATTGTTGGGAAATGTGTTTTGGTAAATGTGTGTTTATGTAAAATGTATTTTCCTAAATGTTTGCATAAAACTATTGTTCAAGAAAGCGTTCATTTTTTGCACAGCTTTGAACTGTTTCCTCAATCTATTTTAATGTCTGGTTTCAGTTTTCCAGTCAGAGGTGGACACTGCCTCCAAGATTTCCTTGGGTAGCTGAGGGACCCAGGTGGGAAAAGTGACACAGGACCTAGGGGAGCCCTTCTGGAGCACAAGCTGGGAGGCATGAACTGGGGCTAGGCCCCTCAGGGGCTGTGCAGGGCTGCTAAGCATTCTGTGCAGGGCCTGCCTACAGCATGCTGTGTTCTTCCATCCCACTAAGAGGTCACTTCTGTCTCAGAAACTGACCGTCCCCATGCAGGGAGACAGGTCCTTGCAGGTCATAGAAATGTTTGAAAAGCTGCCCCAAATATGAGGACACATTTGGGAAGGTCAGGAGGCAAGATATCAAGAACTGCTCCATATCATGTGGCCCATCTCTCAGGAGCAAACTGCTTCAACCTGGGTCCCCCATGGGCAGCAGCTCCTGCCAGGTTACCTGCTCCTGCGTGGGCTCCTCTCCATGGGCTACAGGTCTGGCCTGGAATCTGCTCTGGCAAGGGTCCTCCACAGACTACAACCTCTGTCAGTGCAGGTCCACCATGGTCTCCTCTACAGGTTGAAGGGGTCAGCCTGCTTCACCATGGTCCTCATCACAAGCCGCAGGGGACTTCTGCTTGTGAGGAATGTTTTAACAATTCGTGTCCATAAAGAACAATTCTGTTTGAATCCTGTCTGCCTCTGGGAAACTGAAACTCAAGCTAAGGAAGAACTAATATTCTGGCAACGAGGCTCTGCATGAATTAAGGATGCCAAATAAAGGGGACAAGCCTAAAGGGAGAAAAGGGAGAAGGCAAGACTGGGGCAGGACCCTCCACTGCGGTGTGTATGGTCTACCGAGGGAGGCAACTCCTATGGGTATTGACTGCCGAGTGAGAGGGCCTCGACCGGACTTCTCCCACACTAAGATCAGGTTATCCCGAGAAAATAACATAAAAAAAAACTCTTTTTTTAAACCTATATAAAATTGTGATTCGTTTTACAGGAGCTGGATCACCCTGACAGGCCGAACGGTAACACAAGCCTGAATTGACCCTGAAAGCGGGCCTAACTCCTTGACTGAAGGCGTTTGCCTATTATGATCCAGCTACGTGGGCAGAAGACAGATCCTGGGGCTATAGGACCTCAGTATATATACTTAATAGAATAATTAGGTTATTAGCTGTAATAGAAATAGTTATAAATGATGAGAACTGATTTAAATGAGTTATAAAGATGAGAACTGCTTTGTATCAAAATTGCCTAGCTTTGGATTATTTACTAGCACAAGAAGGAGAAGTCTGTGGAAAATTTAGCTTTAGTAATTGCTGTTTAAAGATTGATAAAAAGGGTGTTTCTTCCTAGTAGCTGATAGAATGTTATGTTCTGGTTTAGGATGAGAAGAATGTTAATAATATGCTGATGTTTTAATTGTTTTTAATTGTTACAGAGCAGTGCTTACACCAAGCCAAGGACCAAGCCAAATTCAGCTTCTCACTGTCCTGCCAGCAGGTAGGCTGGGAGGAGGGCCAGACTGCTTGGGGTTAGGTTGGGCGTCGGACAGCGGGTGGTGAGCAATTGCATTGTGCATCACTTGTTTCGTACACATTATTACTAGTAGTACTATTATCATCATTATTGTTATTATTATTGTTATTGTTTTCTTGTTTTTATCTCAACTCACAGGCTTCACTTTCCCATTTCTCTCTCCCATCCCAGAGAAGGAGGGGGGAGGTGAGCGAGCAAACACAAACCTGGAAGGATATGGAATGGGATTTATTTTCATGGCTGCCTGGTGGACCATGGGTTAAAAGAGTGTTATTTTTATTGTCATGTGGTGTAATTATGTTATTGTATATACCTTGTATGATACCTTGCCTTACGTTATTAATACACCAGGTGATAAATAGTACATTTGTAATAACTTCATTAAAAAAGGAAGGGGATATGTCAATTATGATGTTTAAGAATTGGACCCTCCAAGAACGGACTGATGAAATCCAGTTATTAACAACAGAAGTGACACGAATTGTTGATATTAAAAAGAAGATAAGGGATTGTGAGGAATGTTTTAACAATTCGTGTCCATAAAGAACAATTCTGTTTGAATCCTGTCTGCCCCTGGGCCCTGCACTGGCAATTTAATTCTTGAACCACAGATGCAGTGTGTCCCAGTCTCCCCCTCATTCTAGTCAATTTATCACTTCTTAAATTTATGAACCTGTTTGCTTTTGTTATTCCGGACTTCTATTTCTAACACTGCTATAGATGTGTCTGTGAATGGCTGGGGAAGAATGTTTTAATTACTCGTGTGTCTGGGAGTTTCAGAACAACTGATAGCAACTAGTGACTGTTATGGGATAGTATGTGGATCTTTGGTATCTGGTTAGGGGGGGCCGAGAGATAAAGAGGAAGGAGAAAGAAGCTGAAGGACGGCTGGGAGACAAGACTTGAAGAGGATGTTCTATAAACTTGGTATGGTAACCAGTAAGTAAAAAGGGGGAGAGGAAGACTACGAGCCTTCAGCATGAAAGACCCCTAGAGACCCCCAGAAGAGACCCCAGAGGAGACTGCGCATGCTCCAGTAGGAGGGACTGCACCCCGGAAACTAATTATAATAATCTATTTTTTTTAGAAGTAGTAATGAATATGTATTAGTCTAGGAGCATAAAAATCAGCTGCTTGATGTAACTGGTGTGCGTCCTGGTGGAGCGGAGACTCCCGGTGCACCCAACGCTGTTTGCTTACCTCTATTCCTTTATATTCTTTCAATAAATCCTATTTTTTATTTAATCCTAATTTGAATCCTGAGCCGTTTATAACATGCTCCAGGACATGGAGCACGTCTCCCCCTCCTTCTTCACTGGCCTTAGCACCTGCAAGGCTATTTCTCACTCGTCTCTCTCTCCCAGCTGCTGTTCTGCAACAGCTTTTTTTTTTTTTTTTTTTTTTTTCTGTTTAAATATGCTCTCACAGAGGTGCAAACAATGTTGCTTATTGGCCCAGTTCTGGCCAGCAGTGGGGCCCTTATCTAACATGGAGCAGCCTCTGGATCCTTCTCACCAAAGCCACCTCTATGGCCCCCCACTACCAAAACCTTACCACGTAAACCCACTCCATGCAGTCACATGGCATTCAAAGATGAATGTGAGGGGCCATGGATCTGATCTGCTTGTGGGCCACAAGGAGGAGAAGGGTGGGAATGCTCTGATGACCTCAATTCTGCCTCAGGATCTCCTGCCCCAGCAGGAGGAATGTGACCGTGGCAGTGACTGTGAGGTCACTTCTGTCTCTTCAGTGGATAGGGCAGCAGCAGCAACATGTCACAGAAAGGGCCTATGAGGTCACTTCCATCTAGACTAGCTGACAGGTCACCCTTGGCTTCGACATGGGTGTCGGACATTTTGGCCGACATGTGCCAGTGGCCCTGCTAGGCCAGCAGAAGACACCTGCTTGGCATGCTGACTGTGGCATCCCCTCTTCCTCCAGACCCAGGAAGACCCAGACAGAAAGAAGGCCCCCATATGGGTTGTCCTGTCCCTTCTGCTTGAGTCCATGACTGGACAGCAGGAGGCCAGTCATGGACTCAAGGCTTGGGTGTGTCTAGCCAAGAATCTGCAAGGCCAGCAGCAGGCCCATGGCTCGGGAGATGCTGCTGAGGTGATTTGTGTCTGGTTGGCTGACAGGCCACAAGAAGGCTGATGGGTTGGGATACCTACTTCAGGAGTGGTTTCCACCCTGATGGAGCTTTCTTTGGTAGTAGGAAAGAGCAGGAGAGAAAAAAATTTCCACAATATGTACCTTGGAAGGTTAGCCAACAGGTTCATAGAGCCATAGAATCATAGAATATCCTGACTTGGAAGGTTTCCACAAGGATCCTCAAATCCCACTCCTAAATCTGTACATGAACTCCCAAATATTGGTCCATGTACTTGAGAGGGTTGTCCAAATGTTTCTTGAATTCTGACAGCCTCAGTGCTGTGACCGCTTCCCTGTGGTGCTTGTTCCAATGCCTACAGAACCTGGACACTGCTGGGAGCAATGGAATCCAGGCTCAAAGTGCCCATCTCCACACCCCCCACCCTGTCCCCGTACTCCCCTTCACCCAAGCACACCGAGGACTCACTCCATGGGCATGTGAAACCCCCATCCCCAGCCAGCCTGGGAACAAGAACAACAGCAGCATGGCCAGGTGGAGAAGTCAGCAGGAATGTCAGCGTGCTGCTGCCATGGGAGACAAGGCCAGGGAGGGACAGATGGACACTCAGCAGACCCTCCTGTGCTGCACCTCTGCCTGCAGAGGAGGCAGCTCCTTGTGGGGACACCGGGGGCTTGAGGGCAGAGGCCATGCTGGTGAGAGAGGAGAGCAGGGGGTGTCCCACGGAAGGCCCTGTATCACCTTTGTGGCCCTCCGCTGAACTCTTTCCAGGAGATCCCTGGTTTTCTTGTACTGGGGACACAGTACTCCAGGTGAGGCCTGACCAAGTCAGGGTAGAGGGGAAGGATCACCTCCCTTGACCTGCTGGCCACGCTCCTTTTAATGCACGCCAGTATCCCATTAGCCCTCTTGGCCACCAGGGCACACTGCTGGCTCATGGTCAACATGTCATGAACCGGGACACCCAGGTCCTTCTCGCAGAGCTCCTCTCCAGCAGGTCATCCCCCAGCCTATACTGCTACTTTGGGTTGTTCCTTCCCAGGTGCAGGACTCTACACTTGCTCTTGTTGAACCTCATTTGGTTTCTTCCTGCCCATCTCTCCAGCCAGTCCAGGTCTTTCTGAATGGCAGCACAGCCTGCTGGAGTGTCAGCCACTCCTCCCAGCTTTGTGTCATCGGCGTACTTGCTGAGTGCAGACACTATTCCCTCATCAAGGTCGTCAATGAAGATGTTGAACAAGACCGGACCCAGCACCGACCCCTGGGGAACACTGCTAGTCACAGGCCTCCAGCCAGACTCTGCTCCGCCGATCACCACCGTCTGTGCTCAGCCAGTCAGGCAGTTCTCAACCCACCTTGCCGTCCACTGATACTACTCATCTATCCCACACTTTCTCAGCTTTGCTAGTAGGATGCCATGGGAGACAGTATCGAAAGCCTTGCTAAAGTCAAGGTAGATGACATTCACCGCTCTCCCCCTATCTACCCAGCTGGTGAAGCCATCATAGAAGGCAACGAGGTCGGTCGAGCACAACTTCCCCTTGGTGAATCCATGCTGACTACTCCTCATAACCTTCTTCTCTTCCAATTGCTTGGAGATGGCATCCAGAACAAGCTGCTCCAACACCTTTCCAGGGACAGAGGTGAGACTGACTGGCCTGTAGTTTCCCAGATCCTCCTTCCTGCCCTTCTTGAAGACCAGTGACTTTGGCTATCCTCCAGTCTTCAGACACCTCACCTGTTCTCCAGGACCTTTCAAAGATGATAGAGAGCGGTTCAGCGATCACATCTGCCAGCTCCCTTAGCACACGCAGATGCATCCCATCCGGACCCATGGATTTGTGTGCGTTGAGCCCACTCAGATGTTCCCAAACCACTCCCATGTTGACCAGGGGGGAGCCCTCCATTTCCCAGACCCTTTGTCCTATTGGCAGGGGCAAGGAATCCTAGGGGCAGTGTCCTTGAAGCAAAGACTGAAACAAAGAAAGCGTTCAGTATCTCCGCCTTCTCAGAGTCTCCTGTGACCAGGACACCCCCCTCATTCAGCAAGGGACCCACATTATCCCTAGTCTTCCTCTTTCTGTTTACGTACTTGAAAAAACCCTTCTTATTATCCTTTATTTCTTTCGCAAGCCTCATCTCTAGGTGGGCTTTAGCCTTCCTCGTCGTGTCCCTGCAGGCCCTGACAATACATCTATACTCCTCCCAAGAGGACAGGCTCTTTTTCTACATTTCATAGACCATCCTCTTCCTTTTGATCTTATTGATGAGCTCCTTGCTCATGCACACGGGTTTCCTGCCCCCCTTCCCCGATTTCCTATTCCTCGGGATGCACCGATCCTGAGCATGGAAGAAGTGCTGCTTGAATGTAGCCCAGCTCTCACAAGCGCCCTTGACTTCTAGCAGCCTATCTCATGAAATACTCCCAAGCAGGTCCTGGAAGAGGTCGAAGTTGGCTCTTCGGAAGTCCAGGGTAGCAATCCTGATTTTATTCTTACTTCCTTTGCCTAGTTGCATGTGGAACTCCACCATCTCATGGTCGCTGCACCCCAAGCTGCCCCCAACCTTCACATCTCTAACAAGACCAACCCTGTTGGTAAGAAAGAGGTCCAGGAGCACCCCCTGCCTCATCAGCTCCTCCACCACCTGTGTCAGAAAATTGTCCTCAATGCATTGTAGGAACCGTTTGGACTGCTCGTGCCTGGCTGAGTTGCTTACCCAGCAGATGTCAGGGTAATTGAAGTCCCCCATGAGGACCAGAGCTTGTGAACGTGAGGTGGGAGCACTATCAGCTGCACCTTCTGCATGACCGGAGTACTTCCTGCTAGGGGTCATGTCCTATGGTTAGTCCTGTGCTGTATGTCAAAAAAAGAAATCAGTCTCTTATTCCCTTCAGGCATTTGGTGCAGCATTGTTTTTGCAGCAATCATAACATTAGTCTTTCCAAACAGGAACAGGACATACTCATAAGCATGCATTACAGTTTCTCTTGTAGAGAGAGGAACTTTTGGTCTCCCTCCTCAGAGATTTTAACCAAGCCCTTTCCCACACAATCATCATCCTCATCATCCTCCCAGTCAGTCCTCAGGTTGCTTAGAGCTGGTGTGGGAAGGGTGAGAGAGGTGCTGGTGGAGCTGCAGATATCACCACAGGACCTCTCTCAAAGACCTTGGAAAGGCCAGATAAATGAAAAACGTTCCTCAGGATTTCGAAAAGGCAGACATGAAAGGCATCTTCTACAAGAAGGGTAAACAGAAGGATCCTGGAATCATAGAATCACTGAATGTCCTGAGTTGGTGTCACCACTTGCTCAGTTGTTGTCTGTCTGTAGCCCACATACCCGGCCTCTCAAAGGATGGCCCAAGATCAAAATACCCAAATCCCTGGTCCAGACACCACCCCCTCAGCCAGTCATTTACCTGTCCTGTTCTGCTCCTTCTATCTGCATCCCAGTCACCCAGCGGGAGGACAGAGGAGAACACAACCTGCACCGCCAATCCCCTCAACAACCTCCCCAGGGATGCAAAGTCCTTTTTAATATTCTTCATTTTTCTAATAGCAGCATACATGGGGAGGTGCTGGTGTGCATCAGAGAGCAGCAAGGAGGGCGTTGGAGAGGGCCAGGGTGAGGCAGGTGGCAGAGCCCCATGCAGGGGCTGGCTGGGGGTCCCCTCTGCTGCAGCCACCGCATGCAGCGTGGTAGGAGGAGGGCAGGCAGGGCTCATGGCCACCTTCCTGCGGATGAGCCCTGAGCTGGGGAACAAAGTGTTTCCTGCTCTGCAGGCCCAGCAGCTCCTGCTTCGACTCACACCCTGTGGCTTTGGCCTCTCCCTGGGCACCACAGAGCAGAGCCTGGTCCTGGACTCTTCCTGACATCCCTGCAGCTCCTGGCAGGCTGCGGTGAGGTGTCCCTCAGCCTTCCCTCCTGTGCTGCCAGGGCACATGACTGCCTTATTCCCAGCTCACTGCCCACCAACAACATCCAACAAGGCTGCTTCCCAAGCTGGGCCTTGCCCAGGGTTAGTCCTCTGTAGGGGCAGAAAATGTCCCTTGTCCTGGTGACTTTTCGTGGCCTTCCTGTCAATACATACTCTTCTCATCCTTGATCTCTTTTACTGAGTTCAGATGAATAGGAGAACTTTTTGCTACAGATTACTGCAGAAAAAAAACATCAAGTCCTCAGCCACGTCTGTGCTTTTCCTCTTCATTGCAGCAGGGCTCTTCATCCCACCACCTCTGCTGTACCTGAAGAGAAATTCTGAGAAGAAAGAGTCACAGAAAATGACTACGTTCTAGTTACTTTATATGGTTACTTTATATGGTTAATTAGAAAGAGCTTGCCAGCACCTGTTAGAGGTCTTTTTGTTAAAAAAAAAAAAATAAAAAAAATAGAAGTGAGATGAAGAAAAATATTTTAATTGGAATACTATTCCAAAGAATGAAAAACAGTTTTGAAATACATGCACATAGGAAAACACAATGAAAACGAAACTACCTAAGACTAAAGAAACATTACACGCAAGTGCCCCAGCTTCCCTGAGGTAGGTATCTGAGCAAGAGAGTCTGAGTTGAGCTTTGAGGAGAGCCTGAGAAGAGCTTTGACTCAAAACAGAGCACTTTGACTGAAACACAGCACATCTTTACACCTCCTTAGGGTGCACTCTATTCCATCATCCAGGTCACTGACAAATAAGTTGAACAGGACTGGACTCAGTGTAGGTCCCTGGGGGACACTGCTGGCTACAGGCCTCCAACTAGACTCATCTCCACTAAGCACAATCCTCTGAACTCTGCCATCTAGCCAACTCACAATCCACCTCACTGAATACTTGTCCATCCCACACTTCCTGAGCTTATCTTTGAGGATGTTATGGGACACAGTGTTGAAAGCCTTGCTGAAGTCAAAGTAGACAACATCCTCTGCTCTCCCCTCACCCCACCCAGGGAGCCTTGAGACCACAGGTCAGTGTCTGTACTGCCCACAGGTGCCTGCAGTCTTGTATCCTCAACATCCATCTACTGTATGTAACATTTTTACTTTCTTTTTTTTTTTTTTTTTTTTTCCTCACAGTTTGGGGCCAGCATTGGTACCTGGTACCTGGCAGTGAAAGGCTGTGTTTCACACTGTTGCGGTTTAACCCAGCCAGCAGCTAAACACCACACAGCCATTCAGTCACCCTCCTCGCTCCGTCTCTGGGATGGAGGAGAGAAACAAGAAAATCAAGCCTGTGGGTTGAGATAGAAACAGTTATCAGGACAGAAAAAAATGATAATAGTACTACTACTAATAATGTGTACAAAACAAGTGATGCGCAATGAAATTGCTCACCACCTGCTGACCCGAACCACCACCTATCCCCGAGCAGCCGCCCCCCTGATCCTGGCTAGACACCCCTATATATTGTTTAGCATGATGTCAGATGGCATGGAATACCCCTTTGGGCAGTTTGGGTCAGCTGTCCTGGGTCTGTCCCCTCCCAGCTCCTGCTGCACCCCCAGCCTGCCCACTAGCAGGACAGAGCAAGAAGCTGAAAAGTCCATGGCTTAGAGTAAGCACTGCTCTGCAACAATTAAAACATCAGTGTGGTATCAACATTATTCTCATCTTAAATCCCAAACACAATACCCTACCAGTTGCTAGGAGGAAAATTAACTCTATCCTAGCTGAAACCAGGACAAGTGAGCAGCTCCTTGGGTGTATTCCTGACACCAGCTTTGCAAGAAGCAGAGATGTGGCAGAGATGCCACTGCAGAGACAACAGGACTTTCACCACGGTACATGAGACCTAAGGGCTTAGTCAAGTACAAGAGCTCAAGAGAACAACATGAAAGCCAAAAGAGAGCAGCAGTGAAAAGGCCACAAGCTGCTGCTGGCAATGGCCATGGCTCCAGGGAAGCAGCAGCCCTGACCCAAAGGCAGCAGAAAGGCAGATCCCAGCGGGCAGTGAAGGGCAGTCTCAAGGTCCACTGGGGCTGCTCCTCTGCATGGCAGCAGCTCCAGAGGAGATGGGAAGAGATAGCATCTGAGACCAATGAAGTTCTCGTGGATTCTTTATTCTCTTTATCCACACAGAAAGCCTAGTTCTGTAGGTATATAAGATGATTGGGTGATACATTTAAAAAATAATAATAGACAAAATGCCATGAATAGAATTCAATCAAAATCACAATTTTAAGAGATAATATTAATAATAATAAAAGAATTGCAAGCTAATGTACTAAGAGACTCTTCAGATAACCTGTGTGTCCATTTAATATTATAGGCACACTATTGATGCCAAAGAAACATATATCCAATGAGTTTCCACAAGGCGTCCTTGAGCTCCTGGTTCCTCATGCTGTAGATGAGGGGGTTCACTGCTGGAGGCACCACCAAGTACAGAAATGACACCACCAAGTCCAGGGATGGGGAAGAGATGGAGGGGGGCTTCAGGTAGGCAACCAAGGCAGTGCTGAGAGTCAGAGAGACCACAGCTAGGTGAGGGAAGCATGTGGAAAAGGCTTTGTGCCTGCCCTGCTCAGAGGGCATCCTCAGTACAGCCCTGAAGATCTGCACATAGGACAACCCAATGAAAACAAAACATGCAAATGCTAAACAGAGACTAACTACAAGAAGTGCAACCTCCCTGAGGTAGGCATCTGAGCAGGAGAGCTTGAGGATCTGGGGGATTTCACAGAAGAACTGGTCCACAGCATTGCCTTGGCAGAGGGGCAGGGAAAATGTATTGGCCATGTGCAGGACACCATTGAGAAAGCCACTGCCGCAGGCAGCTGCTGCCATCTGGGCACAAGCTCTGCTGCCCAGGAGGCTCCCATAGTGCAGGGGCTTGCAGATGGCAAGGTAGTGGTCGTAGGCCATGACGGTGTGGAGAAAATACTCTGCTCCAACTAAGAAGAATAAAAAGACCTGTGCAGCACACCCTTGATAGGAGATGGCCCTATTGTCCCAGAGGGCATTGGCCATGGCTTTGGACAGAGTGGTGGAGATGCAGCCCCAGGTCGAGGAGGGCAAGGTTGAGGAGAAAGAAGTACATGGGGGTGTGGAGATGGTGGTCGTAGGCTACGGCGCTGAGGATGAGGCCGTTGCCCAGGAGGGCAGCCAGGTAGATGCCCAGGAAGAGCGCAAAGTGCAGGAGCTGCAGCTCCCGCTTGTCTGCAAATGCCAGCAGGAGGAATTTAGTGATTGAGCTTCTGTTGGACATCTGTTATTTCTGTGATGTGGTCCTGCACAAAGATAAAGAATAGTAATAATGTATACCAGACTTATCAGAGCTGTATATCCCTATACAAACCTCTTGACATTTACAAGGAGAAGAGCCCAGTCCTGCACCAGATGAAGAGGAACCCCACACATCAGGGCAGACTGGGACAAAGCTGAGTGAGCAGTGCCCAGGAGGACGAGGGCCTGGGCACCACAAGGGATGCCATATGAACAGTGGTGTCTGCTCACCAGGAGCCAGGCCAGCTTCCTACAGAGTTGTCTTACAAAGAGTATGGCCACCAAGAAAAATCTGAGTTATCGTACTCAGCTGAAATTCGGTGTGATACCACCCACACAAGGGTGTCCCAGTGAGTAGCTCCACTTTTAGAAGATCTGCAGGAGAGTGCCCATAGAGGTTCTGCCAAGGTAGCGTTCAATGCCTAAAGCACCTGCCCTGTGTACAGGCTGAGACACCTCAGTTTCTCTGGCCCAGTTGCGTAGAGACCCCAAGGAGAGCAAGAGGAGCCTGAGACTGCCTGATGGGTGGTTTTGGAGCTACTGTAGTTTTCTCTACGGAAAATGGCATGAGACAGAAATAATGCCACAAAGTTGACTTCAGGATGTTGAGACTGGACATGAAGAGAAAGAAATCCCCATCTCCTACTGCCCAGGAAGAGCCCTGAGCAAGGTGGGAAGGGAAAGGATCTCCTTTGCCAGGGGCTGGAGGTCCAGGCCTGGTCCCTGTGCTTGGTGAAACACATCCAGTTTTTCTACACATCAGTGTCACCTTCACATTGCCTTTGTCTCCTTGTCCTCACTGCCTCCAGTGTTCTGCTCTAACGAGCTCCAAGGTAGGCTGCGTCAGTGCTGGCCCTCAGGGGGACACTGCAGGAAACTTGCATCTGACTTGGACTTCTGGAGAGATGTCTTCAATTGTGTCTGAGTGCCTGAGGTTTGTGGGCTCATCATCAAAGCCCCCAGAGGAGTGATTGCAGTGCCTTGGGCTGGGCCTATGCTGCTGAGCTGGGCCGGGCTCCTGGGACAGAGAGAGCTCGTGGCAAAAGGGCCGTGGTGCAGAGAGACAGCTGTGCCCAGGAGCAGCTCCTCTGCACAGCGCAGCAGGGCTGGAGGCTCTGACTGCAGCTGGCATGGGGAGAGGAGAAAAGGAGAGGAGGAGAGAGGGCTTGGAGGCAGTTGGGAGTGGGAGGATGCTGAGACCTGCCTGCAGGAGAAATCTGCACAGCCCTTGACAAGGTAAGTGTCTGGCTGCAAGGCCATGCAGCTGCAGGTCCTGAAAGTGTCTCCTCCTGGGTCTTGTTTCTGGGAGGGCAGTGGGCAATGCAGTAAGCTTTGAGAGTCCTGCTGGGTTGCAGTGTGAGGTGAGGAAGTCTGGCAGAAGCCCCATGGAGTGCCCTAAGGCAGGTGCCCCCAGTCAGCCCAGAACACCCTGCCCTGGCTGGCCATGCCGGGCTCTCTGTCAGCTGCCCCATAGCTCCTGCAGCCATGGAGGTGCCCCTTGGCAGGACCCTGTTGGTGGCAGGGTGCTGCAGGGCAGCGCTGAGCACAGCCACGTGGGATGGGGTCTGTGAGCACGGGCAGGGGGAAAGAAGAGGTGGGTACAGAGCAGAAGCTCCTGGCAGGGACAGCTGCATGCAGCAGAGAGAGGGGCAGGCGGCCAGAAGGAGCTGTTGCCAGAAACGCCATGGCAGGGGAGATTCGGGCACCTTGCGGCCATGCCCTGCAGAGCAGACACCTTCCCCTAGAGCAGCCCCTCCCTGGCCTCCTCTCCCCCTGCAACCCATGGGCTGTGGGGCAGGCATGGCCAACATTGCAGGCAGAGCCCAGACGAGGAGACGCTCCCAAGCTCCGTCTGGCTGAGACCTTCACCTGGAGACAAGTTGAACATTCTGTCCAGCTGCACTTGGACTGGGGCTTCTCTGCTCTCAGCTGTCTCCAGATTCTTCTCAGGGAAACACCTGAGAGGGATCGTCCTGCAGCTCACAGAGGGGTGACACAGGGCAGCTCAGAGCAGGACTGATGGACAATGCTGCTCTGCTTGATCTTCACCAAGGGACAGTGCTGTTGCCTCCTTGCACCCAAAGGGTTTCACTATGAATGTACATGAACTGTCAGAGCATTCAACTGTCTCATACATCTCCTAAGCAGTATCAGGGCAACTCTGAAAAAAAAAATAAAATTAAAAAAAAAAAAAAACAAACAGCAAAATATCTGCAGCTCTGCTCATCATTCAGATGAGTTGTTTGGAACAGCACTGCAAAGCTCATGAGTTTGAACTTGAACAGTAGACTGAACTTGGATTTCCCTCATTCTCCTGTTTCATTTCCAGTTTTCCTCAGATAATTCTGTTTTAACATTTTTTCCGTCTCCTCCTCCTCAACAGACAACTGGGTCCAATGTCAGCAAATGCCCAACATCAGCTCTGTGAGTGAGTTCCTCCTGCTGGCATTTGCAGACAAGCGGGAGCTGCAGCTCCCGCACTTCGCGCTCTTCCTGGGCATCTACTTGGCTGCCCTCCTGGGCAACGGCCTCATCCTCAGCGCCGTAGCCTGCGACCACCATCTCCACACCCCCATGTACTTCTTCCTCCTCAACCTCGCCATCCTTGATCTGGGATCCATCTCTACCACTCTGCCCAAAGCCATGGCCAATGCCTTCTGGGACACCAGGGCCATCTCCTATCAAGGATGTGCTGCTCAAGTCTTCTTTTTTGTATTCTTCTTTGGTTCGGAGTTTTATCTCCTCACCGTCATGGCCTACGACCGCTACGTTGCCATCTGCAAGCCCCTGCACTACGGGAGCCTCCTGGGCAGCAGAGCTTGTGCCCAGATGGCAGCAGCTGCCTGGGCCAGTGGCATTCTTGATGCTGTCCTGCACACGGCCAGTACATTTTCCCTGCCCCTCTGCCAAGGCAATGCTGTGGACCAGTTCTTCTGTGAAATCCCCCAGATCCTCAAGCTCTCCTGCTCAGATGCCTACCTCAGGGAAGTTGGGGCACTTGTATTTAGTGTTTCTTTAGGCTGTGGTTGTTTTGTTTTCATTGTGGTGTCCTATGTGCAGATCTTCATGGCCGTGCTTAGGATGCCCTCTGAACAGGGCAGGCACAAAGCCTTTTCCATGTGCCTCCCTCACCTGGCCGTCGTCTCCCTGATGGTCACCACTGTCATGTTTACCTACCTGAAGCCCTCCTCTATCTCTTCCCCATCTCTGGACCTGGTGGTGTCATTTCTGTACTCAGTGGTGCCTCCAGCAGTGAATCCCATCATCTACAGCATGAGGAACCAGGAACTGAAAAATGCACTAAGGAAATTACTTTCATACATACTTAAGCATCAATAATATGCTCATCATCCTAACAGTACTGAGAAAATTTCTCTCAAAATGTTTTCTAAAATTGTTTGTTTATTTATTTATTTATTTATTTATTTATTTATTTATTTATCCATGATATTTTTATTTTAAATTAAGGGAATATCTTCTTATCCTTCTACATATTGATTTTTATTTTGACCCAGTCATCTATGGTACTTTAAGAACCAATCTTCCAGTGTAGATAAAGACAATAAAGAAGCCATGAGGTATTCACAGCTCTCAGATCCCATCTCATTCTCCCAACAGGGAAGGGGCTCAGGGCTAAAAGCACTGCTGTCAAATTTAGGAACAGCTCTTGTGGCACTTGGTGCTGCCCAACGCTACTCAGTGGGGCAATCTAGAGCTTCACGGACTGGAATCTGGAGCTGCTATGTGCCTAGGCCAGGCCTCTTGTGCTGGCCTGGGGAGCAGGGCTGGCCCTGCGGGAAACAGGCGCTTTGTGCTGGGGATCTCCCAGGCAAGAGAGCAGGGCTACTGCAGTTTCACAGATCTCCATCTCCTGAGCTGTGGCTGGCCCCAGCACAGGGGCGGCTGGGGAGGCCCAGAGCCACCTTTGTGCCAACAGCTGCGGTGCCTTGCGAGGGGCTGGGGCTGTGGTGGCCATGCCCAGAGCCCTGCAGCAGCCTGTGGTGGGCACTGGCCTGGAGTCAGCCCAGCCTAGGCTACTGGGCTGGGCTGGGCTGGGCTGGGCTGGGTTGGGGAGAGGGCAGGGAGCTGGGGGGAGGTGGGCAGGGGCTGGGCTGGGCTGGGCAGTGCCCGGCAGAGGGCAACAGCAGTGTCAGGGAGCAGTGGCAGCATGCAGGGGAGGGCTCCCAGCAGGGCTTGGTGCTGCAGAGGCAGGGCTGCATGAAGGGAGCCCAGAGCTGCAGGGGCAGGGGACAGGAGGCCGTTCTGGGCCCTTGCTGGCCTGGGCAGATCAGGAAGGGGGCCCAGGGCATTCGTCCCCTCCCCGCAGTCTGCCAGGACCTTCAGGGACATCAGGAAGAGCCCAGGGCCAGGCTCTGCCCCGTGGCCACGAGCCCTTCCTGCCCTCTTCCTGCCACGCTGTGTGAGCTGGCTGCAGCAGAGGGGACCCCCAGCCAGCATCTGCATGGGGCTCTGCCACCCGCCTTTCCCTGGCCTTCTCCAGCACCCTCTTTGCTGCTCTCTGATGCATGCCAGCACCTCCCCATGTGTGCCAGCCAGCACATATGCTGAGGGCCAGTGTGGCTGCTGCAGGTGCAGGGAGCTCTGATAGACTTTTGTATCCTTTTCCAGCATGTCTGAAGTGCCACTTTTCTCAGAAATAGAGTAACTGTGACTTAAAATAGTCATATGAGGCTAATCCCTGGCTTCAACCTGTAAACTTAATTCCTACACCTAAATACTACTCAGCACCCTGACAGGAATCCACTACTCTAATGATTGACCTCAAAGTATCCCTCAAAGACAAAACTCAGCCCATAGCCGCTTCCCCTAGCTCTTACTCTCTTAATCACTCTGATCTCATCCCTTTATACTAGCAATAAAAATGGCCTCTTTAACATTAGAGAACTGCTTAAGAGACCTAAACAAAACCCTAAGCCCAAATGAATTTGAGGGGCCATGGATCTGATCAGCTTGTGGGCCACAAGGAGGAGAAGGGTGGGAATGCACTGATGAGCTCAGCTCTGCCTCAGGATCTCCTGCCCCAGCAGGAGGAATGTGACTGTGGCAGTGACTGTGAGGTCACTTCTGTCTCTGCAGTGGATAGGGCAGCAGCAGGAACGTGTCACAGAAAGGGACTGTGAGGTCACTTCTGTCTGTAGCTGGCAGGTCACCCTTGCCTTCTCCCTGGGATCTGGACTTTTGGGCTGACATCTGCCAATGGCCCTGCTAGGCCAGCAGAAGGCACCTGTTTGGCATGCTGACTGTGGGATACCCTCTGCCTCCATACCCAGAAGGACCCAGACAGAAAGAAGGCCCCCATATGGGTTGTCCTGTCCCTTCTGCTTGAGTCCACGTCTGGCCAGCAGGAGGCACAAGGCTTGGCTGTGTCTAGCCAAGAAGCTGCAAGGCCAGCAGCAGGCCCATGGCTTGAAAGATGCTGGTGAGGTATCTATGATCAGACCCTAGCTTCTTTTTTCAAGGAACAGCTGGTGAGGGTTGATGAGACATTTGTGAAATGATGGAAATGTTGGGATGAGAGCAAGGTGGTGAACAGAGATGGCTGTCTGCAAACTTCCAGGAAGTAGGAAAAAGTGTGGGACAGCATTTGAAATCATGCAGAGAAGGCAGAGGGTGCTGGCAAGAATGGAATTACCCAACAGCCCTGTCCCTTTGGCTAGAGCTTTTGAGAAGACAACATATAGTCATTGCAATGCAGCCTCTTTTCTTCCTTGCAACCCTGTGCAGAGGCAGGGAGGTGTCATACCAGTGTTCTTCTCATGGCATCACACTGTCCACCGCATTCCTCAGACCCCCAAGAAAAGTCCTGAGGCAGACAGGGGGATGCAGGATCTCTCCTCGCAGTGGCTGGGGTCAGGCCTTGGCCCTTTTGCTTCACCAAAACCAAGCAAGACTTTTCTCAGCACAGCGCTTTGCCTATCTGTAATCATGGCCTCCAATTATCTGTCCTAACATGTCCCTGGGGAAGCTTTGTTAGGAACAGCCCTCATTGGGGCCCATTAATACTCCAAGTCACTTCAGCTTTTCCTTTTGCATTTGCTTTTTCGCACAGTTGCATCATTCTGCCCTCAGTACCCAAGTTTCATTGGCTCAGCACCAAAATACTCCATGGAACTCATTAAAACACAGAAACTCCTAAGGAGCCATATCTCTCCCACCATTTTCTTCAAGTCTTCAAGACTTGTTCAGCTAATTGTAGAGCTGTCATTATTCTAGTTAAGGGGGAAGATTTCAAAGAGCATCTAATAAAAATCTTTCTTCATTTTAAAGGCTGAATTTTGTTGTGTTTCAGTTGAGAGCATCATTCTCCTATAGGTATTGGTCTAGAGTTTCCCCTTTGAAGCCCTGCTTAGGTGAGAAGAACAGGGGTTTTCCTATTTCAAAACAAACAACAGGAAATCATGCTGCAATTTGCAAACAAACAAACAAACAATCAAAAACAACAAAAAACAACGTTCAAGTTCCTTATTTTGTTGACTCCAGTGATGTTTACCTTCCCAAAAGGATGACTGTACATGATGCATTTTACAGTGATTAATAGGAAATTTTCAATAATTGTGTTAATATTAATCCATATTATACTAATTCAATGATAAATGTTGAGGGTCTTACTAAGGAAACCATTAGACAGACTGCTGAGAGATGGGTGAGCTTGAACTCACTGAAACTCAAAGCAGCAACTGGGTCACTGAGAGCGGTCTTAATGGTCAAAGAGTAAGGGGAGGGAAAACCAGGAGAACAATGGGAAGTCCAGGTCCAGACAGGCAGATGGAAAGGGGACATTCAGCAGGGTCTGTGTAATCAAGATGGGTTTTGTGCCTGGAAGACGAGGGAGCACACCATGATAGACAAAGCAATGAGAATGCAAGTGCAGGTGATCATCACAATTTCTTCTCCTGCCATTAATATAGACCATGGAAATTAGCATTTCTTCATGAAAGAAAATATACTTCATGTGAGACATTTTACAGAAGGGATTGAATCATCTGAGCTGATGAGTAGTTACTTTATCATTCGAGTACTAAAGAAATAACTGTGTGTTCAGGCAGAGCATTACTGCTTGACCATAAGCATAACCAGGGAAAACCTCCAGTGGCCCCGTTGTGTTTGAGGCACTTCCCTGCACTGGTAGGTGTCAGAAAAGACCTGCAGGAGGCCAGAGCCCTTTGGGAAAATCAGGCGGAGCCAGGTGGAGTTCCCAGGGCACCTCCACTACCAGCCGTGGTCTTTGTCCCTGCAACTGCAACCCAGTGCAACACAGGAAACCCCTTCCAAGACAAACCTCTTCTTCAGTGGGTTGCTGGGACTGACCTAGATTTGAAATGGCCCTTGGAAACCTGAGATACTCTCCCATATTCCTACTAGACACATGAACATCCATTACCTTCCTGGGTCATCTTTAGTTAACTCAGGCTGATAAACTCAAGTATAGCATAATTCAAATGGCTGAGCCAGAACCCATCAGCTTGCCCCACTTTGGAAATGGCCCTCATCCAACTAAGGTTTTGAAAGTGAAAAATTCAAAATGACCTGTGAGGTCAATGCGCAGAGTAAGGGAAGGTCACTCATATTGTGCTGGAGTAGTGTGGTGGTTTTCAGTTCTAGTCAGCTAAACACCACAACCGCTCTCTCACTCCCCCTTCTTAGATGAGGAGGGGAAGAAGTAAAGTAAAGAACAACTTACGGGTTGAGATATGGATAATCTAATTAAAGGGAAATAATAATTATTCTTATTATTATTAAAGAAAGATTATTACGAACTAAACTATTTAACTAAAGGGAAAAAAAGGGAAAGGGAAAAAGGGAAGGGGAAAGGGAAAAAAAGAAAAGAAAAGAAACAAACAAGACAAATAAAGCCTATGTGGAAGTGCAGAGGAAAGAAATTACTCTCTACTTCCCACAAATGTGCAATGCTTGACCACGTCCTTAAAGCAGGGCCTCAACGCACATAGCCGGTGTTCGGGAGGAGGACCGATGTTTTCACAATGAGAGCGCACCCCTCCCTTCTGCTTCCTGTTTCCACCTTTTATTGCTGAACCCAGTACAAGTAGCAGAAGGCAAAAGCATTGCATTGTGCCTCAGAATAATCAAGGAGACCTAATCCAGTTCATCCATGAGAAAAAGCAGAGTGAAGGACGTTGAGTTGTGTCCTAACATGAAGAAGGATTACATCACTGGTGAAGGAACGCTCTTTTTGTGCCACCATCAAATCAATTTACACAAAAACTCTGTCAAATAAAGGTAACCTGTTCCACAGTGGCGCTGTCACACCACAGGACAGAGGAGGGACATTTTTCAGTTTCAGCCTCTTTTTCAGAGAGGCTTTGCCCTCTCTCTGTTCACCACGGCGCAGATCCTGGCCCTGGATTCTCCATGAGCACCTTGCAGGTCCTGGCAGGCTGCAGGGAGGGGACGAATGCCCTGGGCCCCCTTCCTGCTCTGCCCAGACCAGCAAAGGACTTGGTGGCTCCCTATACCTCCTCGATGCCACCACTCCTGTCACGATTCAAACCCAGAAACCTGCTTCTTGACTGGTCAGGGTCTCCAGGGGCACTGGGCATCTACCAGTGATGCCTCAGTGAAGCCCTGACACCCTCACCCAGGACTCTGTGCCCCATGCCCCTGTGTCCAGGTGGAACCCCAGTACAACACCAAGATCTTGAGCCTGATATTCCCTGAGTGTCTTCTGCATTCCAGTTTGGGAAGAAGAGCCCTGAGCACTGTGCAAGTTCCTTTTACTAATAAGATGCCAAAACAGAGACCAGGCGTCATTTAGGAATAAACACATTCCAAGAAAGCCTCTGGGTCACACAGAGGACTGGTCATCTGGAAAAGAGGAATGAAAGCAAACATATAACATCTAACCAGAAACATTTTATTTATTAATTTTTATTAAACATTTTATTTATTAAATTTTAAAGAATGCTATACCTAATCATCACAAAGTGCCTGAGATTAACTTGAGTAAAACTAGAAAAGTGAGATAGCCAATTTATTGCTATGTAAGTATTACCACTAGAATCAGTTTCTTCAGTGTGGCTTTCAGGTCCTGGTTCCTCAAGCTGTAGATGAGGGGGTTCACTGCTGGAGGCACCCCTGAGTAGAGAAATGACACCACCGTGTCCAAGGATGTGGAGAAAATGGAGGAGGGCTTCAGGTACGCAAACATGACAGCACTGACAAACAGGGATACCATGGCCAGGTGAGGGAGGCACATGGAAAAGGCTTTGTGCTGGCCTTACTATAGAGATGAGAGGACTGTCACCTAGATCCACAAGGTCTAATCCAAATTCACTGCTCCTACCTGTGGCAGCTGGGCTCTTGGCCCTGAGCCCCCCTGGATGCTGGGACTGCTCCCGTAGCTCCAGAGGAGATAGGAAGACAAGGAAACTGAGACCAATGAATTTCCGCTGACATCTTTATTGTCTTTAACTACCAAGGAAGCCTGGCTCTGTATGTCCATTAGATGATACAGGAAAAACTAACACAAAATGTAACATTCAGAATGCTGACAACTACATTATTAAAAACAAAATAAAACATTTTTAAAATATTAACAGAGAAAAATAATTTTAAAAATGCTGTATCGTTTTCCCAAATACCCTTCGTTTTCTGTTAGGATTATTATTAATGACAATGTCATGATAACACTAGTAACGATAAAAATGATATGATATAATATGAATCAAAACACTTGCATATTATTAAGAATACATCCTCTGAACACATCACGGATGCTTAAGAAGCATGTACAGAAACAGTTTCCTCACTGCATACTTGAGCTCCTGGTTCCTCATGCTGTAGATGAGGGGGTTCACTGCTGGAGGCACCACCGAATACAGAAGTGCGACCACCAGGTCCAGGGATGGTGAGGAAATGGAGGGGGACTTTAGGTAGGCAAATATGGCAGTGCTGACAAACAGGGAGACCATGGCCAGGTGAGGGAGGCATGTGGAAAAGGCTTTGTGCTGGCCCTGCTCAGAGGGCATCCTCAGCACAGCCCTGAAGATCTGCACATAGGACAGCAAAATGAAAACAAAACAACCAAAGGCCAAGAAAATACTAAACACAAGTGCCCAAACTTCTTTGAGGTAGGCATCTGAGCAGGAGAGCTTGAGGATCTGGGGGATTTCACAGAAGAACTGGTCCACAGCATTGCCTTGGCAGAGGGGCAGGGAAAATGTGTTGGCCGTGTGCAGGACAGCATTGAGAAAGCCACTGGCCCAGGCAGCTGCTGCCATCTGGGCACAAGCTCTGCTGCTCAGGAGGCTCCCATAGTGCAGGGGCTTGCAGATGGCAACGTAGCGGTCATAGGCCATGACAGTGAGGAGGCAATACTCAGCTACAACCAAAAAATCAAAGACAAAGAGTTGGGCAGCACACCCTTCATAGGAGATGGCCCTGTTGTCCCAGAGGGATATGGCCATGGCTTTGGGGAGAGTGGTGGAGATGCAGCCCAGGTCAAGGAGGGCGAGGTTGAGGAGGAAGAAGTACATGGGGGTGTGGAGATGGTGGTTGCAGGCTACGGCGGTGAGAATGAGGCCGTTGCCCAGGAGGGCAGCCAGGTAGATGGCCAGGAAGAGTCCGAAGTGCAGGAGCTGCAGCTCTCGTGTGTCTGCGAATGCCAGCAGGAGGAACTCACTCACAGAGCTGATGTTGGGCATTTGCTGGTTCTGGCCATGGGATTCTCCCAAGGAGAGAAAAGGCAGTAAGAAAATACAACACAATTATCTGATGATATCTGATTCAATTTCAACCTATTAAGCCGACATTAGGCTGTTCTCTTTCATGAGCCCTGACTGTTGCTGCCTGAGGGTGTCCCTGGGAGCAGGGGACTCTGCTGTGGGCAGTGTAGTTAACAGTCCTCACCTATTAAAAAAAAAAAAAAAAAAAAAAAAAAAGTAAAAAGGAACATGGGGTATTCTCATATTAATTTAACCCTTCATATGAAGAAATTTTTACTCCCAAATCACCTAACGGCAGAGAAGGGCCGTGGCGATTTCTTTTTCCTATACTGTCATTCCTGCTGCACTACAAGTGAAACCTTGTGGATCCTCAGTGTCACAGATACTATTCCTCTAGTGCATAGTGTACTTCAGAGAGCACAGCTACTCTGTCCATCACGTCTGGTCTGAGCTGCCCTGTGCTGGTGGGAGAGAAGATCAGTGATTTTCCCAGGTAGGTGTCTGAGCCCTCCCCCACACAGCATTTCTGGCAGCAGCTCCCTCTCACCGCCTGCCCATGGCCCTGCTGGGAACTGGTTCTCTGATCCCACATCTCTTCCCTGTTCATGCTAATAGACCCCATCTCACAAGCTGTGTGCTCAGACTCACTCAGATTCACCTCCACTGCAAGAATCTGAAAGCAGAGAACCCAAAAAAGCCTTCCTCTGCAGACTAATGAAGCCTCAGTCTTCCTCTTGAAATGCCCATTCATAAATGCCATCCTCTAAAGTTTCTCCTAGTCCAAATTACAAGAAGAATGAAACCCACTCTGACAGATGCTATCAGCCATCTGATGTGCCAGCTGTAGAAGACCCCTCTGGCAACCCCACCTGTATTGCCCTGCTGCCAGAGACTCACGGTATCAAGAACCTGCAGATGTGTCCTGCCACACGCTGCCCTCTTTTGTTGTGCTCCTCACTGTCTCAAAGCCCTCTCTCCTTCTCTCCGCTCCCCGTGCAACCTGCAGTCAGAGCCCCCAGCCCTGCTGCGCTGTGCAGAGGAGCTGCTCCTGGGCACAGCTGTCTCTCTGCACCACGGCCCTCTTGCCACGAGCTCTCTCTGTCCCAGGAGCCTGGCCCAGCTCAGCAGCACAGGCCCAGCCCAAGGCATTGCAATCACTCCTCTGGGGGCTTTGATGATGAGCCCACAAACCTCAGGCACTCAGAGACAATTAAAGACATCTCTCCAGAAGTCCAAATCAGATGCAAGTTTCCTGCAGTGTCCCCCTGAGGGCCAGCACTGACACAGACTCCCTTGGAGCTTGTTAGAGCAGAACACTGGAGGCAGTGAGGACAAGGAGACAAAGGCAATATGAAGGTGACACTGAGGTGTAGGAAAACAGGATGTGTGTCACCAAGCACAAGGGTTAGGCCTTGACTCACTACTCAAGGAAGGCATTTCTTTCCCTTGACATCTTGCTAAGGGCTCTTCCTGGGGCAGTAGGAGATGGGGATGTGCATTGCCAAGTGCAGGAGAATGGTACAACCATATGTCAAGGAACATATTCCAAACACTTCTTCCACTCCAGAGCTCTTGTCCCTCTCCTGGCTGTGCCAGCCAGATGGCACAGGGGTGTGAGGACAGGCTCTACCTTACCAACACCGCAGCCTCTGCACTGGGTTGGGTCTGCCCTACCTGCCCATGCCTTCTTCTCCCCCTTGCCCAGCGTGGCAGCTGGTGGTGTCTGATTCTGACAAGGAGTGCTGTGCATGGTGAGTGAAGCAGGAAGAGATGCTCCCTGCCAGACATGCATGATCCATCTGTTGATTTTATCTCCTGGGTATTGAACAGGGAAGACACACACAGAGTCACACAGCCAAACGCCCCTCACTCAACAGAGGGAGCCACTTCCCAGGAACCTTCCTTCTTGGAACCTCGAATGCAGCAGAGCAGGCTCACTGGGAGCTGATGGGCAGAGGAGGCTGCAATGTACAGGACACTCAGCAAGCACACAGCAGGGCTCCAGACAGGGAGAGACAAAAAGGTCCTCTTGGAAACAGGGAATGTAAGGTTTTGCTTGGGAATTATCTGAATTTTGGTCAGACATTGCTCTTAACACTCTGTATTTATTTTTATTTTTTGTTCTCATTTGGCAGTGTCCATGTCCAGAACCAGCAAATGCCCAACATCAGCTCTGTGAGTGAGTTCCTCCTGCTGGCATTTGCAGACACCCAGGAGCTGCAGCTCCTTCACTTCGGACTCTTCCTGGGCATCTACATGGCTGCCCTCCTGGGCAACATTATTGCATTTAGCTTTTGTTTAGGTCTTGGCTTTTTTGTTTTCATTGTGTTGTCCTATGTTCAGATCTTCAGGGCCGTGCTGAGGATCCCCTCTGAGCAGGGCCTGCACAAAGCCTTTTCCACATGCCTCCCTCACCTTGTGGTAGTCTCCCTGTTTGTCAGCACTACTGTGTTTGCCGGTGTGAAGTCCACCGCCACCTCCTCCGTATACCTGGACTTTGCAGTGGCAGTTCTGTACTTGGTGGTACCTCCAGCAGTGAACACCCTCATCTACAGCATGAGGAACCAGGAGCTCAAGCATGCACTGAAGAAGTTGTTTCAGTTTTCTTCCAGGAGCAATTAGCTGCTGCTCTGCTGCTGCAATAGGAAAAACTCACCAAAAAAAAACACACGGTGGGAGACACAGCCTTTCAGTGCCATGTTCCAGGTCCACCAATGCAGCCCCCAAACTGTGAGAAACAAAGTAAAAATGTTATGTACAGAAGGAGAGCAGATGGATCTCAGGATACAGGGCTGCAGGCACCTGTGGGCAGTATGGACACTGACCTGCGGTCTCAATGTTCCCTGGGTGGGCAATAGGAGAAAGTGGCCAGTGCCTGTCCTGTGCCACCTCCCTGCCAGCCCTGCCCTTCCACAGGTGGAGTATTTCTCTCTTATTTGGGCACCAGCAGAGCTTTGCCTCCTTGTCCTCCACAGGGAGATGAGCCACAGGCCTGGCTGTGTGCGAAGAGGCAGCAGACCTGAGCAGAAAAAAAGCCAGTTTCTTGTCACTCCAGCATCTGAAGCATCCAGCCCCTGTGGTTGAGTCTGTTCTCTGCAGCAAAGGGATGTCACCAAGCCCCAGGTCTGTGGTTGCTCCTGCAGCTCTGAGGACCTCTCCAAGGGCATCACAGTATCAACGGTCAGGACCTAGGAGATTCAGCTCGCCCATGGATCACAGCAGTACGTTGGTAGGATTCCATAGTTCACAAGGACACGGACACCTCATTGCTCTATTTTCATGAATGTCTGTATTACAAATTGCTACAAATCCTTCCCTGTAAAGCAACTACATATTGCAAAAAACTGCTAAGTTACCACTAGGAAAGCAAATATGGGCTTGTGATGCTTTCCCTAAATCTGCACCAATAAATATTATTTGAGGTGTTACTGGTACGACGCTCATGAATCCACTTGGTGGAGGGAACAAGGCATGGCACCTTCCCCTTCTTTCTTTCGGGCTGGTCATGATAGCTCTTGAGTAATGTGAACATCATTGGGTAACCCTAATGATATGCCTCCAGACTGCGTTTCTGGCTTTTTCCAAGGGCAAACAACTAAACAAAAGAGTACCATAGTTCTGTTGGCATAACTGCCATGAATATAGAGAACATCAAATAGTTGTCTACCTTGCCTGGTCTCACACAGGACCCTTCCGTTGTGGGGTTGCTGAGAGCTGAAGAGCAGGTGCTGATGGCTGCCACAATGGTGCACTGGCAGCGATAGCGCACTGACCCCCAAGTCCTCCAAGCTCAAAAACTATGTATTCTTGTGAGCAAAATGTCAGAAAGAGGGGGCAGGAGACCTGCTTGAATGATCAGGGAGATCCTGGAGTGACTTAAATGGAAGAAAAAAGTATATATAATGTGGAAAAGGGGACAAGCCACTTGGGAAGAATATAGGGACGTTGTCTGAGGATGCAGGGAAGTGACAGGGAAGTCCCAGACCCATTTGGAGTTAAATCTTGCAAGGGGTGCCAAGGACAACAAAAAGGGCTGTTTCAAATATATCAAGAGCAGAAGGAAGAGGAAGGAAAATGTGGGCCAACTGCTTACCGAGGTGGGTGACCTGGTGACAAAGGATACAGAGAAGGCAGAATTACTGAATGCCTTCTTTGCTTCAGTCTTCACTGCTAAGAGCAGCCCTCCAGAATCTCTGACCTTCAGGACAAGGGAGGAAATCTGGAGAAACGAGGACTTTCTCTTGGTTGAAGAAGATCAGATCAGAGATCTCTTAGGCAAACTTGACAACCACAAATCCATGGACCCCGATGGGATACATTCATGAGTGCTAAGGGAGCTGGTGGATGTTACTGCTGGCTCACTCTCCATCATTTTTGAAATGTCATGGAGAACAGGAGAGCTGCCTGAAGACTGGAAGAAAGCTCATGTCATACCGGTCTTCAACAAGGGCAAGAAGGAGGACCCAGGCAACTACGGGCTGGCCAGCTTCACCTCCATCCCTGGAAAGGCAATGGAACAGCTCATCCTGGAGGTCATCTCCAGCATGTGGAAGAGAAGAAGGTGATCAGGAGTAGTCAGCATGGGTTCACCAAGGGAAACCATGCTTCACCAACTTGATAGGCTTCTATGATGGAATGACTAGCTGAGTGGGTGAGGGGAGAGCAGCAGATGTTGTCTACTTTGACTTCAGCAAGGCTTTCAGCACTGTCTCCCATAACATCCTCATGGGCTAGCTCAGGAAGTGTGAGATGGAGGAGTAGTCTGTGAGGTGGGTTGTGAGCTGGCTGGATGGCAGAGTTCAGAGGGTCGTGCTTAGTGGAACAGAGTCTAGTTGGAGGCCTGTAGCCAGCAGTGTCTCCCAGGGACCTACACTGAGTCCAGTCCTGTTCAACTTATATGTCAGTGACCTGGTTGATGAAATAGTGTGCACTCTTGTCCTGGTTTCAGTTAGGACAGAGTTCATTTTCCTCCTAGTAGGTGGAAGGGTGCTATGTTTTGGATTAGGATGAGAAGAGTGCTGAGAAGAGTTCTCAGCAAGTGTAAAGATGTGCTGTGTTGTGTCAAAGTGCTCTGTTTTGAGTCAAAGCTCTCCTCAGGCTCTCCTCAAAGCTCAACTCAAGCTCTCCTGCTCGGATTCCTCCTTCAGGGAAGTTGGGGTAATTGCGTTCAGTGTCTGTTCAGCATTTGGATGTTTTGTTTTCATTGTGCTCTGTCCTATGTGCAGGTCGTCAGGGCAGTGCTGAGGATGCCCTCTGAGCAGGGCCAGCACAAAGCCTTTTCCACATGCCTCCCTCACCTGGCCGTGGTCTCCCTGCATAGCATCACTGCCATGGTTACCTACCTGAAGCCTCCCTCCACCACCTCCCTATTCCTGGGCCTGGTGGTTTCAGTTCTATACTCAGTGTTGCCTCCAGCAGTGAAACTCTCATCTACAGCATGAGGAACAAGGAGCTAAAGGAGGTACTGAGGATGTTATTCTAATCTACAGTATTTTCCCATCAATGAGGTACCTGCACATCTTCCTCACATATACCTTGGCAAGGCAGAAACACCTTTGTTCATGTATTTCAAAATTGCTTTTAATTCTTTCAATACTATTCCAATAAAAATATTTTTTCTCCGTCTCACATCTTCAACCTTTTGTTGTTGTTGTCTTTGTTGTTTTTTAACCCAAAGACCTCATTTACAGGCGCTGGTAAGCTCTTGGTAATTAACCAAATAAAATAACCAGCAGATAGTCATTTTCTGCGACTCTTGTTTCTCATAATTTCTCTTCAGGTACAGCAGAGGTTGTGGAATGAAGAGCCCAGCTGCAATGACGAGGAAAAGCACAGATTTGGCTGAGGGCCTTGATGTTTTTTCTGCAGTAGTCTGTACCAAAAAGTTCTCCTAGGCCTCTCTATTCAGCAAAAGAGAAAAAGGGTGAGAAGAGCATGTACTAAGAGGAATGCCATGAAAAACCACCAAGACAAGGGCCATTTTCTGCCCCTGTAGGGGACTAACGCTGGGCAAGGCTCAGCTTGGAAAGCAGCCCTGTCGGACGTTCTTGGTGGGCAGTGAGCCGAGCAGGAGGCAGCCGTGTGCCCTGGGAGCACAGGAAGGAAGGCTGAGGGGCACCTCACTGCAGCCTGTCATGAAGCGTCCAGGGCCAGGCTGTGCCCCGGAGCCACGAGCCCTGCCTGCCCTTCTCCTGCCATACTTCGTGCAGTGGCTGCAGCAGAGGGGACCCCCAGACAGCCCCTGCATGGGGCTCTGCCACCCGCCTCACCCCGGCCCCCTCCAGCACCCTCCTTGCTGCTCTCCGATGCACTCCAGGATCTCCCAGTGTGTGCTGGCCAGCACATCTGCTGAGGGCCAGTGAGGCTGCTGCAGGGGCAGAGAGCTCAACATGGCCTTTGCAGCCCCCTACCCTGGGCCTGCCTCTCCCCTTGGCCTCGGCCCCGGCCTTGTCTCTGCTGGCAGGAGCGCTCTTGGCATGCACTTCCTGGTCTCCCCTCGCCTGCACAGAGCTGCTGCCCACTCATGCTGCTGGCACAAACGTGTCCTCACCAGCAGCACCACCCCTTGTGATGCTTCTCCTGCTGTTTCTGAACAATCGAGTTTACTGGACTGTGTATGTTTAATGGCCTGGCACATCAGACCCACAAATGTCTCAGGCTCTACTGGACACCGGTGCACAGTGTACCCTAATGCCATCAAGACTTAACGAGGTAGAAACCACCTGTATTTCTGGAGTGACAGGAGAATCCCAGCAGTTAACTGTCTGGAGGCTGAAGTGAGTCTAACTGGGAAGGAATGGCAAAAGTACCTCATTGGGACTGGCCCGGAGGCTATGTGCATCCTTGGCATAGACTGCTTCAGGAGAGGGAACTTCAAAGTTCCAAGAGGGCTTTGGCATAGCTGCCTTGGAGACTGGGGACATTAAACAGTTGTCTACCTTGCTTGGCCTTCCACAGAATCCTTCTGTTGTGGGTTTGCTGAGGGTTGAAGAACAGCAGGTGCCAATGGCTACCATGGTGGCGCACCTCAGGCAGCGTTGCACTAATTGAGACTCCCTGATTGCCATCCATGAGCTGGTTCATTGACTGGAGAGCCAAGGTGTAGCTGTAGAACTTGGTAGCATGGTTTGGTGATGGACTTGTCAGTACTGAGTTAAAGATGCATGAGCTGGTTTACACGTCCTTAAGTAGTGTAAGGCACAATGCAACTCTTTTTGCCTTCTGCATCTAGAGCACAGGAAGCATGACTTTGCCCTACTCTATTAACTGGGCAGGTCTTTTCAAATTACTCAATTTAGTTTTCCATGACTGGAAGGGGACGATTTCCCAAAAGAGGCCAAGCTCATGGGTATAGATACAGCCACATGAAGAAATAATTTCTTTACTTTTCTTCCTGAGTTTTCCACAGAAGACCCAAGAGAGACCATGGATTTCCAGGCATCTATTAATATTTAAGCTGAATTTCTTTGGTTCCATTGGTCATTTCAGTTTTATTTTATTTTATTTTATTTTATTTTATTTTATTTTATTTTATTTTATTTTATTTTATTTTATTTTATTTTATTTTATTTTATTTTATTTTATTTTATTTTATTTTATTTTATTTTATTTTATTTTATTTATGTATGTATTTATTTATTTATTTTACCAAGGCACCCCTGACTTTTCACAGAATCACAGAATTTCTAGGTTGGAAGAGACCTCAAGATCATCGAGTCCAACCTCTGACCTAACGCTAACAGTCCCCACTAAACCATATCCCTAAGCTCTACATCTAAATGTCTTTTAAAGACTTCCAGGGATGGTGACTCCACCACTTCCTTGGGCAGCCTGTTCCAATGTCTAACAACCCTTTTGGTAAAGAAGTTCTTCCTAATATCCAACCTAAAACTCCCCTGGCGCAACTTTAGCCCATTCCCCCTCATCCTGTCACCAGGCACGTGGGAGAACAGACCAACCCCCACCTTGCTACAGCCTCTTTTAAGGTACCTGTAGAGAACAATAAGGTCGCCCCTGAGCCTCCTCTTTTCCAGGCTGAATAAGCCCAGCTCCCTCAGCTGCTCCTCGTAGGACTTGTTCTCCAGACCCCTCACCAGCTTCGTCGCCCTTCTCTGGACTCGCTCAAGCACCTCCATGTCCTTCTTGTAGCGAGGGGCCCAAAACTGAACACAGTACTCGAGGTGCGGCCTCACCAGAGCTGAGTACAGGGGGACAATCACCTCCCTAGCCCTGCTGGTCACACTGCTTCCTATGCAAGCCAGGATGCCGTTGGCCTTCTTGGCCACCTGAGCACACTGCTGGCTCATATTCAGCCGACTATCCACCATCACTCCCAGGTCTTTCTCCACCAGGCAGTTTTCCAACCAATCCTCTCACAGTCTGTAGCTCTGCTTGGGGTTATTGTGCCCCAGGTGCAGGACCCGACACTTGGCCTTGTTGAATTTCATACAGTTGACCTCAGCCCATAGGTGCAGCCTATCCAGATCCTCCTGCAAAGCTGTCCTACCCTTGAGCAGATCGACACACGCACCTAACTTGGTGTCGTCTGCAAACTTACTGAGGGTGCACTCAATGCCCTCGTCCAGATCATCGATGAAGATATTAAAGAGGACCAGCCCCAGCACCGAGCCCTGGGGAATGCCACTAGTGACCTGCCTCCAACCGGATTTGACTCCATTCACCACCACTCTTTGGGCCCGGCTATCCAGCTAGTTTCTAACCCAACGAAGTGTACGCCAGTCCAAGCCATGAGCAGCCAGTTTCTTGAGGAGAATGCTGTGGGAGACGGTGTCAAAAGCCTTGCTGAAGTCAAGGTAGACCACATTCACAGCCTTCCCCTCATCCACCAAGTGCGTCACTTTGTCATAGAAAGAGGTCAAGTTTGTTAAGCAGGACCTGTCTTTCATAAACCCATGCTAACTGGGCCTGATCGCCTGCTTGCCCTGCAAGTGCCGCATGTTGACATTCAAGATAATCTGCTCCATGAGCTTCCCTGGCACTGAGGTCAAACTGACAGGCCTATAGTTCCCCAGGTCTGCCCTCCGGCCCTTCTTGTAGATGGGCGTCACGTTTGCTAGCCGCCAGTCAGCTGGGACCTCCCCCGATAGCCAGGACTGTTCACAAATTATGGAAAGCGTATTCGCCAGCTCTTCCGCCAGTTGTCTCAGTACCCTCAGGTTGATCCCATCTGGTCCCATCGACTTGCGTACATCTAAGTGCTGTAGCAGGTTGCTCACCAGTTCTTCATGGATAGTGAGGGCCACATTCTGCTCCTCATCCCCTTCCACCAGCTCAGGGTACTGGGTATCCAGAGAACAACCAGTATTGCCGTTAAAGACTGAGGTAAAGAAGGCATTAAGCACCTCCACCATTACCTTATCTTTTGTAACAAGGTTTCACCGTGCATCCAGTAAAGGATGCAGATTCTCCTTAGTCTTCTGTTTTGCGTTGATGTATTTGTAAAAAGATTTTTTGTTGTCTTTAATGGCAGTAGCCAGATTGAGCTGTTGGTACAAGCCAGGCCTTCTTGGCCACCTGAGCACACTGCTGGCTCATATTCAGCCGACTATCCACCAATATCCCCAGGTCCTTTTCCCCTGGGCAGCTGTCCAGCCATCCTTCCCGCAGTATTGCATGGGGTTGTTGTGCCCCAAGTGCAGGACCCAGCACTTGGCCTTGTTAAACTTCATGCAGTTTGCCTCAGCCCATGGGTACAGCAATCAACAAGACAGAAGTCACCTCACCAGCATTTTTAAAGCCATGGGCTGGCTGCTGCTCTTGCAGCTTCTTGGCTACACACAGCCAAGCCTTGTGCCTCCTGCTGGCCAGTCATGGATTTAAGCAGAACGGACAGGACAACCCATATGGGGGCCTTCTTTCTTTCTGGGTCCTCCTGGGTCTGGAGGCAGAGGGCATCCCACAGTCAGCATGCCAGCCAGGTGGCTTCTGCTGGCCTAGCAGGGCCACTGGCAGATGTCAGCCCATAAGTACAGATTTCAGGGAGAAGGCAAGGGTGACCTGCCAGCTACAGACAGAAGTGACCTCACAGTGCCTACCACAGTCACATTCCTCCTGCTGGGGCAGGAGATCCTGAGGCAGAGCTGACCTCTCTAGTCCCTTAGAGTCTAGGGCTCACTTTTCTGGATTAGAAATTTTGCAGATGGGCTGTTCTGCTTAGGGTGTCAGGTGTGTGGTTAGGTTATGGGCAAGCTTTGTGGAATAGTTTTTTGTTTTACATCTGCCTAGAAGTCTAGATATAATAGAGCATGTTAATGCTAGTATTGAAGGCAGGGATTAGGGTGAGCACAAGAGTAAAGGAAAGGGCAAAGGACTATGGGCTGAGTTTTGCTTCATGGAATACTTTGAGTTCAAGCATTAGAATAGGGGATTCCTGTCAGGGTGTTGGAGTAGCATTTAGGTTTAGGGATTACTCTTTAAAACTCTTTAAAATTGGATACTCTTTAAAATTGGTTACTCTTTAAAATTGGCTAATGGCCTTATATCAATGTTTTAATTCAGTGTTAAAGCAGCATCAACATTACCTAAAGCCTCTACCTCTACAAAATCATTATAGAAGATCGCTCACCCTCCCCCCTCCCTCTCTAGGGATGTCCGAATCAGCCCCTGGCTTTGTGTTTCATGGATTACTGAGGGCAGATGGAGAGACATCAGTCAAGGCAGGGAGGTGCTCAGGTGAGAGCAATGTGGGGAGGGGAAGTGGATCTCTAAGTCCTGCAGGGACACAGCTCGAGACATAGAACAGCGTAGTGCTGGTTATTAAATGCCTGTGGTGGTTATTGTCAGGGATCTTTTGCAAGATGAGAGCTGCTGATGGAGCCAACAGCTTTGTCTGCTGGGCTCTGGCACTTGTCTGTCAGTGATGCCTATGATGAGACACCTCATCCTTACAGCAACAGGGCCTCAATGCCTCCTCATCCCCCTCCAGGAGCCTGGGAGATGTCCTCCTGTAGCCTTGTACTTGGCACTGCCCTTACCCACTGTGCACTGACCCAGGAAGAGCCCTGAACCCAGCTGGAGGGACAGCATCTCCCTTCCCAGAGGCTGGGGTTAGGGCCCGACTGTTGGACTTCATGGGACACATCAAAGTTTCCTCAGCATCAGGGCCCCCTTTCCTGGGCCTTGGTCTCCCTGTCATCACTGCCTGCCCTTTTCTGTTCTAACAAGTCCATGGGGAGGCCTTGACAGTAATGTCCCTCAGTGGGACCGTTAACACTGTGAGAGGCTTTGGAGTTTGCATCAGACTTTCAGACTTGGACTACTTGAGAAGGTGCTTCAGCCACCCAGATAAAGCTCCTCTGCCAGGCACAGCATTGCTGGTGGCATTGCCTGCAGCTGACATGGGGAGAGGAGAGAAGGGGGAGAGAGGTTCAGGGCAGCCTGGAATAGGAAGGCAGGGGAGAGCTGGCAGAGGGAGAAATCTTGCCAGCCACCTCCCCATGGCAAGTCTCTGGGTGCAGGGCAATGCTGCTGCGCACCCTGCCAGGCTCTCCTGGAGCTGGCCCAGCCCTCAGCTGATGGGAGCTGTCAGGAGGACGCTTGGTGTTGGAGCTGAAGGGCTTGTGTGCTGCAGGGTCAGTGTGCAGGGCCTGAGGGCTCCCTCCTCTTGGGGCTGGCTGCAGGCTGTGCAGCCAGGGATGCAGGCAGGGGTGACCAGGGCTGTGGTGCAGAGCAGGGTCCCTGCTGTACCCCAGAGGCTGTGTCTGGCAGCAGGGCCTCTGCTACCTACCTACCTTTGTTGTTTTTTACGGAGTAATTTGACCTTCTCCATTCCTGCAGACAAGGACATGTCCTTGCCCAGTGGACTTCTCAGATCACTTAGGGTTCCCTTTTACCTGTTGCTGAAGACTAGGACTGACTGCTGCAGAGCCCACAGCACAGCCCCCTGCTTCTTGTGGCACCCTCAGAGCACCAAGCAGAGGTAAGCCAAGCAGCTGCAGAAAGCTCTTCCTGTGAAAGGAATGGGAAAGAATGTGTTGTGTGTGACTGTTCTATGAGACGTACAAAGTATTTTGGTCAGAGAAGTCCTTAAATTTTACAATGTCACTTCTTCTTTTGGACAGACTACCTTGCTCGGGGGCAATAAATATGTAACAGCAGCTCCATCACCGAGTTCCTCATCCTGGCATTCACAGAAACGCGGGAGCTGCAGCTCCTACACTTCGGACTCTTCCTGGGCATCTACCTGGCTGCCCTCCTGGGCAACGGCCTCATCCTCATGCCATAGCCTGCGACCACCGCCTCCACACCCCCATGTACTTCTTCCTCCTCAACCTTGCCCTCAACGACTTGGGCTGCATCTCCACCACTCTGCCCAAAGCCATGACGAATTTGCTCTGGGACACCAAGGCCATTCCCTATTCAGGATGTGTTGCACAGCTCTTTCTTATAATCTTTTTGAATTTAGCAGAACTTTCTCTTCTCACTGTCATGGCCTACGACTGCTACATTGCCATCTGCCAGCCCCTGCACTACGGGAGCCTCCTGGGCAGTAGAGCTTGTGCCACCATGGCAGCAGCTGCCTGGGGCAGTGGCTTCCTCCAAGCTGTGCTGCACATTGCCAATATATTTTCACTGCCTCTCTGCTGTGGCAATTCTCTCAGCCAGTTCTTCTGTGAAATCCCCCAAATCCTCAAGCTCTCTTGCTCAGACTTGTACATAAGGGAAGTTCAACTGACTACAGTTACTGTTTTTCTATTGTTGGGGTGTTTTGTTTTCATTGCTCTGTCCTATATGCAGATCTTCAGGGCTGTGCTGAGGATCCCCTCACAGCAGGGACGGCACAAAGCCTTTTCCACATGCCTCCCTCACCTGGCTGTGGTCTCCCTCTTTCTCAGCACAGTTATCTTTGCCCACCTGAAGCCCCCATCAATTTTCTCCCCTTCCCTGGATGTTGTTCTGGCATTTCTGTACTTGGTGGTGCCTCCAGTAGTGAACCCCTTCATCTACAGCATGAGGAACAAGGAGATCAAGGTTGCCATGTGGAAAGTGATGACTGGGTGGTTTTCTTGAGCAGTATATTGCCCACCTTCTTCTGTAAATCACTTGTAATGTTATTCATGATAGGCGAAGCCAGTGGGTCTTATGTTCTTGAGTTGTTATTGGTGTTCTGTTTTTTTTTTTTTCCTCAATTTTATTTTATCAAATATTTTCCACAAAGAAATATAATTCTTCATTTTGCTGAGTATTTAAACGAATTAAAGTGACTTTTTGTCTTATATCCTTCCTCTGAGACGTTTTCTGTGGCTGCAGAGTCAGTGCCTGTGTTCAGAGGTGGAGGGGAAAAGAGTCGTGGCCCAGCATTCAAACCCGAGAGCACCAGCGCTGGGTCCATGCAGAGCTGCTCTCCTGCCACTGCCACCCTCTCCTCCTGAGTCCTGCTGGAGGAGTAAGGCCTGGCTGCTCCTGTAGCTTGGTGCCAGTGCTGCTGTGTGGCCATGCAGTGCTGCTGCCTGTCCCACAGGCAGGGACAGGCAGTGGGCACTAAAGTGACACGGCTGGCCTCCAGAACAGAATTTCCCTCCTAAAAGGGCCGTGCCTGAAGGCTCACGTCATCTTTCAAAGTTGCTGTCACATCGGAATATGCTCAACGAGAGTCCCAAAGGCTCCCTGGGACATAAGATGTGCTGGGAGAAGAGCAGGGCCTGTCCAGGTGCAGGAGACACACAGGAACAGAAACCCTTTGCAGCTGCTGCTACCTGCAGGCACATCGTACACACATGGAGAGAGGAACAAGAGCGAGCACAAAGGCCATCAGCTATCCCTAGGGGTGTCATGAAGGCCAGTGGGGCAGAGTGTCTTTAGGTCCCTTCATCCTGAGAGTAACAACCATGGGGCATCTGCCTGAATAGCAAAGAACAGTCCAAGTGGAAGGCACCTTCAGAGACCATCTAGTCCAAAGTGCAAGACCTGAATGCAGCTCTGCAATGTGTTTCCTTGAACCGCCAAGATCCCTGTGCCCATTCCTCATGCTTTGGGGCATCTCAGAGGAGGACAGAACAAGGCGATACACCCACCACAGGGCTGAGGTGCCTCCTAGCCTCTGGCAGTGGCTGCAGGAGCCAGAGGGACCCTGCAAGTGCTGCAGTGCACTGCCTGTATTTGTTTAAGGCAGGGACTAGTGTCTCTGTGCAGCCCAGTGTGGATGAACAGGGCACGAGGCCAACTCAGATATGGGTACCTCACAGAGCCTTGACATTTCTCTGTGTAGAACTCCAGTAATTACCCCCAGTGTTCCCATGAGATTTTTATCATCCTCCTTGCACAGGTTCATTGCAAATGCCTATCTCTGACATATCATGCTACTGTGCCTTTTGGACTGGTGATGACAGCCAAATGGTGGCTGTTGGTGACAGCCAACATGGCTTCACACAGGGCAGATTGTGCCTGACAAACCTGGTGGCCTTCTACGATGGGCTTACAGCATTGGTGGAGAGGGGAAGAGCAACTCACGTCATGAACTTTGACTTGTGCAAATCATTTGACACTGTCCCACGCGATAGCCTTGTCTCTCAATTGGAGAGACATGGATGTGATGGATGGATCACCTGGTGGGTAAGGAATTGGCTAGATGGTCACCCTCAAGGAGCTGGAGAGACCAAGCTCAATGTCCAAGTGGAGGTCAGTAAAAAGTGGTGTTCCTCAGGGGTCAGTATTGGGGCCAGCACTGTTTAACACTTTGTCAGTGACATGGACAGTATGACTGAGTGCAGTCTCAGCGAGTATGCTGATGACACCAATCTGGGTGGTGCAGTCAATACACTGGAGGGAAGGGATGATGCGTAGATGGACCTGGACAGGCTTGAGAGATTTTCCCGTGGGAACCTCACGAGGTTCACAAAGGCCAAGTGCAAGGTTCTGCAGATGGATTGGGGCAATCCCAAGCACAAATACCAGCTGGGTGGAGAATGGATAGAGAGCAGCTTTGAGGAAAAGGACCTGGAGTGTTGGTGGATGAGAAGCTCAACCTGTGCCGGCAATGTGAGTTTGGAACCCAGAAAGCCAACTGTATTCTGGGTGGAATCAATCAAGTTTGGCCCAAAGGTTGAGAGAGGTCATTCTCTCCCTCAGCTCTGCTTTTCACTACTGCATTCAGTTCTGGGGCCCCAAACTGTAGAAGGACATGGAAGTATTAGAAAAAGTCTAGAAGAGGCCAAAAACAAGATAGAGAGGCTGGGGCATCTTTTCAGTGAAGACTGGCTGAGAAAGCTAGTTCTATTCAGCCTGGAGAGACCCTATAGCAGCCTTCCAGTACCTAAAGGGGGCCTAAAAGAGGGTGCTTTAAAATTAGGTATAAGGAATACATTCTTTCCTTTGGGGGTGGTGGTCAATAGAACAGGTTGCCCAGAGAAGTTGTGTCAACCCATCCCTTGCCCCTTCAAAGCCAGAAGCCTCCCATTCCAAACCAAGATGGACACCCCCCCTGCAAAGTTGCTGTTTAACCTCATCTTTCCTGCATGGGGTCTCCTCTGCACCACAGAACCCAGTCTCAGCTCCCACTTTGCCACAAGTGCTCTGCATGGGTGCTACACAGCCTAACTCTACCATGGCCTGCCCTGGCTCTGCCATCCCGCTGGGCAGGGGAGAGGGTGGCCACAGCAAAGGGATGCATTTGGGTGTGGAATGTGTGGCCTGAAAAAGACAAGGAGTCGAGGGAGAGGACAGGGCGAGGCAGCAAAGGCAGCACGAGCAGTGCTGTTGGTGTGGGACCATGTTTGTACCAGTGTAATAAATGGCTCAGTCTTCAAAATAGGACTATAATCAAAGTTTACAATTTATTAAAGGAATAGAGGTAAGCAAACAGCACAGGGTGCGCTGGGAGTCTCTGCTCCACCAAGACGCACACCAGTTACATCAAGCAGCTGATTTTTATGCTCCTAGGCTAATACATATTCATTACTACTTCTAAAAAAACAGGGTCATTAAAATTAGTTTCCGGAATCCAAACCCTCCTACTGGAGCATGCGTATCAGTCTCCAGTGGACCCTCCGGGGGTCTCTGGGGGTCTCTCGTGCTGAAGGCTCATAGTCTTGCTCCCTCTTGTCCTTCTTAGTCCAACTTGGCTATATGTCAGAGACTTGTGCAATGTCCCCTGCAAGCTTTGTCTTTTAGTTGTTCTTCAGCTCTCCCCGTCTCCTTAATCTCCTGGCCAGATATCAGAGACTTGCATAGTGTCCCATGCAAAAGTCATAATAGTTAGCAGTTATTCTGAACCCCCCAGATATCAGAGACTTAAGGAAAAGCCTACAAATACATTTCCCTTCAAGCTCTCTGTTGACACAAATTGCTAAAACATTCCTTTGCAAGATACAAGAACTATATACATTAACGACTCTGTTTTTCTTATACTTGTGGTTATACAAGGGTATGTAAGATAGAAGGTCATATTCATCATACCATGCGGCCATAGCATTGTTCCATACTGACACAAATTAGATAAATATATTTCACACCAGGATCCTCAGTGGGCAGCAGCTGGCAGGAGGCGAGGGTGATACTGTAAAAGGCAGTCAAAGTAACTCTCTAAGACTCAGTTTGGAGTTTTAGAAAACAGGCGTTCTTTTACGGAGGTGCTGGACACACAGGGGATCACTCCAGTGCTTACAGAACTGTTTGAGCTGTAGGGGTTATATACAAGCAAAACATACACGTTAATCAGATTTCCCCAAAACATATTCATACTACTTCCTGTAACTCATTAAAATCAGTAAGTGTCGCTGACACATGCACATTTGTTTCCACTGTCTCTCAGGGGTCTCTGGTGGTCATCGGTAGTCTTCCTCACTATGTTCATTAGTTGAATCCAGTTCTTGTCCATGCTCAAGCCAACAAAATCTTTCTTCTTTTATTCTTTCATCTCAGGCATGCATACAAAGCTTAGGTGGTTACACATCCAAGGATATATGCATAGCATGAGTTCCTCACCTAATCTTCTGACACATGCTCTAGGCCTGGGTCACCTTGCCCTCATTCTGAGATACAAGTCTGTAGGCTCTTATAGATAAAGCTGACTGATTAGTGACTAAAGTAACATCAAGGATGAAAGTTTCTGAACTTCCTTCTCTCTAACAAAACCTTGTAAAGGTTTCACCTATCTCCTAATGAAGCTTTTCAAATTTGACGCCATTGTTCTGTCAAGGAAGAGACCATTTCTCCTTTCAGCTTGGTATCGAGGGGAGGCCAGAAAACACCTCCCAAGGCTGCTCCTGCCAGCAGAGACAAGGCTGGGGATGAGGGGAGGAGAGGGGAATGGAAGGGCTGTGGTGAGGTCCCTGCCGCTGTGCAGCCTGGTTGCCCCACAGGAGATGTGCTGGCCGGCAGGCCTTGTGAGGTCACCCTGCACCTCACAGAGCACCCCAAGGCAGCAGGGATGGTACTGGAGAGGCGGGTGGCAGAGCCCAGCCAGGGGCTGCTTGTGGGTCCCCACTGCTGCAGCTGCCTGATGGAGCGTGGCAGGAGGAGGGCAGGCAGGGCTCAGGGCTACCATGCTCACGATTCCCAGTTTCTTTACATGGTTCCTAACCTGAGACTTGTCCATCAACGGTAAGTGTTCCTTGCAGACAACCTTGTGAAACGCTGGGATTTGGTGAATAATTCTCATTCTGTTTTCCAAGGAGAAGAGAGCCTCTCTTTCCCATCTTGTGATGCTCTGCTCTGCATCAGGGACAGCACAGCTCCATACATCACAGTAAACTTAGACCAGACGGCAGGAAGAGCAACCAGAAAGAGGGAGCTTGGGCACAACCAGGGGTGCCATATGACCTGGCAGTACTAAACACGGATATGGTCACATCCACATTGGGATGCTCTAGGAGGAGTGTGTCCACCCAGGCAAGGGACTTATCCTCCATGACTGCACACTGGTGTGGCCCTAACTGGAAGAGGGCTTCCCAGTGTAAGGCTTCTTTTCTGAAGGACCAGGGAGGAATGGAGACGATTCAGAGCAGGTGTGCCAAGACAGGGCTAGGGGTCATGTGTGTGGAGGCTGAGAGCCCTGCGCTTCCTAGACCTGGTGAAGCAAAGGCTCAGGACACGCTTGTAGGAGCTCCTGACAGATGGAAATGTGCTTTCAGAGGTGATGGCACATTTTGGGTAGGGGTAAAGAGCATGAGAAAGGAAATCCACCAAGAAGTGGCTGTTTTGGAGGTCCAGAGTGGTGAAGAGGAGAAAGAAATGCCACTCCAAGGGCAGTGCTGTGGTGACTCAGAGGGTGTCTGCTTCGGCCCATGGCTTGTGTTTCAAGTCAGAGGCAGTGAGCACAAGGAGTCCCTAGTATGGGTAGGGAGATGCTGTGGTGGGGAAGCAGGTTGGATGTCTCCAGGCTGCAGGAAAAATGGTTCATGCATGGGACAGGATAGGACAACCTGTGGGGAGATGTCCAAGGGCACTGACAGGACTGGAAGTCCCTGAAAGAACAGAAGTCTTTGTTCCTGTGGCTCTGGCTGTTGTCTCTGCCACTGGGGCCTATGAGACGACACATTGTGCTCCTTGCACTGGAACCATGTGGCCTCCTTGCAGCTTTGTGCACTGATGTTGTACTGTGGTCCTTTAGTTGCCATCACACACCCCAGATCCCACTGCCCCTTGAAGAACAGCGTGAGGGACAGAAGCTCTCTTCCCAGAGCTGGGTGTCAGGCCTTGGTGCTTGCTTTGATAAAACACATCAAGGTTTCCTTGCCATCAGGGCCACCTTTACTTTGCCTTTGCCTGCCTATCATCACTGCCTCCTGTTTCCTTTGCTAACAAGTCCATGGGGGAGCTGTGGTGGTAATGGCCCCCAGTGGGACCAATTAACACTCCCAGAACCTTCAGCATTTCTTCTAGCCTTAACCTCTTGAACAGCCTGCGCTATCTTCTCTCAGCATCAGAGGTGCATGGACTCAGCACCAAATTCACCCTGGGGCTCGGCACAATGCAGAGAGACCTCCTGTGCCCTCTTTCTGCCCAGCAGTTCCTTCAAGGCTTCAGGGCTTTTACATCTAATTGGTGAGATTTCAGAAAGCTAGTGAATGAGGCAGATTTCAATGAGCAGTTGATAATAAGGGAGTTTTCCCTTCAAGCTGGATTCTTTATTGATTTATTTCAATTCCCTGCCCTCTCCCTTTGCTATTGATCCAGAGGGTCTCCTAAGGAGGCCTGGTCAGCTTGGAAAGGCAGTCCCTTGAGGCCAGGCACTCCGTGGGCAACCTTGCTCCTCACCTTCCCAGCCCCACCATTTCTCTCAGGAGCCACCTGGGACTTGCAGCACTTCTCCTCCCATCAGACTTCTCCAGTCAGGGCTGCAGCTGCATGTTACAGCTCCTTTGCACCAACTCCCAGCCCTTTTCCCCACAGAACTGCCTGCACTCAGGCACAGAAGGACTGCTCCCCATTGAAAACCAACCAAAGTTAAGTGTGGTGCAGTTCAGTAAACAGTAAAACACTCTCCTCAGCTGTGTGCCCAGTGCAAGCTGCAGCTAATGAGGTTCACCTTCCCCAAGGGATGGCCATACAAGGACTGTTCTAGGCAGAGTGTTTGAAGTGATGAACACGTGCTCTTTTATTTATATATTTATTTATTTATATTTTCTTCCCTATGTTGGAATAATTTGTTCACCTTTCCAGGCAGACCTTGCTAGGTTCAGGGGCCCCTCTGTACTGGAGGTGTTTGCCTGAGGCTGGCAGCTGTCAAGAGGAGCTGTGGGAGACCAGAGGCCCTCAGGAGCTGCAGGTGGAGGCTGGGCAGTGTGTCAAACCATCAATATTGGCCATTTTTAACTATGAAAAAAAAGGAAAGCAGAATCACCAAAGTTTGTAAAAGCTGTAAATGTGCATCCATAAATTATCAATGTTTTAGAAGTTTGACTTTATTTCTGTTTAGTTTTGTTTTCTTTTTTACTTTTATTGACATTTTCAAAGCATTTCTAGTATTGTTAGGCCAACACCATTGTGAGGAATGTTTTAACAATTCGTGTCCATAAAGAACAATTCTGTTTGAAATGTTTGAATCCTGTCTGCCTCTGGGCCCTGCACTGGCAATTCAATGCTTGAACCACAGCTGCAGTGTGTCCCAGTCTCCCCCTCATTCCTCATTCTAGCCAATTTATCACTTCTTAAATTTATGAACCTGTTTGCTTTTGTTATTCCGGACTTCTATTTCTAACACTGCTATAGATGTGTCTGTGAATGGCTGGGGAAGAATGTTTTAATTACCCGTGTGTCTGGGAGTTTCAGAACAACTGATAACAACTAGTGACTGTTATGGGATACTATGTGGATCTTTGGTATCTGGTTAGGGGGGGGGGCCGAGAAAGAAGCTGAAAAGCGGCTGGGAGACAAGATTTGAAGAAGGTGTTTTGAAGAAGGTGTTCCGTAAACTTGGGATGGTGCCCAGTAAGTACAAAGGGGAAGAGGAAGACTGCGAGCCTTCAGCATGGAAGACCCCTAGAGACCCCCAGAAGAGACCCCAGAGGAGACCGCGCATGCTCCAGTAGGAGGGACTGCACCCCGGAAGCTAATTTTAATAATCTATTTTTTTAGAAGTAGTAATGAATATGTATTAGTCTAGGAGCATAAAAATCAGCTGCTTGATGTAACTGGTGTGCGTCCTGGTGGAGCGGAGACTCCCGGTGCACCCAGCGCTGTTTGCTTACCTCTATTCCTTTATATTCTTTCAATAAATCCTATTTTTTTATTTAATCCTAATTTGAATCCTGAGCCATTTATAACACCATTAAGATCATTCTGCATCTTGTATAAAGCCCTGTGCCCAACCCCCCCCCCCCCCCCCCCCCCCGAAGAATCTTTGCATATCCATGACCATTCACAGTCTTTGCAAAAAAGTACATAACACTGAGATGTGGACCTTGCTGCACAGATGGAAGAAAGCAGGGCCACGAACATGCACGCAATATTCACTTTTCCAGGTGACAGATCCAGGAGATGTGGAAGTGTGGCAAAAGTAGTAAACATGCTCAGCTTTATGGCCAGGACAGAGTATGCATTTCCCTCCAGGTAGGAAAGAAAGTGAAAAATGAGACCGTCTCTGAGAGGAGCAGCGTGCAGAGGGAGAGAATTAACACCCCAGAAAAGCCTAGATCTCTTCCCACACCTCAGAGCACATCCAGACAATGGACTTTCAGGTGCTTAGAGCTGGAAGACAGGAGCTGGAGGTGTAACGCAGAGATGGCTGAGGCAGTGTCTCCCAGGCTACAGTTACAGCCAAGGGAGAAAAGGAGATGTTCACCTGCCTGGCTTTAGATGGTCCCCTACAGCACAGGAGGATTCAGGCCACACAGCATCTCCTCTGGCACCACCAGAAACTGGGCCTGAGGTCAAAGGACCATAAGGCATGTTGGCAGGGTCCTCAGGAGGCCTGCAGCCCAAGCTGTCATAAGCACGGTCAGAACAGGCTGTTCAGGGCTTGATCCTGTTGCATTTTGCAAAACCAGCAAAGACGGAGACTGCACAGCCTCTGGGTGACGCCTAGCTGAGCTCATGGTGGGAAGGCTTTTTGCCTTCTTTTTAGCCTGAAGCTCTCCTCTTTCACCTTCACAGCTGTTGTCTTTTATCCTCCCACCCTGAACCCAGCTGAAGATCCTGGCTACGCATCCTCCACAACCCCCTCAGAGATACAGCCAGAGGAGGTCCCCCTCGCCCTGCCCTTCCCCAGTGTCGTGGTTTAACCTGGCCGGCAGCTAAACACCACACAGCCGTTCGCTCACCCTCCCCCCTCCCTCTCTGGGACGGGGGAGAGAAATGGAAAGTGAAGCCCGTGAGTTGAGATAAAGACAGTTTAATAAGACAGGAAAATAATAATAACAATAATAAAATAAAATAATAATAATAATAATAATAATAATAATAATAATAATAATAATAATAATACAAAGGTGATAATAATACTACTAATAATAATATGTACAAAGAAATGATGCACAATGCAATTGCTCACCACCCGCTGACCGATGCCCAGCCTAACCCCGAGCAGTCCGGCCCCCTCCCCCCGGCTAGCCACCCCTATATATTGTTTAGCATGACGTCAGATGGTATGGAATACCCCTTTGGCTAGTTTGGGTCACCTGTCCTGGGTCTGTCCCCTCCCAGCTCTTACTGCACCCCCCAGCCTGCCCGTTGGCAGGACAGAGCAAAGGCTGAGATGTCCTTGGCTTAGTATAAGCACTGCTCTGCAACAATTAAAGCATCGGGGTGTTATCAGCACTCTTCTCATCGTAAGCCAAAACACAGCATTCCACCAGCTACTAGGAAGAAAATTAACTCTGTTCTAACTGAAACCAGGACATCTATCCACCCCTTATTCCATACCATTTATGTCATGCTCAGGTTACACCCTTTTCCATACATTCTAATTAGTCACCTATAGTAGTCATGGTAGTGATAACATACAGTATTATATAGTAATTAACATGGTACTATTCAGTTCATGGGCTATTCTCACCCAGTATTAAATCTCCTTGAGGTACACACCGGACCTCTCCGTTCTTTTGCATCACCCACCAAGTATATCCAGGTCCCTGAGCAAAAGCAATTCCACGGATAGGTTTGCCTTTTCCTGAGGCAGGAGTAGCCCAGACTGTTTTACCCAGCATATTTCTTACATGCACTACAGGGACTTTATCCCCATCTACAGTACGTAACAGGTTTGATTGGGCAGGTCCAGCTCGGTTGGCAGATCCCCTAGTATTGACTAACCAGGTGGCCTTTGCCAAATGCGTATCCCAATTTTTGAATGTCCCAACGCGCATTGCTTTTAATGTAGTCTTTAACAGTCCATTGTATCGTTCAACTTTCCCGGAGGCTGGTGCATGATAGGGGATGTGATACACCCACTCAATACCATGTTCTTTGGCCCAAGTGTCTATAAGGTTGTTTCGGAAATGAGTTCCATTGTCTGGCTCTATTCTTTCTGGGGTACCATGTCGCCATAGGACTTGCTTTTCAAGGCCCAGGATAGTGTTCTGGGCGGTGGCATGAGGCACAGGATATGTTTCCAGCCATCCGGTGGTTGCTTCTACCATTGTAAGTACGTGGCGCTTGCCATTGCGAGTTTGAGGGAGTGCGATGTAATCAATCTGCCAGGCCTCTCCATATTTATATTTCAGCCGTCATCCTCCATACCAAAGAGGCTTTGTCGTAGTTCTGCTCGAGTGGGCAGCCGAGCTCCACCACAGCCGCTCTCTCACTCCCCCTCCTCAAAGAGGAATGGGGAGAAAATATGTGAAAAGGGGCCCAAGGGTTGAGATAAGGACGAGAAAATCACGCAATAATTATTGTAACGGGCAAAACAGACTCAGCATAAGAAGACAGATTTATTGCTCATTATTAACAAGCTAGAGAAGTGAGAAACAAAGGAAAGAAACCAAAAGCACCTTCTCCCCCCATCCACCCTCTTCCACCTCCTCCCCCCGAGCGGCGCAGGGGAACGGGGGAATGGGGGTTATGGTCAGTCTACAGCATTTCTTCTCTGCCGCTCCTTCTCGGTCACTCTTGTCCCCTTTGCTGTGGGGTCCCACCCACGGGATGCAGTCCTTGATGAACTGATACGGCGTGGGCTTCCCACAGGCAGCAGCTCTTCCAGAACTGCTCCAGATATGGGTCCGTACCATGGGGTCCATCCCTCAGGAGCAAACTGCTCCACCCTGGCTCCCCTACGGGCAGCAGCTCCTGCCAGGTCACCTGCTCCTGTGTGGTCTCCTCTCCACGGGCTACAGGTCCGGCCCGGAATCTGCTCCGGCAGGGGTCTTCCACAGGCGGCAGCCTCCGTCGGTGCAGGGCCACCTGCTCCACCTTGGTCTCCTCCACGGGCTGCAGCGGGGGACCCTGCTCCACCGTGGTACTCCATGGGCTGCAGGGGGACATCCTGCTTCACCATGGTCCTCACCACAGGCCGCAGGGGACTTATTGGCTCAGCTCTGGTCAGCAGTGGGGCCCTTCCCAAACATGGGGCAGCTTCTAGATCCTTCTCACAGAAACCACCGCTATGGCCCCCTGCTTCCAAAACCCTGCCATGTAAACCCACTACAGGCTTTGACCGTTTGGCTTGCTTGATTGCAGCACATGTTTCACAGTCATGAATAACCTGTGCTATAGCGTCCATGGTCAAGTCCACCCCTCGATCACGAGCCCATCTGTATGTTGCATCTCTACCTTGATGGCCTGAGGTGTCATGGGCCCATCGGGCTATAAATAATTCACCTTTATGCTGCCAATCCAGGTCCACCTGAGCTACTTCAGGCTTAGCAGCCTGATCCACCTGCTGGTTGTTTTGATGTTCTTCAGTAGCCCGATTCTTGGGCACATGAGCATCTACGTGGCGTACTTTCACAGCCAGGTTCTCTACCCGAGCAGCAATATCTTGCCACAATGCAGCAGCCCAGATGGGTTTGCCCCTACGCTGCCAGTTGTTTTGCTTCCATTGCTGTAACCATCCCCACAGGGCATTTGCTACCATCCATGAATCGGTGTAGAGATAAAGAACTGGCCATTTTTCTCGTTCAGCAATGTCTAAAGCCAGCTGAATGGCTTTCACTTCTGCAAACTGACTCGATTCACCTTCTCCCTCAGCAGCTTCTGCAACTCGTCGCGTAGGACTCCATACAGCAGCCTTCCATCTCCGATGCTTCCCCACAATACGACAGGACCCATCGGTGAACAGGGCATATTTCTTTTCATTCTCTGGCAACTGGTTGTACAGTGGGGCTTCTTCAGCACGACCCACCTCCTCCTCTGATGATATCCCAAAGTATTTGCCTTCTGGCCAGTCCATGATCACTTCCAATATTCCTGGGCGACTGGGGTTTCCTATTCGAGCCCGCTGAGTAATCAGTGCAACCCACTTGCTCCATGTAGCATCAGTTGCATGATGCGTAGAGGGGACCCTTCCCTTGAACATCCAGCCTAGTACCGGTAATCGGGGTGCTAGGAGGAGCTGCGCTTCAGTACCGACCACCTCCGAAGCAGATCGAACTCCTTCATATGCTGCCAATATCTCCTTTTCAGTTGGAGTATAGCGGGCCTCAGATCCTCTGTATCCCCGACTCCAAAACCCCAGAGGCCGACCTCGAGTTTCCCCAGGTTCTTTCTGCCAGAGGCTCCAGGTGGGGCCGTTCTCCCCGGCTGCAGTGTAGAGCACATTCTTTACATCTGGTCCTGTTCGAACTGGCCCAAGGGCTACTGCATGGACTATTTCCTGCTTGATTTGTTCAAAGGCTTGTCGTTGTTCAGGGCCCCATTCAAACCCATTCTTCTTACGGGTTACTTGGTAGAGTGGGTTTACAATCAGACTGTAATTTGGGATGTGCATTCTCCAAAACCCCACAACACCTAGGAAAGTCTGTGTTTATTTTTTGCTAGTTGGTGGAGACGTAGCTGTTATTTTGTTGATCACATCCATTGGGATTTGACGACGTCCATCTTGCCATTTTATTCCTAAAAACTGGATCTCCCGTGCAGGTCCTTTGATTTTATTTTGTTTTATGGCAAAACCGGCTTTCAGAAGGATTTGGACTATTTTCTTCCCTTTCTCAAAAACTTCCTCTGCTGTGTCACCCCACACAATAATGTCATCGATGTACTGCAGGTGTTCAGGAGCTTCCTCCTGCTCTAGTGCAGACTGGATCAGTCCGTGGCAAATGGTAGGGCTGTGTTTCCAGCCCTGGGGCAGCCGATTCCAAGTATATTGGACTCCCCTCCAAGTGAAAGCAAATTGTGGCCTGCACTCTGCTGCTAGAAGGATGGAGAAAAATGCATTAGCGATATCAATTGTGGCGTACCACTTGGCTGCCTTCAATTCAAGTTCGTACTGAAGTTCCAGCATGTCCGGCACTGCAGCACTCAGTGGTGGCGTCACTTCGTTCAGGCCACGATAGTCCACTGTTAGTCTCCACTCGCCATTAGACTTTCGCACTGGCCATATGGGACTATTGAAAGGTGAATGAGTCTTGCTGAGCACTCCTTGGCTGTCCAATCGATGAATTAGCTTATGGATGGGAATCAGGGAGTCTCGGTTAGTGCGATATTGCCGCCGGTGCACAGTTGTGGTAGCGATTGGCACTTGCTGTTCTTCGACCCTCAGCAACCCCACAACAGAGGGGTCCTCTGAGAGACCAGGCAAGGTAGATAATTGTTTAATGCCCTCTGTCTCTAAGGCAGCTATACCAAAAGCCCCCCGGAACCCTTTTGGGTCCTTGCAATATCCTCTTCTAAGATAGTCTATGCCAAGGATACATGGAGCATCCGGGCCAGTCACAATGTGGTGCTTTTCCCACTCATTCCCAGTCAGACTCACTTCAGCCTCCAATACAGTCAACTGCTGAGATCCCCCTGTCTCTCCACAAATACAGATGGGCTCTGGCCCTTTATAGCTCGATGGCATTAGAGTACATTGTGCACCGGTGTCTACTAAAGCCTTCTACTTCTGTGCGTCTGACGTGCCAGGCCATTGAATCCACACAGTCCAATAAACTCGATTGTCCCTTTCCTCCCCCTGGCTGGAGGCAGGGCCCCCCTAATCCTGGTCAGAATCTTCTTCATTTCTGTGTTTGAAGGACTGTCTGCTGGAAGTTGGAGCAGCAAACTTTTCAGAGAATCCCTTTTTCCCGATTGTTTTCTTTTGCAACTCACGTACCCGTGCCTCTAGGGTCGCGGTAGATTTTCCATCCCATTTTCTCATGTCCTCTCCATGGTCTCGTAAGTAAAACCACAGGGTGGCACGGGGTGAGTACCCACCATATCGTCTTCCTTGTGTGGATGAATGCCTACCCCTGATAGCTGAGACACTGCTCTGTACAGATGTGGAGGAGAATAATCTCTCTTCAAGTTGGTGAACCTTTTCAGAAAGTTTCTCCACAGCTGAGACGCAGGCCTGTAAGGAAGAGGAGAGACTTTCTTCGTACTGCCGGAGTTGTTTAGCCACTTCATCCACTGTGGGTTCCTCATCCTCTTTCCAGGCCATTATTGCCAATGAGCTGGCATATGATGATGGTGCACTCCGTACAAACTTCCGCCACATGGGTCGCGTACACCTGACTTCATCTGGATCTTTGGATGTTTGTTTGAGGTCTGGATCCTCATAAATCACTTCCCGTATGGCTAATTCTCTCAGGTACTGGATTCCTTTCTCCATAGTGGTCCACTTGCCTGGTAGACATAGAAGTTCTTCCTTGAAGGGATACCTTTCCCTCACAGCTGAGAGGAGACGCCTCCAGAGGCTGTTAGATTGTGCTCCATCTGCAATTGCTTTGTCAATGCCGGCGTCTCAAGCAAGGGATCCCAGCCGCCTGGCTTCCCTGCCGTCTAATTCCACACAATTGGCTCCAGAGTCCCAGCACCGGAGCAGCCAGGTGACAAGCTGCTCACCTATACAACAACCAAAATCTTTTCGCACATAGAATCATAGAATCATAGAATATCCTGAGTTGGAAGGGACCCTTAAGGATCATCAAGTCCAACTCTTGACACCGCACAGGTCTACCCAAAAGTTCAGACCATGTGACTAAGTGCACAGTCCAATCTCTTCTTAAATTCAGACAGGCTCAGTGCAGTGACCACTTCCCTGGGGAGCCTGTTCCAGTGTGCAACCACCCTCTCTGTGAAGAACCCCCTCCTGATGTCAAGCCTAAATTTCCCCTGCCTCAGCTTAACCCCATTCCCGCGGGTCCTGTCACTGGCGTTAATGGAGAAAAGGTCTCCTGCCTCTCGACACCCCCTTACAAGGAAGTTGTAGACTGTGATGAGGTCTCCCCTCAGCCTCCTCTTCTCCAGGCTGAACAGGCCCAGTGACCTCAGCCGTTCTTCGTACATCTTCCCCTCCAGGCCTTTCACCATCTTCGTAGCCCTCCTCTGGACACTCTCCAACAGTTTCATGTCCTTTTTATACTGTGGTGCCCAGAACTGCACACAGTACTCGAGGTGAGGCCGCACCAGCGCAGAGTAGAGCGGGACAATCACCTCCCTTGACCTACTAGCGATGCCGTGCTTGATGCACCCCAGGACACGGTTGGCCCTCCTGGCTGCCAGGGCACACTGCTGGCTCATATTCAACTTGCTATCTACCATGACCCCCAGATCCCTCTCTTCTAGGCTGCTCTCCAGCATCTCATCGCCCAGTCTGTACGTGCAGCCAGGGTTTCCCCGTTCCCTCGTAGCTCGCGCTCGTATAGGCTTCAGGTAGTTACTGTTGATTTTTCGGCATCCTCATCTTCCTCCTCCTGAATCCTTGATGGCCCAGTGTCGTCGTCGTCTCTATACCTAGATTTGGCAGAAGACTCTCTGCGTTCTAAACGACCTGAATCTCTATACCATTTTTTCACCTTCTCTACAGGGGCAGCTTGCACTGCTACAGCTCGTTTCTCTGACCCCGTTACAGGGTCTGCCACAGGGGTTGGAATACCCTCTGCAGGGTCAACTTGCACTGCTACAGCTCGTTTCTCTGACCCAGCCACAGGAGCTGGAGCAGCTGCAGGAGCTGGAGCGGCTGCAGGAACTGGAGTTGGAGCAGTTGCAGGAGCTGGGACTGGAGTAGCTGCAGGAACCGGAGCTGGAGCAGCTGCAGGAACTGGAACTGGAACGGCTGCAGGAACTGGAGCTGGAGCGGCTTCAGGAGCTGGAGCTGGAGCGGCTGCAGGAACTGGAGCTGGAGCAGCTGCAGGAGCTGGGACTGGAGTAGCTGCAGAAGCTGGGATTGGAGTAGCTGCAGGAGCTGGAACTGGAGTGGCTGCAGGAGCAGCTGCAGAGTCCACCGTAGGGGTCACAGTGGCCGTTGGATCTGTCACAGGGCTTGGAGTGGCCGCAGGGTCTGTCACTAAGTTGACAGCAGTATCAATGGCAGCTCGATAGGCATGAGCCAGGCCCCAGCACGTTACAATGATTTGTGTTACTGTCCTGGTTTCAGTTAGCACAGAATTAATTTTCTTCCTAGTAGCTGGTGGAATGCTGTGTTTTGGCTTAGAATGAGAAGAGTGCTGATAACACCCCGATGCTTTAATTGTTGCAGAGCAGTGCTTATACTAAGCCAAGGACATCTCAGCCTTTGCTCTGTCCTGCCAACGGGCAGGCTGGGGGGTGCAGTAAGAGCTGGGAGGGGACAGACCCAGGACAGGTGACCCAAACTAGCCAAAGGGGTATTCCATACCATCTGACGTCATGCTAAACAATATATAGGGGTGGCTAGCCGGGGGGAGGGGGCCGGACTGCTCGGGGTTAGGCTGGGCATCGGTCAGCGGGTGGTGAGCAATTGCATTGTGCATCACTTGTTTGTACATACTATTATTACTTTCGTATTATCACCATTGTATCATCATTATTATTATTGTTATTATTATTTTTGTTATTTTTTTTTCCTGTCTTATTAAACTGTCTTTATCTCAACTCACGGGCTTCACTTTCCATTTCTCTCCCCCGTCCCAGAGAGGGAGGGGGGAGGGTGAGCGAACGGCTGCGTGGTGTTTAGCTGCCGGTCGGGTTAAACCACGACAGTCTTTTTGGCGCCCAACGTGGGGCCCGAAAGGTTGAGATAACGGCAGATCTGATCAGAGTGTGTTAAACTAAAATTGGTGGAAGGATTAGACCTGCTTAATAGTCACTTGTCATGATGCTGATTGCTTTAATCACAACTCTGCTGCGCCTGTTTTCCAAATTGAGTATTATAGTACATTATTTTCCGTATTTGCTCTCTGTAGTGTTGTTTCTCCTCTCCGGGCCCTGGTTTCAGACCATTATGGTACTAAGTGTTATAGCAATGGCTTATGAGACGATAAGATATCTGGTCATGACTCTAACTTGGTATTTATACTCAGTAACATCGTGGACTCTGTACTTTGGAAACAGCATCTTGGGAACTATTAGCAATTATACCTATTGTTTTTCTCCATTAGAGAGTCAATCTGTGGAGGGGAAAGGGGAGGATATTTTTCCTTACTTGCTTACTCTCCCTTTCTCCTTCACCACCCCTGTATCCTCCTGGGTCACTCTGCCTTCCTCCTTCACCACCCTCTTATCCCCTGAGCTTGTCACAATAGCTCTCCAAGATATTGAATATTTCTGGAATACTCAGAATACCATAGTCTTGTTGTTCTGCCTCATGAATGCACTTCAGATTCTGCTTAAAGTTAAACAACTACTTATGAAGCTCATCCGGAGATCTGCCCGGAGGCAGTATAGTTGTGGGTGGCAGGGAGTATGGGTGGATATGGGCAGGCATCTAGAGCAGTTGGCACCCCCAGTGTGTTGGAAATTCACCCCTGAACAATGGCAAAATCCTCAAAAACTGGCAGAATGCTTGAAAAAAAGGTGTAATGATTCTGGCAGTTCCAAAGTAACACAAATCATTGTAACGTGCTGGGGCCTGGCTCATGCCTATCGAGCTGCCATTGATACTGCTGTCAACTTAGTGACAGACCCTGCGGCCACTCCAAACCCTGTGACAGATCCAACGGCCACTGTGACCCCTACGGTGGATTCTGCAGCCGCTCCAGTCCCAGCTCCTGCAGCCGCTCCAGTCCCAGCTCCTGCAGCCGCTCCAGTCCCGGCTCCTGCAGCCGCTCCAGCTCCAGCTCCTGCAGCCGCTCCAGTCCCAGCTCCTGCAGCCGCTCCAGTCCCAGCTCCTGCAGCTGCTCCAGTCCCAGTTCCTGCAGTCGCTCCAGTTCCAGCTCCGGCCGCTACTCCAGTCCCAGTTCCTGCAACTGCTCCAGTCCCAGCTCCTGAAGCTGCTCCAGCTCCAGCTCCTGAAGCCGCTCCAGCTCCAGCTCCTGCAGCTGCTCCAGTCCCAGTTCCTGCAGTCGCTCCAGTTCCAGCTCCGGCCGCTACTCCAGTCCCAGTTCTTGAAACTGCTCCAGTCCCAGCTCCTGAAGCCGCTCCAGCTCCAGCTCCTGAAGCCGCTCCAGCTCCAGCTCCTACTGCTGCTCCAGTCCCAGCTCCTGCAACTGCTCCAGCTCCAGCTCCAGCTCCTGTAGCCGCTACAGCTCCGGTTCCTGCAACTGCTCCAGCTCCTGTAGCCGCTCCAGCTCCTGTGGCCGTGTCAGAGAAACGAGCTGTAGCAGTGCAAGTTGACCCTGCAGAGGGCATTCCAACCCCTGTGGCAGACCCTGTAACAAAGTCAGAGAAACGAGCAGTAGCAGTGCAAGCTGCCCCTGTAGAGAAGGTGAAAATATGGTATAGAAATTCAAGTCGTTTAGAACGCAGAGAGTCTTCTGCCAATCCAGGTAAGGCTTCTGCCAAAACTAAGTATAGAGATGACGAAGATGATGACGACGCTGGGCCGTCAAGGATTCAGGAGGAGGAAGATGAGGATGCCGAAAGAGCAACAGTAACTACCCGAAGCCTAAACGAGCGCGAGCTACGAGATGTGCGAAAAGATTTTGGTCGCTGTATAGGTGAGCAGCTTGTCACCTGGCTGCTCCGGTGCTGGGACTCTGGAGCCAATTGTGTGGAATTAGACGGCAGGGAAGCCAAGCGGCTGGGATCCCTTGCTCGAGACGCCGGCATTGACAAAGCAATTGCAGATGGAGCACAATCTAACAGCCTCTGGAGGCGTCTCCTCTCAGCTGTGAGGGAAAGGTATCCCTTCAAGGAAGATATTTTATGTCTACCAGGCAAGTGGACCACTATGGAGAAGGGAATCCAGTACCTGAGGGAATTAGCCGTACGGGAAGTGATTTATGAGGATCCAGACCTCAAACAAACATCCACAGATCCAGATGAAGTCAAGTGTACACGACCCATGTGGCGGAAGTTTGTACGGAGTGCACCATCATCATATGCCAGCTCATTGGCAATAATGGCCTGGAAAGAGGATGAGGAACCCACAGTGGGTGAAGCGGCTAAACAACTCCGGCAGTACGAAGAAAGTCTCTCCTCTTCCTTACAGGCCTGCGTCTCAGCTGTGGAGAAACTTTCTGAAAAGGTTCACCAACTTGAAGAGAATCTATTGTCCTCCCCACCTGAACCAACCAGTGCCCACCGACCAAAGGAGAACACTTGGGAGAAACTTTCTGAAAAGGTTCACCAACTTGAAGAGAGATTATTCTCCTTCGCACCTGTACAAAGCAGTGTCTCAGCTGTCAGGGGTAGGCGTTCACCCACACAAGGAAGACGATATGGTGGGTACTCACCCCGTGCCACCCTGTGGTTTTACTTACGAGACCATGGAGAGGACATGAGAAAGTGGGATGGAAAATCTACCGCGACCCTAGAGGCACGGGTACGTGAGTTGCAAAAGAAAACAATCAGGAAAAAGGGATTCTCCGAAAAGTTTGCTGCTCCAACTTCCAGCAGACAGTCCTTCAAACACAGAAACGAGGAAGATTCTGACCAGGATTAGGGGGGCCCTGCCTCCAGCCAGGGGGAGGAAAGGGACAATCGAGTTTATTGGACTGTGTGGATTCGATGGCCTGGCACATCACGCGCACAGAAGTATAAGGCTTTAGTAGACACCGGTGCACAATGTACTATAATGCCATCGAGCTATAAAGGACCAGAGCCCATCTATATTTGTGGAGTGACAGGGGGATCTCAGCACTTGACTGTATTGGAGGCTGAAGTGAGTCTGACTGGGAATGAGTGGGAAAAGCACCGCATTGTGACTGGTCCGGATGCTCCATGTATCCTTGGCATAGACTATCTTAGAAGAGGATACTGCAAGGACCCAAAAGGGTTCCGGTGGGCTTTTGGTATTGCTGCCTTAGAGACAGAGGGCATTAAACAATTATCTACCTTGCCTGGTCTCTCAGAGGACCCCTCTGTTGTGGGGTTGCTGAGGGTCGAAGAACAGCAAGTGCCAATTGCTACCACAACTGTGCACCGGCGGCAATATCGCACCAACCGAGACTCCCTGATTCCCATCCATAAGCTAATTCGTCAATTGGAGAGCCAAGGAGTGATCAGCAAGACTCATTCACCTTTCAATAGTCCCATATGGCCAGTGCGAAAGTCTAATGGCGAGTGGAGACTAACAGTGGACTATCGCGGCCTGAACGAAGTCACGCCACCACTGAGTGCTGCAGTGCCGGACATGCTGGAACTTCAGTATGAACTTGAATCGAAGGCAGCCAAGTGGTACGCCACAATTGATATCGCTAATGCATTTTTCTCCATCCCTCTAGCAGCAGAGTGCAGGCCACAATTTGCCTTCACTTGGAGGGGAGTCCAATATACTTGGAATAGGCTGCCCCAGGGGTGGAAACACAGCCCTACCATTTGCCATGGGCTGATCCAGTCTGCACTAGAGCAGGGGGAAGCTCCTGAACACCTGCAGTACATCGATGACATTATTGTGTGGGGTGACACAGCAGAGGAAGTTTTCGAGAAAGGGAAGAAAATAGTCCAAATCCTTCTGAAAGCCGGTTTTGCCATAAAACAAAATAAAGTCAAAGGACCTGCACGGGAGATCCAGTTTTTAGGAATAAAATGGCAAGATGGACGTCGTCAAATCCCAATGGATGTGATCAACAAAATAACAGCTATGTCTCCACCAACTAGCAAAAAAGAAACACAGACTTTCCTAGGTGTTGTGGGGTTTTGGAGAATGCACATCCCAAATTACAGTCTGATTGTAAACCCACTCTACCAAGTAACTCGTAAGAAGAATGAGTTTGAATGGGGCCCTGAACAACGACAAGCCTTTGAACAAATCAAGCAGGAAATAGTCCATGCAGTAGCCCTTGGGCCAGTTCGAACAGGACCAGATGTAAAGAATGTGCTCTACACTGCAGCCGGGGAGAACGGCCCCACCTGGAGCCTCTGGCAGAAAGAACCTGGGGAAACTCGAGGTCGGCCTCTGGGGTTTTGGAGTCGGGGATACAGAGGATCTGAGGCCCGCTATACTCCAACTGAAAAGGAGATATTGGCAGCATATGAAGGAGTTCGATCTGCTTCGGAGGTGGTCGGTACTGAAGCGCAGCTCCTCCTAGCACCCCGATTACCGGTACTAGGCTGGATGTTCAAGGGAAGGGTCCCCTCTACGCATCATGCAACTGATGCTACATGGAGCAAGTGGGTTGCACTGATTACTCAGCGGGCTCGAATAGGAAACCCCAGTCGCCCAGGAATATTGGAAGTGATCATGGACTGGCCAGAAGGCAAATACTTTGGGATATCATCAGAGGAGGAGGTGGGTCGTGCTGAAGAAGCCCCACTGTACAACCAGTTGCCAGAGAATGAAAAGAAATATGCCCTGTTCACCGATGGGTCCTGTCGTATTGTGGGGAAGCATCGGAGATGGAAGGCTGCTGTATGGAGTCCTACGCGACGAGTTGCAGAAGCTGCTGAGGGAGAAGGTGAATCGAGTCAGTTTGCAGAAGTGAAAGCCATTCAGCTGGCTTTAGACATTGCTGAACGAGAAAAATGGCCAGTTCTTTATCTCTACACCGATTCATGGATGGTAGCAAATGCCCTGTGGGGATGGTTACAGCAATGGAAGCAAAACAACTGGCAGCGTAGGGGCAAACCCATCTGGGCTGCTGCATTGTGGCAAGATATTGCTGCTCGGGTAGAGAACCTGGCTGTGAAAGTACGCCACGTAGATGCTCATGTGCCCAAGAATCGGGCTACTGAAGAACATCAAAACAACCAGCAGGTGGATCAGGCTGCTAAGACTGAAGTAGCTCAGGTGGACCTGGATTGGCAGCATAAAGGTGAATTATTTATAGCCCGATGGGCCCATGACACCTCAGGCCATCAAGGTAGAGATGCAACATACAGATGGGCTCGTGATCGAGGGGTGGACTTGACCATGGACGCTATAGCACAGGTTATTCATGACTGTGAAACATGTGCTGCAATCAAGCAAGCCAAACGGTCAAAGCCTCTTTGGTATGGAGGACGATGGCTGAAATATAAATATGGAGAGGCCTGGCAGATTGATTACATCACACTCCCTCAAACTCGCAATGGCAAGCGCCACGTACTTACAATGGTGGAAGCAACCACCGGATGGCTGGAAACATATCCTGTGCCTCATGCTACCGCCCGGAACACCATCCTGGGCCTTGAAAAGCAAGTCCTATGGCGACATGGCACCCCAGAAAGAATAGAATCAGACAATGGGACTCACTTCCGAAACAACCTTATAGACACTTGGGCCAAAGAACATGGTATTGAATGGGTGTATCACATCCCCTATCATGCACCAGCCTCCGGGAAAGTTGAACGATACAATGGCCTGTTAAAGACTACCTTGAAAGCAATGGGCGCTGGGACGTTCAAAAACTGGGATACGCATTTGGCAAAGGCCACCTGGTTAGTCAATACTAGAGGATCTACCAACCGAGCTGGACCTGCCCAATCAAACCTGTTACGTACTGTAGATGGGGATAAAGTTCCTGTAGTGCATGTAAAAAATATGCTGGGTAAAACAGTCTGGGCTACTCCTGCCTCAGGAAAAGGCAAACCTATTCGTGGAATTGTTTTCGCTCAGGGACCTGGATATACTTGGTGGGTGATGCAAAAGAACGGAGAGGTCCGGTGTGTACCTCAAGGAGATTTAATACTGGGTGAGAATAGCCCATGAACTGAATTGCACCATGTTAAATAGTATATTATACTGTATGTTATCACTACCATGATTACTATAGGTGACTAATTAGAATGTATGGAAAAGAGTGTAACCTGAGCATGACATAAATGGTATGGAATAAGGGGTGGATAGATGTCCTGGTTTCAGTTAGCACAGAATTAATTTTCTTCCTAGTAGCTGGTGGAATGCTGTGTTTTGGCTTAGAATGAGAAGAGTGCTGATAACACCCCGATGCTTTAATTGTTGCAGAGCAGTGCTTATACTAAGCCAAGGACATCTCAGCCTTTGCTCTGTCCTGCCAACGGGCAGGCTGGGGGGTGCAGTAAGAGCTGGGAGGGGACAGACCCAGGACAGGTGACCCAAACTAGCCAAAGGGGTATTCCATACCATCTGACGTCATGCTAAACAATATATAGGGGTGGCTAGCCGGGGGGAGGGGGCCGGACTGCTCGGGGTTAGGCTGGGCATCGGTCAGCGGGTGGTGAGCAATTGCATTGTGCATCACTTGTTTGTACATACTATTATTACTTTCGTATTATCACCATTGTATCATCATTATTATTATTGTTATTATTATTTTTGTTATTTTTTTTCCTGTCTTATTAAACTGTCTTTATCTCAACTCACGGGCTTCACTTTCCATTTCTCTCCCCCGTCCCAGAGAGGGAGGGGGGAGGGTGAGCGAACGGCTGCGTGGTGTTTAGCTGCCGGTCGGGTTAAACCACGACAGTCCCTTATGATTTTGGCAGAATTACGGGGCTTTCTGTGAGTCTTTGCCTATATGTCAAATCTTACCAAAGCCACAACGTTGGTGGAAAAGTGATGGAGCATGGTTTAGGAGAAATGTATCATGGAGGCTCCCTGTGTGAGCATGTATATGAAAAAGGCAGCAGTGGGCATGTAAGGGGTAGTCTGTTTCAGGTCTAGGGACAGTTTGTTATATTTTTGGATCTTTTGCTTGTGGGTTTGCTTGTGGGTTGAGTCTTTAGATCTTGCAGCCTTCTAGGCTTTAAGTGCTTGGAATTCACATATTCGATGTTCTTTTATGAGGGGTAGTCAGGTACGTTGTTTTTGGGAAACCGTGGGGTACAGTTTCTTGACAGCATAAGTGCAGTAGTGCCTAGAGAGTGAGCGGGCACGTTGCGGCGCGGCGCCGCCCGGGCACGTTTCTCAGGTGGAGCTGTTGAGCAGGTGAGGTAAAGGAGCTGGGAACAGAGAGTTATTGCACAACTGTATGTTCCATCAGTAGTAGTCAGCGTTGTGGAGTTGGTGGGTATTAGGGCTGGCATGCTAGTGAATGCTGGTTCTCTGCGTTTACTGATGGGGATGAGCCTGTTTAAACTAATTCTAGTTGAGAAAGTTTCAGTTACTAGCTTGGTGATATTGTAAATCCCTTATTAAAACCTGCAGAAAAAGCAAAAGGGGATTCGTGCTTCTAGAATCACCAGAGATATCTTGTCTGCTCTCTGCATGCTTTTGAGATAAAGTTGATTTTAAAAAAGAAATAAAAAACAACAGCTGCTTTTCGTGCTCTCTTCCTACTTTGTTGTGCTTTGCCCCTCCCCTTTCCCAGCTGGTTTGGTTTGGGTGCTGGGCGGGGCCAGAAGGTATATGAGCCCCAGGCATGGCATCAGAGAGCTCCCTCTGCCTGGGCTGCTCTTTGGGGTCAGTGCTTTGTTTTTCCTTCAGTCAGTTGCAGGGTTCTTTAGGCAGGCTGGAGTCTATGAATTTCTGGATTTCTAAGTGGTTGGAATTCTAGATTTCTAAGTGCTTGAAATAGAGGGGTATTTAGTAGAGGCTGCTGGCTCACTTTTTTTTTGGGATGGTGGCATATGCTCCTGTTTTTGAGCTATATTTTAATCTCTAGAGGTATAAAACCACTTGTTTTAGTCCTCTGGAGAGTTACCCCCGCTTGATTACATGCTACATATGGCTTGACAGTGTAGATGCAGCATTACCAAGAGACTGAGCACAGTTGTATCAGAGTCACCTTTTTCATCTGCAAAGGGTAAGTCTGTGATTACCCCTGCCAGGGCTGCTGTGTGTGCATGTCTTTTTGGCATGTGTGTGTGCATGTCTTTTTGGTGTGTTGTGTGGCCCGGGCAGAGTTTGCAGTGGCACTGTGAGCAAAGAATCTCAGTTAGAGCTGGTGAGCAGCTGAAGTAACAGAGCTGGGAAGAGAGAGGTATTGCAGCAGGTACGCTGTGGCTATGAGGTGCCTCAGAGTGTGCTTTTCTCTTGTCTTTGCAGGTGCTTTGTGCAGTCATGGACAGGGAAGGGAAATCTTCATGTTATGAAGCTCTGAGGGAAGGTGAGCGTTGTCAGCCTGGTCATCCCTTATCCAAAGTGAAGGAAAGATTGTTTGGTGTTTGATTGCTTTGGCGTATAATCTGTTCTGCAGCTAGATGTTTCTTTCTACGTAAAAAAATGTTTGAGCTATTTCCAGTTAAGCAAGTTCCATTTACTTGCTGGGGGCGGTATTGTCCTTTTAATATTCAAAGCTGCACCAAAAGCATGGGGATCATTCCTTCTAGAAACACCCCAGTTCTCTTGTCTGCAGTCTGCATGCTGTTGAGCTAAAGCAGATTTCAAAAAAAAAAAAAAAGAAAAACACACACACAAACAACAACAAAAAACACCATTGGGTGACTTCTTGTGAACGCAGTGATCATTTAATCCCTTTGTTTTCCCAGTTGGTGTGGATGATACTGGCTGCACTGTTGGAGTTTGGATTTGGAGAGGAACACATGAGCACAATCGTATGTAACATCAGAAGTAGTCAGCATTGTGGAGAAGGTGGGCATCATGGCCGGGGTGCTAGTGAATGCTGGTAGTCTGTTTTTGCAGCTGATGATGAGCCTGGCACTTGACTAAGATGACAATCGGTGCCTGTGCGTTTCTTGAGGCGGAGGAACTTTACCATCCAGCAACCTGAGAGCTAAGTTGGGGGGCACCTGGTATTTGCATATCTGGGGTGGCTAATGGGAGCTGGGAGTCAGAGCAGCGTGGAGCCAGCTGGCTGAATAGACTTGGTGCCACTGTGAGGGTAGTTCAGGCTGGGTCACGTTCAGGCTGCTTGTGGCTGGGTCACCAGGCTAATAGAAGCAGCGGGATTATTTTGTAGCGTGAGTGCGTGCGCCAGGCAGGACAGTTTCCTTCTGTTCGTCTGTCCTGTAGTGTTGCTTCTGCAATGTCTGTTCTGTGCTTCTTGGGTCTTGATATCCTCCTAGCTTTTTACACTGGACTGACTAGACATGCGACTTGATAGCGGTGCTGAAGGGCCTCAATGCTTGTTTTGTCATCATGACTCTGATCCAAGCACTTCTTGTGTTGCAGTTGCTGCTTGAAGTGCAGATCTGTTTCAGGTCTTGTGCATCGTATTCAGTTTGAGATCACATCTGTTTCCATCCTCACTCTTGCAGAAATCATCTGGGCTGCATCAGGAGCTCTTGCTTTGGAATTGATTTCCTAAGCGTCTTCTTAAGGGGTTTTCACTCCCCATCCTTCTGGTCTCTTGTCTTGAAGGCAGGCTTTTTAGGCCTCCATCATCCCAGTTCTGGCAGTTGCTTCCAGTCGCATGTTGTGACATTTGAGTCTCTGCTAGGGTCTGCTGCAGAGCACCTGTTCTGACTTGCTGTTGCCACAGGGCTTCCCTCGGGGGGGTTGCTTCTTCTTGTGCCTTGTGTTGTGTGTTTTGTTTGTAGTGTTTGTGGCGTGCCTGTGTGTATGTGTTTGGTCTGGAGCTGTCCTGCCTGGCAGTTAGTGATGATAGCTAATGTCCATGGGTGTACTAATACATTGTCCGGACTGTTTTGGCAAAGACATCCGGTCTGCCTCTGGGCATGTACTGAAGGGCAGCTGGCACAGTCATCTCTGTGGTGTTTGGCAGATTTGGGGGGGAGGAGAGTAGAGCTGCTTGCGAGCAGCTGCTCGCATAGCGCTTGAACGGTGTGCTTGAGGAGGTCTGTCGAATCTTGAAAGCTTACAGATATGGGGTTTTGAAATTCTTATTCTTATTTCTTTCCTCTCCCCAGTAGAGTGTAAAGCTTTGGAGGAACCTGTCACAGGAAAGAGCTCCTTCTGGAACTGTCCAGCACTTGGTAGGCAACTCAGTGACTGGCTTGATCCCCTTTCCAGGTGCTGAGGCAAGGGGGCTGCTGTTTTGAAACGATAATATTGTAAATGGGGTTCCTTTGTGTTGTTGAGGGATGGGTGCTAATGCTGGCAGCTGAATGATTATCTTGTGACTGTGTTTTCCTTTGTTCAGGCTGAAATGCAGTGTGTAGTCCAGAACGTCATGACCCGAGGTGCCTCTGGAGTGAGTGGTGCGTGATGAGCAGAGGTAGCTGTTATTTTTGGGGTGCGGTTGTCACTGCAGTTATTTTCTTACATCCAATCGAGTAAAATTCCAGTTTCTCTTTTAGAGGTGCTATAAGTGGGTAAAGAGAACAGATGGAAGCATGTGCCATGTGGGGCAGGCAAGCGGCAGAGGTACAGGAGGGGATGAGAGTAACTGTCCTGAGGGTGCTGTGGCTTTTGCTGCTGCGATTGCTTTCTCTCCTGTTTATGAGGTGCCACAGACAAGGTGGGCTGAGATAGCCTTTAGAGTAGGAGGAAAGCAGGTCACTGGAATGCTGCGTGGTTCCTGAGAAAGGTGTTGTGTAGGGAAAAAGGTTGTCTGGTGTGGCAGTTCCTGATGTCGGTCATCTTTGGTAGGCAAAGAGGTGCCCGAAGCCCTGTCCTGTGTAGCCTGAGCACGCCTCGCTGAGGATGAAGCCTGCTTTCCAGCAGTTTGCAAAACTGTTGAGGCTGAAATGCTGCATCTGTGTTTGGGTTGGGGTTGCACCTTGGTGAGTGTAGCGATGGGTTTTAAGCTGGTGCAGTGGAGGGCCTGGCCCCAGTGTCCTGTAGCGTGTTTTGACCCATCAGCATAGCCTTTGGTTTTCAGATAGCCTACTGAAGTAAGTGATTTTTCCTGTGAATGGAATGGAATTGATTTTGTTGGTGTATAATCTGTTCTGCTCCTAGAGTTTTCTTTAAATGTAAATAAAAGTTTGAGCTAATTCCAGCTGAAAAAGCTTCAGTTACTTGCTTGGTGGTATTGTCCTTTTAATATTAAAAGCTGTAGTAAAAGCATGGGGATTGTTGCTTCTAGAAACACCCCAGTTGTCTTGTCTGCAGTCTGCATGCTGTTGAGCTAAGCCTTATAAATAAGTAAATAAACCACAGCTGCTGCTCCTCCTCTTTCTACTTTCTTGTGCTTTGCCCCTCCCCTTTCCCAGGTGATTCCTTCAGTCAGTTGCAGGGTTCTTTAGGCAGGCTGGAGTCTATGGATTTCTGGATTTCTAAGTGCTTGGAATTCACTTAATAGAGGGATATTTAGTAGAGGCTGCTGGCTCACTGTTTTTTGGGATGGTGGCATACGCTCCTGTGTTTGAGCTATTTTTTAATCTCTAGATGAACCAACCCACTTGTGTAACTCTCCAAAGGACTAAAACCAGCTTGATTACATGCTACAAGGGGCTTGACCACATTGGTACAGTATTACCAAGAGACTGAGCAGGGTCACCTACTTCATCTGCAAAGTGTAAGTTTGTGATTACCCCTGTTGGAGCTGCTATGCATTCATGGCCATTTGGCATTTGTGGACTGCAGGGTGGATTTTTTATTTGTCTAGCTCTGGTCTCTGTGTTTGAGTTCTTATCAAGGAGCTGTACTGTTTGTGTGTCCATCGTAGATGTGACCTTCTCTCTCTATTTTTTGTAGCCCAGGGCATAGGCACGGAAACTTGAACGAAGCATGAGAGTGAGTGGACAGCAGTGGGGTCCCCAAGTTGTTCGGTGGACTGTGTTAGTCTGCTTCACCTGTCAGGCCGGCTTTGCAAGCGCCTTGCGACAGCAGCGTACGTCTCCTGCCACATTTCTGAGACCTGCCAGACATCAGCAGTTCCAGTTCCTGAAATGCTGGAGCTGCTCGGGGCACAAGAGGAGCAGGGAGCATGATGCATCTCCTTGAGATGTTAGGTGAGCGAAGCGGTCGTACTGGGTTGGGGTACGTGGCTTTTGGGCTTCTTGGCTGTTGCAGTAGGGGAGGAAGGAAGAGGAGTGGGTATAGACTGTTTTGTGGATTGTCACGTTTGTCTGTTCTTTCTCCTTGGTCTAAGCCCTATGACTTTGGCTCGGCACACTGAATGGAAGCGCTAAGTCTGGATCGGGAAGGTGAGTGGAGAAAAGGTGGAAAACAGGTATTGTTTTTGGTGTTGTAGTCTATTGGTGCGCCTCTGGGTGACTCCTCTTTTGCAGGGACGAAGAAGGTACTGGGAACATCCTAGCTGGCCTTTGTGGTCCATGTTGACGGTGGATTCTGAGCCCTGAGAATTAAGTCCAGGGGCAAATATTGTATGTTGGGGAGTGGTTGGCAGAGGGAGGCGGGGAGTTTTCTAGAGGGTATCTATCTGGTTTCAGAAGCGGAGCAGGTCAGTTGACTACGACTGTTTCTGAGGAGGTTGTTTTACTGGAAGAAATTTGGCTGGTGTGCTGGTGCCTGATGGCACTTTATTTCTGCAGGTGAAGAAGAGCCTGGTGCCTGAGGCAGTGTCCTGGCTAGCGTTTGTGTTCCTTGGTGAAGATGGAACCTGCCTCCCAGCATTCCCAAGCTAAGTTGGGGGGCAAGTGCTATGTTTGAGTTGGGGTTGTGAATGCACCCATAGGGCGAGGGTCTGTGCTTCTAAGTCATTGCTTTGGATGGGGCCTTTCAGGATCGATCAGGTCAGGCAGAGAGATTATGTGTGGGGAGTTCTGTCACGTACAGCGTGAACACATGCCAGGCAGGGCAGTCCCAGTTTGTCATCTGTGTTCTGTGTTGTCTGTGCTGTACTGTGCTGTTGCTCTTGGTGCTTGGCAGGCCCTGGGGAAGCCATCCTGAGGGTACTGAACACTTATCAGCATTATTCTGATGATGTCGTTCAATTGGGAGCTGAGCACCTCTCATCTTGCAGTGGGAGCTTAAAGGAATCACTTCTGTGTGTGTAATACTTTTTTGTATCAAACGTTTCTTGATATGATCAACATATGTTACATGCTCCTCAGGTCTTGATATCCGCATTTCCTTCTTCCACTGGACAGATTAGACGGGCAACTTGGTAGCCACACCAAAGTTCCTAAATGCTTGTTTCATCATCGTAGGGCTGATGCGAGCACTTGTCTTGCAGTCGCTGCTTGAAGTGCAGATATGTTTCAGGTCTTGTGCATTGTATTCTGTTTGAGATCACATCTATTTCCATCCTCACTCTTGAAGAAGTCATCTGGGCCGCATCAGGAGCTCTTGCTTTGGAATTGATTTCCTAAGTGTCTTCTTCAGGGGTTTTCACTCCCCATCCTTCTGGTCTCTTGTCTTGAAGGCAGGCTTTTTAGGCCTCCATCATCCCAGTTCTGGCAGTTGCTTCCAGTCTCCTGTCATGATATTTGAGTCTCTCCTTGGGTCTGCTACAGAGCACCTGTTCTGACTTGCTGTTGCCATAGGGCTTCCCTCTGGGGGTCACTTTTTCTTGTGCATTGTGTTGTGTGTTTTGTTTGTAGTGTTTGTGGCGTGCCTGTGTGTATGTGTTTGGTCTGGAGCTGTCCTGCCTGGCAGTTAGTGATTAACGTGGTAGTGCATCGGTGTACTAATACATTGTCCGGGCTGTTTTGGCAAAGACATCCGGTCTGACACTGGGCTACTGAAGGGCAGCTGGCACAATATATCTGTTTGCGAGTAACTGCCCGCGTACCTCTCTTTGTTTAGTAAATTGTAAACTGTAATTGCAATCGAATTTGGGACCCAGTCGTGTATGACAACTGGGGGATCGTCCGGGAGGGCTTTGGTTCCTGAATTCTTACTTGATCTAGGAGAGGCGCCCCACCATGTGGTGGCTGCTGTTCGAGTCGGGTCGGGACTAATGGCATCTTGAACCTGAATAAAGGTAAGCAAAGGTTTTGATTTTTCTTCAGCTCCCTTGCTGGTTGCAGCACTCTATTTTGCCTGTAATTCTGCGTGTGAAGATCCAAATGAAGACAACATAGTCGTAAGCGTTTAAAGCATATACTGTTCTGTTGGGTGGGATTTGGTTGCCTGTGTAAGAGTGTGACTGAGATGGAATTTAGTTCCAAAGCGATTGTGGAGGTCTTCTAACCGCGGTTCCAATCTCCCGCGAGGGACTTGGCCAGTGAAGGACCGAAGCGATTCCTATAGGATTTGTGGGTGCGTGATAGATCTTAAACCCTCTGTAAGACACTCTTACTAATGTAACCAAGGGCTGTGGGAATTGCCACAGTAAAATTCCTAGATGGGTCAGACAAAATCGAAGACCAGGGACCAGAAGAAAGGGAGCAAATTACCAGACATACCACCAGAAAGTCCATTAGGAATAACGGTTAGAAATTGGAACGATAGAGGCCCCAGAAAAGGAAAAAGTAAATAAAAAACAGTCCAGTATTGTGTGATAGAACGGCCAAAGGAGCCTTTAAGATCACGTCTTTCGGTCTGTTTTTTTGATCCTTTGAAGACTGGATTTGTCACGCCTGAAATACACATGTTAATTCGAAGGAACCTTTTTGCCAGGAAGAAAGCGATTATGCAGGATTATGGATCAGGAGGACTTCATGTCCTTTTCCAGCCTTAGTATTTACACTAAAAGCAGATAAGAAATTTGAAGAACAGGAAAAAGAAAAAGATAATAAACGGGAGCCGTTGGATAACCTACCATCTCCATATCCTAACAATCCACCTCCGGTGGCTGTGGTATCTCTAGCAGTACCACCGTTGCCCCTGCTTCCACCACCATCAGCACCAGAATGAGACCGACCTCCGGCTGCATGCATGAGAAGTAGGACTGCCATATCTGAGAGAGCTCCTCTATATCCCTTAAGGGAGGTAACTGGTGTATAACTGGGTTGGAGTTTTAACAGTTAGGGTTTTAAGGGTTTCAGGGTTATCGTGTTAGGGTTTTAGAGTTTTTTGGGTTGTAGTGTTGATAGGCTTTTTAGTGTTAGGGTCCTAGGGTTTTATTTTTGGTCAGTTATTCAGGGTTTTAAGATTATTATTTTTTTTTTTTTTCAGGTTAGGTTCTCCAGGGTTAGGGTTTTGAGTGTCCTAATTTTTTGGGCTAGGGTTTTGAGCATCCTACTGATTTGGGTTGGCTTTGGGTTTTGAGCGTCTTAATTTTGGGGTTAGGGCTTCAAGCGTTCTAATTTTGTTGTTTAGGGCTTTGAGAATCCTAATGTTTTGGGTTTGGGTTTTGAGCGTCTTAAGTGTTTGGGTTTGGGCTTTTAGGCATAGGACTTCAGGGGTTTAGTGTGGTAAATAGTTTGGGTTATGCCTGTAGGGGTTTTGAGGATTTTTAGTGTTAGGGCTTGTGGCTTTTTTGAAAGGCCGGTAAGTGCTTGGGTTACAGTGAGTGCTGGTAAAAGGTATTTCTCGAACACTCGGCCTGTGATTGGTCAGGCCAGCTGCCTGGGGAATGCTGGTAGGCGTAGTTTTCCGGCACTGGGTATCCGGGAGGCCATGTTTGGTGCCCATAGCATGCCGGGAGATGTAGTTCTAGGAAACTGGGGTTAGGGGTTGGGGTTGGGGTTAGGGTTAGATCCGGGTTAGGGTTGGGGTCAGGGGTGCAGGGCTCTGTGCAGCAGTTATTTTTCATTCTAAATCAGGGGAGTCGGTCAGGATGGCCTCATCCTTCAGCATCCTACTATCAGTTAACCATTTTTCAGCCTTCTGCTGGAGTACTCCCCTAACATTATGTGGAGTATGTATCTTCAGAGGTGCCCTACAAGTGACTTTTCTAGCTTCCTCAATCAGTAAGGCAGTAGCCACAATTGCCTGGAAGCACACTGGCCACCCCCTCCTCACAGGGTCTAAGAGTTTGGAACAATATCCCACAGGTTTCTTGATTCCTGCCCATTCTTGAGTTAGCTGTAATTGCAACTAACATATGCAGTTTGGTTAGAAACATTTACAAATAAATAAAAGGGTCTTTGTAAATCTGGGAGGCTCAGCACTGGAGCTTCTATTAACGTTTTCTTGATCAACCTCAACTTTTCCTCATCTTCCTCGTTCCACTTGATTTTTTCTCCAGTCAATTTTTCATATAAAAACTTTGCCTTTTCACTAAACCCTTCAATCCAGGGTCTACAATATCCCAAGAGCCCGAGCAGTTGCCTCACTTCCTTCTTCGTTTTGGGTGATGATAGGGCTAAAATCCCAGATACCCTGTCAGCATCCGATTTTTTCTTTCCTTGGCTAAGCCCATGTCCTAAGTACCTTACTTCTTTTTCCACGAATTGTAATTTAGATTTTGAGCCCTTCAGCCCTTTTTCCCTAAGAAGTTAAGTAATTCGATAGTGGTTCTCCGTGTCTCTTTTTCAGTCTCCCCAGCTATTAATAGGTCATCCACATATTGCAACAATTTCACTTCCCCCTTTACCTCAAAAAGTTGTAATAATTTTTCTAAAGTTTGGCCAAATAAATGTGGGGATTCAGTAAATCCCTGAGGAAGTACAGTCCATCTAAGCTGTTGCCGCCTTCCTGTTTCGGGGTCTTCCCATTCAAAGGCGAAGTAATTCCAAGACCCTTCACTTAATGGGCAGGCCCAGAAAACATCCTTCAAATCTATTACACTATACCATTTATGCAGAGGTGTTAGGTGGTTTAATAAAGTGTATGGGTTAGCTGCCACTGGAAATTTGGTTATGGTTCGCTGATTCACAGCCCTAAGATCCTGAACCAACCTGTATGATCCATCAGCCTTTTTTACTGGCAAAATGGGGGCATTATGTGGGGACATACATGGTTCCAGCATCCCCTTTTGGAGCAACCTGTCTATAACTGGTGTTATAAATGGCTAAATCCCAAAATAGGATAATAATCAACGTTTACAATTTATTAAAGGAATAGAGGTAAGCAAACAGCACTGGGTGTGCCGGGAGTCTCCGCTCCACCTAGACGCACACCCGTTACATCAAGATGATGATTTTATTTTGCTCCTAGACTAATACATATTCATTACTACTTCTAAAAAAAGCAGGGTTATTATAATTAGTTCCAGAATCTGAACCCCCCTACTGGAGCATGCGTATCAGTCTCTGGTGGTCCTTCTGGGGGTCTCCCATGCTGAAGGCTCATAGTCTTCCTCTCAGGCTTTTTTTCTTGTCCTTCTTCTTTGTACTTCTTGGGTGCATGTCAAAAGCTTGCACAGCGTTCCCTGCAAGCTTTGTCTTTTAGCCGTCCTTCAGCTTTTCCCTTCTCCTTCATCTCCTGGCCAGATATCAGGGGCTTGCATAGTGTCCCATGCAAAAGTCATAATAGTTAGCAGTTGTTCTGAAACCCCCGGATATCAGAGACTTCAAGGAAAAAACTTACGAATACATTTTCCTTCAAGCTCTCTATTGACAAGAATTGTTAAAACATTCCTCACAATCCCTTATCTTCTTTTTAATATCCTCAATTTGTGTCTCTTTTTCAGCCTTTTCCATTAATAACTGGATTTCATCAGTCCGTTCTCGGAGGGTCCAGTTCTTAAGCATCGTAACTGACATATCCCCTTCCTTTTTTAATGAAGTCATTACAAACATACTATTTATTATCCGGTGTATCAATAATGTAAAGCAAGGTATCATACAAAGTATGAATAATAACATCATTACACCACATAAAAATAAAAATAACATCCTTTTAACCCATGGTCCACCAGGCAGCCATGAAAATAAATCCCTATCCATACCCTTCCAAGTTTGTGCTGGGACGTGGGCTCATTTCTAATTTCTTTTGTTATCTGTTTAACCACTTTCCCATTATCGTCAACTTGTAAGCAACAATTAGAATCATTTAGTTTCCCCCACACCCCCCCCTCTTCTGCTAGTAAATAGTCTAAAACCATTCTATGTGGAAAGATAGCATTCCTCATCTGGGTGGACTGATCAGCTAAAAGATCCAAAGCCGTCGCTGTTTGGTTATTATTTCGAGGACAGCTTGTAACCTAATTATTCTATTCAAATTATAAATAGGTTCTCGGGCTCCAGATATTATCTCGTTTGGGTTCCAGGTAGCTGGTCCATAATACTGTATGATTCTTTCAGGGGGCCATTCATTTTCTCTCCCTTGTTGAGCACTACCTCCGGCTAAGGAAGCATCAATAGATCGTTTTTCTCTATTCAGATCATCATATAATTTTATTCCTAAATGATTTCCTTGTATTTGTGACAATAAAAAGAACAAGGGTCTTATGTAGCCCACGTAGCATATTCCTGACCAGTCCTTTGGTAGCCTTTTGTAGGCCTGTTTGCCACACACCCAATAATGTCCCTTTAGAGCCCACGTCCCATTTGGAAAAGGACGGTCCCATTCTCTTTTATTCCTTGGGGTGTGAAAATACAAAGGGTTTTCGTTACCAAGTGGTCCTGTTACAATGTTTGCCCCATTAGTACTTGTATATATACACCTCCAAGCTCCCGCACTAGATTCCCACTCACAATTACAACTAAGTTCTCCTTCACGACTTGTCATACCACGAGCTGACCAGAAATGTTTAAAGAACACTTGTGTCCCATTCTCATCGTGCCGCCTCCAGCAGTAGACTCTTACCACATGCTGCTCCCTAGTGGTGTTATCACGCTGACAACTAGGGATTTGAACGTCAAATTGTCCCTTTGATTGTGCTCTTACCATGGCTTCACATCCAGGTCCAAAAAATTTCTTATATGAGCATTTCAGCCAAGTCCCATTTTTCAGCTGGACATGTGTAGCATTCCATTTTCCTTTACTTGATGTACAGTTTATAGGTCCACATTCAGGATCAGTACAATCATATCCGGGAGAGAGAGTCCATTTACAAAAGCTTTTTCCCACCTTTACTGTTCCTGTTCTGGTTAAACAGTATATACCCTGCTCTGACAAGTGCAATTGCCATGGGCCTTCTTCCTCTTTCCAGAATTGTGTACCATTATGAACTTCACTCAAATTACTAACCCATCACTTAGGTTCAACCGGGCCAGCTACCCAGGGCCAACTTTCAGTTCCCTGTGGTCCCCCACAAACCCAGCAATTGCTAAGGTTAAAAGCCTTGGCCACTTCTTCCCCCAGAATGAACAAGTTATTCCCGTGGCTTAATTGCCCCTGTAAAAATAGTACCAGGAAGTATAACATCCTTCTGCGTCATCCAGGGGTTATCGTGGGGGTGTGAGAAATGCCTCCAATCAAGGGGTTGGGCCCACTTCAAGGATCTATTTGAGCTTGGGTTACTGTTCAGCCTTTGAGGGTGATCCAGCTCCTGGAAAACTAATTACAATAGGTTAAAAAATAATAATAATAATCATATTTATTATATAAATATATTTTTGTTTGCTTGTTTGTTTCTTTTTCCTGGGACAACCTGGCTTTAGTGTGGGCAAAGTCCGGTTGAGGCCCTCCCACTCGGCAGTCAATACCCGTAGGGGTTGCCTCCCTTGGTAGACTATACACACCACAGTGGAGGGTCCTGCCCCGGTCTTCCCTTCTCCCTTTCTTCCCTTCAGGCTTGTCCCCTTCTTCTGGCATTCTTAATTTATGCAGAGCCTTATTGCCAGAACATTAGTTCTTTTTTAGCTTTAATTTCAGTTCCCCAGGAGCAGACTCAACCCTCCAAGTTCGGGTATTTATTGGTCCTTTTACTCTAGATGCATGGGTCCAACCCCTTTCTGCTGTTCTCACAGCTGTTTCAGTGGTAAGTAAAACAAGGTATGGTCCCTTCCACCGGGCGTGTAATGATTCTTCCCTCCAAGTTTTTATTAAGACCTTGTCCCCTGGTTGTATTTGATGAATAGCAAACCCTAAAGGTGGTGTCTGAGCCATTCTTCCAATTTCTCTTAGCTCTTGCAATCTTTTCCCAATAGTAATTGCATATTTCTGGATACTACAATCCTGAACTACATTGTTTCCCAGAGGCATTCCCTGTGAATAAGGCATACCATATAACATTTCATATGGTGATAATCCAGTCTCACTGTGTGGTTTAGTTCTTATGTTTAGAAGTGCCAATGGTAAGCATTTTGTCCAGGGCATTTGTGTCTCAATCATTAATTTAGCCAATTGTTGTTTCATTGTTTGATTCATTCTCTCTACTTTTCCTGAGCTTTGTGGGTGCCATGGAGTATGATATTCCCATGGATTACCTAATGATTGACACAATAATCTTATTATTTTAGAAGTAAAGTGTGTGCCCTGATCAGAATCAATGTACTGGATTATCCCATATCTAGGTATCAGGTGTTCTAATAAATTTTTTGCCACCATTTGTGCCGTAGCTGGTGCTACGGGATAAGCTTCTACCCATTGTATTAAATGATCTACTATTACCAATAAATACGTTATCCTCCCTACCTTGGGCAATTCAGTGAAATCAACTTGTACTTTCTCAAAAGGCCTATAAGCTGTTTTTCTTCCTCCCGCGGCTGCTTGTCAAAACACTTTCTTATTTATCTTCTGACAAGTTAAACAACCTTGTGTGATTTGCTTTGCTATTTCAAAAACCCCTATGCAACCAAATTGTTGAAGTAAGTGATTACTTAATGCTTTTGTACCCCAATGTGTTTGTGTATGCAAACGTTCCAATCTTTGCCTTGCATAAGCTTGTGGTAATATCTCTTGCCCGTCTGGCAATGTCCATTTTCCTTGTTCTAATCTAGCACCTGTCTTCTCCAGTTTTGTCTGTTCTTCAGGAGTAAACTTTTTTTCTTCTCCCTCTCGTCTTTCTTCCTCCTGTACTGTATTAATTTTAGCAGCCTGAGTTCTCAAGGCTGCTTCCTGAGCTTCTTTATCTGCTAGATTGTTCCCTCTGGTGTGGTAATCTAATCCTCTTTGGTGTCCTTTTACATGTACCACTGCTATTTCTTTTGGTTCTCTTAATGCCCTTAAATTTTTTATTATTAATTCTTGATGTATAAGATTCCTCCCTTGAGTAGTAACGAAACCTCTTTCTTCACAAATTTTTCCGAAGGTATGAACCACCCCACATGCATATTTAGAATCTGTATATATAGTTCCACTTTTCCCCTTTAATAGTTCCACGGCCCTATATAGGACATACAGCTCACGAGCCTGAGCTGACCATGATAGACTCAAGGGTCCTGATTCCACAGGTTCCAGGTGCTTATTAATTATTGCATATCCTGATTTTCTTTTTCCCTCCACTACTCAGGAGGAGCCATCTATGAACAGTGCTTCTCCCTTCTCTAATTCAGTATCTCTTAAATCGGGTCTTCCTTTAGTCTGGGTCTCAATTATCTCTAAACAGTTATGTTGTAATTCCTCTGATGGTTTTCTGAACAAAAATTGTGCTGGACTCTGAGCAGAGCTTACCCTTAGTTCTAAGTCAGGGGAGTCAATTAGTATAGCTTCATACTTTAGGATCTGGCTGTCTGTTAACCATTTCTCTGCTTTCTGTTGTAAGACACTTCTGACGTTGTGTGGAGTATACACTTTTAAGGGAGCATTACAAGTGATCTTTCTAACTTCCTCTATTAATAATGCCGTAGCGACCAAAGCTTGGAGACAAGCAGGCCACCCTCTACTTACTGGACCAAGTAACTTAGAACAATACCCCATGGATTTCTTAATTCCTGCCCAGTCTTGAGTACGAACTCCATATGCCGCCTGGTTTGATGTGTTCACAAAGGGATAAAAAGGTTTTTCCAGATCCAGAAGGCTCAACACAGGTGCTTGTATTAATGCCTCTTTTATTTCTTCAAATTGTTGATTATCTTCTGCAGACCGCTTAAGTTGGTTCTTAATTAATTTCTCATATAAGAATTTAACTTTTTCACTGTAGCTTTCAAGCCATGGTCTACAGTATCCTAATAATCCCAATATTTGCTGGATTTCCCTTTTAGTTTGTGGGGGTCTTAAGGATAGGATCCCAGATACCCTGTCAGGATCTAACTTCTTTTTTCCCTTACTTAACCAATGTCCTAAGTATTTTATTTCCTGTTCCACAAATTGTAATTTTGATCGAGACACCTTGAATCCCTTTTCTCCCAGGAAACTGAACAATTTAATAGGAGCTTCTCGGGTTCCCTCTTCAGTTTCTCCTGCTACTAATAGATCATCCACATACTGCAATAATTTTACCTCCCTGGGTAATGCAAAATCTTGTAAAACTTTTTCTAAAGTTGGTCCAAATAGATTTGGTGACTGTAAACCCCTGTGGTAGCACGGTCCACCTTAATTGTTGTTTCCGTCCCGTTTCAGGGTCCTCCCACTCAAAAGCAAAATAATCTCTGGATTTTTCATCCAGAGGGCAGGCCCAAAAGGCATCTTTCAGATCTATTACACTATACCAAGTATGTTTGGGAGAGATATGACTTAGTAAAGTATAAGGTTTTGCCACCACAAGGAATTTAGTGACTGTTCGCTGATTTACAGCTCTCAGGTCCTGTATGACCCATCCGATTTCTTTACAGGGAGGATGGGTGTATTATGAGGTGACATACACGGTTCTAGAGTTCCTTTTTCCAGAAGTCTATGGGTTTTAATCCCTTTCGACCCTCCATTGGTATAGGGTATTGTTTAATTCTAATTGGACGATGTGGATCCATTATTTGAACATTTATGGGGTCCATTTCTATTTTTCCAATTTCCCCTTCCTTATAGCACACTGAAGGGTTAATGAATTCTTCGTCTTTTTGTGTCAAAGTGTATAATTTAATCTGCAATTTATCCCCTTGGCTTTGAATGCTTAAGTTTAATTTTAAAATCAAATCCCTTCCTAGTAAATTGTACTCCGTTTCAGCGAGCAAAAGTAAATCATTAAGACAGATTTTTTTATCTGTTTCTGTCTCTACATCTTTCAAAACAGGTACCTTAAAGGGCTCTCCTTTTGCCCCTATTACAGACATGCAACTCTTCCCTTCTTCTATTCCTTTTGGAAGTTTTTGAATAGTGGATTTTTCAGCCCCTGTGTCTACTGAAAATAAGACTTCCTCTTTATGGGGACCAATTAATAGTTTTATCAACGGCTCTGTTGATGTTGAAGTCCCCAGAAGATATAGCCCCCGACACCCCTATTCTTCTTTGAATATTTTCTCATCTTGTTCCCGCTTATGATATTTCCTCTGAACGTGTCTCTTCTTGTTGCAATAGTAACAGACGGGAATTGTCGATTTCCCTCGAAAAGGCTGACCCCTAGGGTTTTTTTCTATTACTTTTTTTCTCCTCTCCCCGGACAAGGTCTTGTGGAATGAGGTTAAGCCACGAAAGACTGTATGAACTTGGAAGTGATGGGAAAACTTACAGTTTTTAAGAAGAATGTTAGTTGTGTTTAAGGCAGTAAATTAGATCATCCTCGTAGGAGCTTTCTAAACAGATCAGAAGAGGGCAAGAGTGTACTTAAGGACCGAAAAGGGTGTTGCAGTAGATAGCTGATGAGTTAGATTATGTGATAGAGCTCAGCTGCACACCTGCAAAGGAGCTCAGAGAGACAGTGAGAGGAGGCTGAGCCCCAGAAAATACTTTGCTCCTCCCTTCAGAGGCCCAGAGGAGCAGAGAGATGCACAGTGGCAGGTGGGAACCCGAGGGAAGTTCTTCAGAGGAAGAATGGCTGGGCCATGGACTAGTAAGGGAGAAGCAGAGTTGACTCCTTTGGAGGTTTAGTTAGGAAAACATTAGCTCAAAGTCTTAATAAGAGTAGCTTGAATACAAGGCGGGCGCCAGTCTAGAGGGAGAAGCTTGGTTAAAGTGTGTGGGTTTCAGGGAGCTGTGCAGTAGAGACTTGTAGAGAGGAATTTTAAATAGCACGTTGAATGGGAAATGAGCCCGGGGCAATTAATTGATGATCAAAATGCAAACTACAATTTTAAATCAGGAAAGAGGTAGACTATACTTTTATAATGAAAAATACGCCAGAAAAGAGTGAGGAAAGTGTCAGTGTTGTTATAAAGGAAGTTACTGGAACAAAGGAAAGGGTTAGAGGAGCAATAAAGCAGAGAAATTCATGCTTTTGTGATAGAAGTGTTGGAACACCAAGGACTGGAGATGGTAGTGATCACAAACTCATTTCCCGATCGCTCAGTTTTCCGTGTGCTGTCTGTATACCCCATGGCACCTACCTCGCATTCAGAAAGCAATGCAACCTTTGGGGTTAAAAAATAAAAACCAGAGAGGGCAGTGCTTTCCAAGAAAAAAAGATAAGTCCTTGTGGCAAACAGGTAGGTGAACGGAGTATGTACGTTCCTTCCTCGGTGTCCTGCTGTTAATGTGAGAGGATATTCACCAGAACCCAGTAGATGATTGCACTCTGGTTCTTGCGTTTTTTACCATCTTTCATGAAACAACTTCAGGTTACTTGACAGAAGCTAATGGCCTAAGCTTATGTGCATTTGGCATTGTTTTCTCATTGGTGAGCTTCAAGCCTGTGTCTGGCCCATTATTGCTCACAGAATTTGTGGCAGAGCTAGACTTGGACTTAGATTACTATGCTTAGTCTTAGCACTCCAGATTATTAAAACCCTTTCCATTAAATACTTTCTCAAACTAAGAAGTGACTTTCTGAAATAGCTGTTTTCAGAAGATCTGCATCTTAGCTAAGCAATATGACAGAATTTTGCCTGTTGTTAAACACTGAGGCTGACGACAAGTCCATCAGCAGTTTCAGAGAGCACAGAACAATGTCCAGATGCATGCTCATCTGCTAGGATTTGTGATTTCTGAAACGTGACTTGCATAAATTCATCTTAAGGTTTTGCAGGATCCAGTGTGTCATTAAAATAATGCTAATACTAAAACTTACAGGCATCTGTGTAATGCATTTTGGATTTCATATAATTTGCAAAAGTACTTAACGATTCGGTGTCATTTTGTGGTACAGTACAAACATCAAGAGGAAGTGAGAACAAAGAAAATGGTGGTGAAGATGTTCCAAGGCGTTACAACCTTCGACAGAGTAAACCTGTTGACCGCTACCAAGCTCCTATGGAAAGTAGGTTGAACGCACAGTTTCTCTTAAAACCTTATTTCTTGCACATAAGTGAGATAGAATTTTTGAATGCAAAGACGTGTTTGCGCACACAGTTCTATTTCAGTTCTGTACCTTCATTCTGCACATGAACTTCCCTGTTTTTATCAGACACGTGTGTCCTGTGCACATTGTATTTCTTTGCTGTTTGGCATACTTAGTGCTATGTATCCTTGCTATAACAGTCATTAATCACACTTAATGGTCTTGCTCTTGTGATTTTCAGTTCACCTTTAAACAGGGCGTAGTTTTCCACTTGTACCATGCACTGATGAAAAGCAAAAACAGTTAAAAATTCTTCTGGAATTAGGGATGAGTGAAACACGTGACATTTTCTTTTTCTTTTGATATCCTCCTCTCTTAAATGTATCTGTATCATTACTCTAAATTCTTTCCTTTCAGTAAGACAAAGAGATCGAGAGAGGACTAACTCGGGCCAGCCGTGTTCTGTCAGACAGAAAGAGTCACTTGAAAATGCTGGGTCACAAAAATATAGAAGACGTGCCAGGTTGGTGTATGGCTAGTGATAGCTCTTACTTATCCGTAGAGCTGTCAGTCTCCTTACTGCATAATGCTTCAAAGGGTTTTCAGTTTAGTGGTAATTACAGAGTAAGTTTATGATCAGTACTTTGGTAGTCTGAGGATAGAGAGGAAAGAACTATTTGGAGGGGAGGAGGTGGATACTTTTAAGTTGGTTTCTTTTTTAAATCCAATATTTGTGGGTCGCTGATAAGATGATTATGGAGGTAGTGTCTGAGTTTCTGTAACTGAAATTCTTTGGTTCTGGAACTGAAGCCAGAATCCCCCCTTAAAAATCTTAGTCAGACTATTTAATCTTGAAGGATACAAAGGATTTTCTTAAAACCTGTCGTGGTTTAACCCGGCTGGCAGCTAAACACCACGCAGCCGTTCGCTCACCCTCCCCCCTCCCTCTCTGGGACGGGGGAGAGAAATGGAAAGTGAAGCCCGTGAGTTGAGATAAAGACAGTTTAATAAGACAGGACAGGAAAATAATAATAACAAAATAATAATAACAATAATAACAATAATGTTACAATGGTGATAATAGGAAAGTAATAATAATATGTACAAACAAGTGATGCACAATGCAATTGCTCACCACCCGCTGACCGATGCCCAGCTTAACCCCGAGCAGTCCGGCCCCCCCCCCCCGGCTAGCCACCCCTATATATTGTTTAGCATGACGTCAGATGGTATGGAATACCCCTTTGGCTAGTTTGGGTCACCTGTCCTGGGTCTGTCCCCTCCCAGCTCTTACTGCACCCCCAGCCTGCCTGTTGGCAGGACAGAGCAAAAGGCTGAGATGTCCTTGGCTTGGTATAAGCACTGCTCTGCAACAATTAAAACATCGGGGTGTTATCAGCACTCTTCTCATCCTAAGCCAAAACACAGCATTCCACCAGCTACTAGGAAGAAAATTAATTCTGTTCTAACTGAAACCAGGACATCTATCCACCCCTTATTCCATACCATTTATGTCATGCTCAGGTTACACTCTTTTCCATACATTCTAATTAGTCACCTACAGTAGTCATAGTAGTGATAACATACAGTATTATATAGTAATTAACAAGGTACAATTCAGTTCATGGGCTATTCTCACCCAGTATTAAATCTCCTTGAGGTACACACCGGACCTCTCCGTTCTTTTGCATCACCCACCAAGTATATCCAGGTCCCTGAGCGAAAACAATTCCACGAATAGGTTTGCCTTTTCCTGAGGCAGGAGTAGCCCAGACTGTTTTACCCAGCATATTTTTTACATGCACTACAGGAACTTTATCCCCATCTACAGTACGTAACAGGTTTGATTGGGCAGGTCCAGCTCGGTTGGCAGATCCCCTAGTATTGACTAACCAGGTGGCCTTTGCCAAATGCGTATCCCAATTTTTGAATGTTCCAGCGCCCATTGCTTTTAATGTAGTCTTTAACAGTCCGTTGTATCGTTCAACTTTCCCGGAGGCTGGTGCATGATAGGGGATGTGATACACCCACTCAATACCATGTTCTTTGGCCCAAGTGTCTATAAGGTTGTTTCGGAAATGAGTTCCATTGTCTGACTCTATTCTTTCTGGGGTACCATGTCGCCATAGGACTTGCTTTTCAAGGCCCAGGATAGTGTTCCGGGCGGTGGCATGAGGCACAGGATATGTTTCCAGCCATCCGGTGGTTGCTTCCACCATTGTAAGTACGTGGCGCTTGCCATTGCGAGTTTGAGGGAGTGTGATGTAATCAATCTGCCAGGCCTCTCCATATTTATATTTCAGCCATCGTCCTCCATACCAAAGAGGCTTTGACCGTTTGGCTTGCTTGATTGCAGCACATGTTTCACAGTCATGAATAACCTGTGCTATAGCGTCCATGGTCAGGTCCACCCCTCGATCACGAGCCCATCTGTATGTTGCATCTCTACCTTGATGGCCTGAGGTGTCATGGGCCCATCGAGCTATAAATAATTCACCTTTATGCTGCCAATCCAGGTCCACCTGAGCTACTTCAATCTTAGCAGCCTGATCCACCTGCTGGTTGTTTTGATGTTCTTCAGTAGCCCGATTCTTGGGCACATGAGCATCTACGTGGCGTACTTTCACAGCCAGGTTCTCTACCCGAGCAGCAATGTCTTGCCACAAAGCAGCAGCCCAGATGGGTTTGCCCCTACGCTGCCAGTTGTTTTGCTTCCATTGCTGTAACCATCCCCACAGGGCATTTGCTACCATCCATGAATCGGTGTAGAGATAGAGAACTGGCCATTTTTCTCGTTCAGCAATGTCTAAAGCCAGCTGAATGGCTTTCACTTCTGCAAACTGACTCGATTCACCTTCTCCCTCAGCAGCTTCTGCAACTCGTCGTGTAGGGCTCCATACAGCAGCCTTCCATCTCCGATGCTTCCCCACAATACGACAGGACCCATCAGTGAACAGGGCATATTTCTTTTCATTCTCTGGTAACTGGTTGTACAGTGGGGCTTCTTCAGCACGACCCACCTCCTCCTCGGATGATATCCCAAAGTATTTGCCTTCTGGCCAGTCCATAATCACTTCCAATATTCCTGGGCGACTGGGGTTTCCTATTCGAGCCCGCTGAGTAATCAGTGCAACCCACTTGCTCCACGTAGCATCAGTTGCATGATGCGTAGAAGGGACCCTTCCCTTGAACATCCAGCCTAGTACTGGCAATCGGGGTGCTAGGAGGAGCTGCGCTTCAGTACCGACCACCTCCGAAGCAGATCGAACTCCTTCATATGCTGCCAATATCTCCTTTTCAGTTGGAGTATAGCGGGCCTCAGATCCTCTGTATCCCCGACTCCAAAACCCCAGGGGCCGACCTCGAGTTTCCCCAGGTTCTTTCTGCCAGAGGCTCCAGGTGGGGCCGTTCTCCCCGGCTGCAGTGTAGAGCACATTCTTTACATCTGGTCCTGTTCGAACTGGCCCAAGGGCTACTGCATGGACTATTTCCTGCTTGATTTGTTCAAAGGCTTGTCGTTGTTCAGGGCCCCATTCAAACTCATTCTTCTTACGGGTTACTTGGTAGAGCGGGTTTACAATCAGACTGTAATTTGGGATGTGCATTCTCCAAAACCCCACAACACCTAGGAAAGTCTGTGTTTCTTTTTTGTTAGTTGGTGGAGACATAGCTGTTATTTTGTTGATCACATCCATTGGGATTTGACGACGTCCATCTTGCCATTTTATTCCTAAAAACTGGATCTCCCGTGCAGGTCCTTTGACTTTATTTTGTTTTATGGCAAAACCGGCTTTCAGAAGGATTTGGACTATTTTCTTCCCTTTCTCAAAAACTTCCTCTGCTGTGTCACCCCACACAATAATGTCATCGATGTACTGCAGGTGTTCAGGAGCTTCCCCCTGCTCTAGTGCAGACTGGATCAGCCCATGGCAAATGGTAGGGCTGTGTTTCCACCCCTGGGGCAGCCGATTCCAAGTATATTGAACTCCCCTCCAAGTGAAGGCAAATTGTGGCCTGCACTCTGCTGCTAGAGGGATGGAGAAAAATGCATTAGCGATATCAATTGTGGCGTACCACTTGGCTGCCTTCGATTCAAGTTCATACTGAAGTTCCAGCATGTCCGGCACTGCAGCACTCAGTGGTGGCGTCACTTCGTTCAGGCCACGATAGTCCACTGTTAGTCTCCACTCGCCATTAGACTTTCGCACTGGCCATATGGGACTATTGAAAGGTGAATGAGTCTTGCTGATCACTCCTTGGCTCTCCAACTGACGAATTAGCTTATGTATGGGAATCAGGGAGTCTCGGTTAGTGCGATATTGCCGCCGGTGCACAGTTGTGGTAGCGATTGGCACTTGCTGTTCTTCGACCCTCAGCAACCCCACAACAGAGGGGTCCTCTGAGAGACCAGGCAAGGTAGATAATTGTTTAATGCCTTCTGTCTCTAAGGCAGCTATACCAAAAGCCCACCGGAACCCTTTTGGGTCCTTGCAATACCCTCTTCTAAGATAGTCTATGCCAAGGATACATGGAGCATCCGGACCAGTTACAATGCGGTGCTTTTCCCACTCATTCCCAGTCAGACTCACTTCAGCCTCCAATACAGTCAACTGCTGAGATCCGCCTGTCACTCCACAAATATAGATGGGCTCTGGTCCTTTATATCTCGATGGCATTATAGTACATTGTGCACCGGTATCTACTAAAGCCTTATACTTCTGTGCGTCTGACGTGCCAGGCCATCGAATCCACACAGTCCAATAAACTCGATTGTCCCTTTCCTCCCCCTGGCTGGAGGCAGGGCTCCCCTAATCCTGGTCAGAATCTTCTTCATTTCTGTGTTTGAAGGACTGTCTGCTGGAAGTTGGAGCAGCAAACTTTTCAGAGAATCCCTTTTTCTTGATTGTTTTCTTTTGCAACTCACGTACCCGTGCCTCTAGGGTCGCAGTAGATTTTCCATCCCATTTTCTCATGTCCTCTCCGTGGTCTCGTAAGTAAAACCACAGGGTGGCACGGGGTGAGTACCCACCATATCGTCTTCCTTGTGTGGATGAACGCCTACCCCTGATAGCTGAGACACTGCTCTGTACAGGTATGGAGGAGAATAATCTCTCTTCAAGTTGGTGAACCTTTTCAGAAAGTTTCTCCACAGTGTTCTCTTTTGGTCGGTGGACACTGGTTGGTTCAGGTGGGGAGGATGATAGATTCTCTTCAAGTTGGTGAACCTTTTCAGAAAGTTTCTCCACAGCTGAGACGCAGGCCTGTAAGGAAGAGGAGAGACTTTCTTCGTACTGCCGGAGTTGTTTAGCCACTTCATCCACTGTGGGTTCCTCATCCTCTTTCCAGGCCATTATTGCCAATGAGCTGGCATATGATGATGGTGCACTCCGTACAAACTTCCTCCACATGGGTCGTGTACACCTGACTTCATCTGGATCTTTGGATGTTTGTCTGAGGTCTGGATCCTCATAAATCACTTCCCGTACGGCTAATTCCCTCAGGTACTGGATTCCCTTCTCCATAGTGGTCCACTTGCCTGGTAGACATAAAAGTTCTTCCTTGAAGGGATACCTTTCCCTCACAGCTGAGAGGAGACGCCTCCAGAGGCTGTGAGATTGTGCTCCATCTGCAATTGCTTTGTCAATGCCTGTGTCTCTAGCAAGGGATCCCAGTCGCTTGGCTTCCCTGCCGTCTAATTCCACACAATTGGCTCCAGAGTCCCAGCATCGGAGCAGCCAGGTGACAAGCTGCTCACCTATACAGCGACCAAAATCTTTTCGCACATCTCGTAACTCATGCTCGTTTAGGCTTCGGGTAGTTACTGTTGATTTTTCGGCATCCTCATCTTCCTCCTCCTGAACCCTTGATGGCCCAGCGTCGTCGTCGTCTCCGTCGTCTCTATACCTAGATTTGGTAGAAGACTCTCTGCGTTCTAAACGACCTGAATCTCTATACCATTTTTTCACCTTCTCTACAGGGGCAGCTTGCACTGCTACAGCTCGTTTCTCTGACCTTGTTACAGGGTCTGCCACAGAGGTTGGAATACCCTCTGCAGGGTCGACTTGCACTGCTACAGCTCGTTTCTCTGACCTTGTTACAGGGTCTGCCACAGAGTTTGGAATACCCTCTGCAGGGTCAACTTGCACTGCTACAGCTCGTTTCTCTGACCCCGTTACAGGGTCTGCCACAGGGGTTGGAATACCCTCTGCAGGGTCAACTTGCACTGCTACAGCTCTTTTCTCTGACCCAGCCACAGGAGCTGGAGCGGCTGCGGGAGCTGGAGCTGCTGCAGGAACCGGAGCTGGAGCTGCTGCAGGAACCGGAGCTGGAGTGGCTGCAGGAACTGGAGTTGGAGCGGCTGCAGGAGCTGGGACTGGAGCGGCTGCAGGAGCTGGGACTGGAGCGGCTGCAGGAGCTGGGACTGGAGCGGCTGCAGGAGCTGGGACTGGAGCGGCTGCAGGAGCTGGGACTGGAGCGGCTGCAGGAGCTGGGACTGGAGCGGCTGCAGGAGCTGGGACTGGAGCGGCTGCAGGAGCTGGGACTGGAGCGGCTGCAGGAGCTGGGACTGGAGCGGCTGCAGGAGCTGGGACTGGAGCGGCTGCAGGAGCTGGGACTGGAGCGGCTGCAGGAGCTGGGACTGGAGCGGCTGCAGGAGCTGGGACTGGAGCGGCTGCAGGAGCTGGGACTGGAGCGGCTGCAGGAGCTGGGACTGGAGCGGCTGCAGGAGCTGGGACTGGAGCGGCTGCAGGAGCTGGGACTGGAGCGGCTGCAGGAGCTGGGACTGGAGCATCTGCAGAAGCTGGGACTGGAGCGGCTGCAGGAGCTGGGATTGGAGCATCTGCAGAAGCTGGGACTGGAGCGGCTGCAGAGTCCACCGTAGGGGTCACAGTGGCCGTTGGATCTGTCACAGGGCTTGGAGTGGCCGCAGGGTCTGTCACTAAGTTGATAGCAGTATCAATGGCAGCTCGATAGGCATGAGCCAGGCCCCAGCATGTTACAATGATTTGTGTTACTTTGGAACTGCCAGAATCATGACACCTTTTTCTCAAGCATTCTGCCAGTTTTTGAGGATTTTGCAGTTGTTCAGGGGTGAATTTCCAAAACACTGGGGGTGCCAACTGCTCCAGATGCCTGCCCATATCCTCCCATACTCCCTGCCACCCACAACTATACTGCCTCCGGGCAGATCTCCGGATGAGCTTCCTAAGTAGTTGTTTAACTTTAAGCAGAACCTGAAGCGCATTCAGGAGGCAGAACAACAAGACTATGCTGGTCTGAGTATCCCAAGGATATTCAATATCTTGGAGAGCTGTTGTAGCAAGCTCGGAGGGTAAGAGGGTGGTGAAGGAGGAAGGCATAGTGATCCAGGAGGATACAGGGGTGGTGAAGGAGAAAGGGAGAGTAATCAAGTAAGAGAAAATATCTTCCCCTTTCCCCTCCACAGATTGACTCCCTAATGGAGAAAAACAATAGGTATAATTGCTAATAGTTTCCAAGATACAGTTTCCAAAATACAGAGTCGACGATGTTACTGAGTACAAATACCAAGTTAGAGTCATGACCAGGTATCTCATCGTCTCATAAGCCATTGCTACAACACTCAGTACCATAATGATCTGAAACCAGGGCCCGGAGAGGATAAACAACATGACAGAGAGCAAATACGGAAAATAATGTACTATAATACTCAATTTGGAAAACAGGCGCAGCAGAGTTGAGATTAAAGCAATCAGCATTATGACAAGTGACTATTAAGCAGGTCTAATACTTACACCAATTTTAGTTTAACACACTGTGGTCAGATCTGCCGTTATCTCAACCTTTCGAGCCCCACGTTGGGCGCCAAAAAGACTGTCGTGGTTTAACCCGGCTGGCAGCTAAACACCACGCAGCCGTTCGCTCACCCTCCCCCCTCCCTCTCTGGGACGGGGGAGAGAAATGGAAAGTGAAGCCCGTGAGTTGAGATAAAGACAGTTTAATAAGACAGGACAGGAAAATAATAATAACAAAATAATAATAACAATAATAACAATAATGTTACAATGGTGATAATAGGAAAGTAATAATAATATGTACAAACAAGTGATGCACAATGCAATTGCTCACCACCCGCTGACCGATGCCCAGCTTAACCCCGAGCAGTCCGGCCCCCCCCCCCCCCGGCTAGCCACCCCTATATATTGTTTAGCATGACGTCAGATGGTATGGAATACCCCTTTGGCTAGTTTGGGTCACCTGTCCTGGGTCTGTCCCCTCCCAGCTCTTACTGCACCCCCAGCCTGCCTGTTGGCAGGACAGAGCAAAAGGCTGAGATGTCCTTGGCTTGGTATAAGCACTGCTCTGCAACAATTAAAACATCGGGGTGTTATCAGCACTCTTCTCATCCTAAGCCAAAACACAGCATTCCACCAGCTACTAGGAAGAAAATTAATTCTGTTCTAACTGAAACCAGGACAAAACCGAAAATAATTTTATTCGATTTAGAGGGAGAGGCTTTATGGAAGTTTTGTTAGATTTAAAAAAAAAAAAAAGTTATCACTCAAATACTGACTCTAGTTTCTGTTTGGAATCAACTAATGTTTCTATATGCAGTTAACCTTAAACAATAAAAGATCTAAATGAAATCATAAATTGCCTTAGTAATGATAAAGGCTTTTTGGATTCTGTAAGCAGTTAGTGCGTAGAGAATGCTGTTGATTGCCAGATATTTTGTTGAGCATTCTTGAAAGCAGACAGTTGTCACGAGGAAAATCATGTCATGGCCTTTGAAATCAGATTCCTAAGGAGTACAGTGGACTGGAAAATAGATCTCAGAGGCAATTTTGAGATAGAATTCCCTTAATTTTTGGTGTTACTTAGTATCTGCTCTATTTTCTTTTTAACTTTCTGGTTTATATGCTTGCTTGCAGACAGAGATGTGCAGATGACATCAGTGATTCTACACCCTCTTGCTCATCTCCCTTGCTTAGCACGTGTGATACGGAGGAGGGTGGTGAGAGCAGTGAGGACGGCGAGAGCACTTCTCCAAGAAGGTTGCTGTCGGTAGAGAATAGGGGAGGGATGAATCTCCTTCAAATGAATATTTAGCCATGTTTAAGTTTATCTAAATGTAACTGTGTAAGTTTATGTCAATTAATTAGGTCTTCTAATATATTAATTAATGTCTTCTACATTTGCTTGGCATTATTATGAAAAACAAAAATCTTCGAGCTGCATCTTAAAGAAAAAGAAGCCCTATAACTTCTCCTTAATTCAAATCAGGACTTTTCGAGTGAAACGTCAGAAACGGGACCTAAAGAGAGTTCAGAGGGATCAAAAGAAAGCTGGAGGAAGTCAGGGAGATGCAATGCAAATAGATAGTGCGGTAAGTGGTAAACTAATCATCGTGTCAGCGAGTGTTTCCAGTGATTATGAAAGATCTCAGTGTGCCATCTAGAACTACCTTTGTTGATGGTTTTCTCTAAAGCAACTTCAGAAATTGCCCAGAATGTTTGCGTTGTGCTGAGATAATTTCTGATGAAACCTTGATCTAGGTTGCTGCTTTCTTTAACATACAAACTCTGTGGTGTTGAATTTCTCTTTAGATTGGATTTGAGAACGTGGGTGGTCTTTCAGAACACATCGCAGCTTTGAAAGAGATGGTGATTTTTCCCGTCCTGTATCCAGAAGTTTTTCAGCAGTTCAATATTCAGCCCCCAAGGTAACTCATGACAGTGATAAATCGTAAGTCAGCTGTTTTCAGGAGAAAGTTCAATTAAGGTATCAATATGCTTCCATGCTTCAACATTTTTGGCAGCGGTGAACATTTGTTTTAGTAGTAGCAAAAAGTGGTTTCTTAAAAATGGATAAAATCCAGAATATTTGTAGGTTAAAAATATAAGCAATGTCTGAAACTTGTAAGTTTTACCATCTGGTGTTTTTAAAAAGTTGGGTTAGTTGGGTTGGAGTGGTTTTGTTCTCAGTTTTATGTACAAGTCAGCTTGATTAGTCTGTAAGCAAGAAGGGATTATCTAGTGTGGAAGTCAATTGTAATATGTTGCCTGGAAGCCCAGTTGTTTTTCCTGCCTACTTTTGCTTTCTTTTTTTTTTTTTTTTTTTTTCCTCTGAGTGCTAAGGCATCGCTTTTCCTTCCGGCTTTAGGCTTCCTCACTTGCCATCAGCAATAGATGGTCTGAGAGACCAAACCCAGTAACTTAATGCTTTTGAAAGGAGCATTAAATGCTTTACTATCAGATTCTGCATATTGTGAAAGCAAGAATATGCAGTTTATTGCTGCAGAATGAACTGGTGATTCACCATTCAGCCCATTCTCAGATTCTGTGCTGAAGTTTGCCCGTTTGGCTCCGGTTTGCTGTAATCACCCTGTTTGTCAGCAGTTTTGGAAGTGTCCTTCTGGGACAGTATGCTCGCTTTTGAAGTTTTTATACGTTTGAGTTACCTCCTTATTCATTTCTTTGGGTGAAAAAAATGAATTTTCTTTTGAAACGTTGTAAAAACGTGGAACTTCTATCTGTTCTGCCTCTACCCACACTTCAGCTATTACTGCTGTCTTGTACATGACGTGTTTTGGTTAGGAAAGACGAGTTTGTTCTAGAGACGATGGTTGTAGGAGGTACTCATCATGATGTTTTTTTTCCTATCTGGATCTTTTTTATTGCAGAGGTTGTCTATTTTATGGCCCCCCAGGAACAGGGGAAACACTAGTTGCTCGTGCACTTGCCAGTGAATATAGTCGAAGTGACAGGAAAATATCATTTTTTCTGAGAAATGCTTCGGACTGCATGAGAAAATACGTGGGGGAATCAGAACGCCAACTTCGTGTGTTATTTGAACAGGTAAGGTTGAAATGCACAGTGTATTCTGTCAGAGTTGAAACCATAATTTTCTGTGGTCAACGTTTTTAAGTAGCACTTGCTCTTTTTTTGTATTTTGTTATTTTTTTTTTCCCCCTGAAATGGAAATGCCAGTGTTTCTGCTGTGAATGTCAGCTGTAAGAACTACTGGACCGATTTGCTTCCTGTCACCCGGATACAGTGGGTTGACACAGACTGCTGTCTTCTGTTAGTCATGCCAGATACTCCAGTAGCTCTATCAGTAGAGGTCCCAGAGGCTAAAGTGAAAAATCTAGTTTAGATGACATTCCAACCATGATGTTTTTGTGCATTTTTCCTTTAAATAATGCTGTTTTACTCAGTGTTTTCCTGCTAGGCCTGTCAGATGCGACCTTCAATTATTTTCTTTGATGAGATAGATGGTCTCGCTCCTGTGCGCTCCAGTAAACAAGACCACATTCATAGGTATTACAGTTTTGCACCTACATAAAATCTGCTTGATCTTTGGGAAAAAAAAAAAAAAAAAAAGGACGATGACCTGTTTAATTTACTGTGAACATGTTAATTTATCCTGAAAACTTGTAACTCAATGCCAAAACAGGTGATTCTAAACGATAGTAGAAACCAATTTACTAAGCCTGATATCAGCATGTGGTCTGTGTTAACTTACCTATTTTTTATGTCTTAAAATGAGTCTTGTCCTTAAAAAGCTTGTCCTTTATGACTACTCATGGAAGAAAGTCATGTGGAATGTAACAAAATTTACTGAACCAGTAAGTAAAACTTATATTTTTCTATTTGTTCCATTGTTTCAACTCTTCTGACCCTTCTGGACGGCGTAGATAACAGAAGAGAGATCGTGGTAATTGGAGCTGCCAACAGACTGGATTGTATAGGTCCTACTTTACAAAGACCAGGACGCTTTGACAGAGAGTTCCTCTTCAACTTGCCAGATAAAGAGGTGAGAACTTAAATTCAACGTTAGTGCTACCATGGCAAAGTCCAACTTTATAGGAAAAAAAATTGACAACTTGAACGAAAGAGTGATATGTGGAGACACTGCGCTGTTCCATGGAGGGCAAATCTGGTACTGAATATATATGGTCAGGATGATACCACCAAGTAGTTAGTTCTATAATCAAACCTTTCATTCCCCAAGTTGTACCTGTTTGCTTTATTATTTAGTCCACTTGGGTGTTTTCATCATGAAGTTGTGTTTTTGGTCTCAATCCTTCCCTTATGAATGAATAGGGGATGTGTTTGCATTTGATTGTGCCCCTGCTCGGTGGTAGTAGTTTGAGTCATAATTCTTTTCTTCTTTATAGTAATTGTAGCAATTGGAAGCATTGTGCCAGAAGTGCTTTCTGTGAATTTACTGACTGGAAAGCAAATGTGATGAAATAATGAGACTGTCCCAATGAAAGCTTGCTAAGTTTTAGAGAAGTTTTTTGGACAGCAAAGAAATGCTTCTGGATAAAGTTTTCATTACAGTATTTTCCTCTGGGTCCTTAGGTCTTGTAGTTTGGAAACTTGTTATTGAAGCTATAAATGCCTTTTCTCACTGTAGGTTCCTAGAAAAAAGTGCAGTGTAACAAATAAGAAATATTCAATTTCCTGGTTGAAAATGCAGAGTGTATATTAAATAACTGTAAAATACTTGAAAGTTGAGCAAGTAAGAAAAGCGTATTAATAGATGAGGGGTTTTGAGGGAGGACTGTTTTGTTTTTTGTTGTTTGTTTGTTTGCCTTTTGGTTTGTTTGTTTCTTGTTGGTATTTTTAAGGAAAACTTGGGACAAGCTAAAATGCAATGATTTTGTTTCCAGGCTAGAAAAGAAATTGTCAAGATTCATACTCGTGACTGGACCCCTCAGCCACTGGACATGTTGCTTGATGAACTAGCTGAGAAATGCATTGGTAAGACTGAAATCAAAATGGATTCTTGCTTGTGACCAAGTTGTAAAGAACCTAGCTTGTACCAGGCAGTACCCATGCTCTTGTGCCTTGTTGCACAACTAGTCAACGAGGCAGCTGGCACGCCTTCATAGCAATCAGAGTGAGATGCTTTCATCTATTTACTCTTTATTGTCGTTCCTCTTGTTGTCTGAGAACATTAAATGGTTCTGGGGCATCTTCCTCAAGAGTATAGTTTTTGATGAGGAGTCTGCTTCAGCTGCATAAGCGCAGGATATCAGGCAGTGAGCAACATGAAACTTCCCTGCAGAGAGTGGTATAAATGGCTCAGGATTCAAATTAGGATTAAATAAAAAAATAGGATTTATTAGAAGAATATAAAAGAATAGAGGTAAGCAAACAGTGCTGGGTGCACTGAGAGTCTCCGCTCCACCAGGGCACACACCAGTTACGTCAAGCAGCTGATTTTTATGCTCCTAGACTAATACATATTCATTACTACTTCCAAAAGAATTAGATTATTATAATTAGCCTCCGGGGTCCAGTCCCTCCTACTGGAGCATGCGCATCAGTCTCCTCTGGGGGTCTCTAGGGGTCTTTCATGCTGAAGGCTCGTAGTCTTCTTCTCCAAGTCCTTCCTGTTTGTACTCCTTTGGCACTGTACCAAGTTTATAGAACATTTTCTGCAGGTCTTGTCTGCCAGCCGTCCTTCAGCTTCTTTTTTCTTCCTCTTAATCTCTTGGCCCCCTGGCCAGATACCAAAGGTCTGCATAGTATCCCATAACAGTCACTAGTTGTTATCAGTTGTTATGAAACTCCCAGACATCAAACACAAACAGCTTTCTTATTGACACTTCACGAGTAATTAAAACATTCTTCCCCAGCCATTCACAGGGACAGTCACATCTATAGCAGTGTTAAGTTAATCTCGAAGAAGACAGGAAAAAAAAGGCTGTAACTGTTAGAAATAGAAGTCCGGAATAACAAAAGCAAACAGGTTCATAAATTTAAGGAGTATTTTCTGAAGACTTGATAAATTGACTAGAATGAGGGGGAGACTGGGACACACTGCATCTGTGGTTCAAGAATTAAATTGCCAGTGCAGGGCCCAGAGGCAGACAGGATTCAAACAGAATTGTTCTTTATGGACACGAAATGTTAAAACATTCCTCACAAGCGGTAGCACTTTGAATTCCCTGTTAAGCTGTTTGGTTTTGGCATTACAAATTCTTTAAATGTTGCATGTTGTAAACCTGGGCCTTGACTGATGTAACGTTTGATTTTTGTTTGTTAGGAGACTGTGGTGCAGATATCAAATCCCTCTGTACTGAAGCTGCGCTGTGCTCTCTACGCCGATGCTATCCTCAGATTTATGCAAGTAGGGAGAAGTTGCTACTAGACGTTAATTCTATTAAAATAAAAGCAAAGGACTTTTTCATGGCTATGAAGAAGGTTGTTCCAGCTTCAAACAGGATCGAGACTTCGCCCGTACAAGCACTCTCACCCATTTTCAAGCCACTTTTTCAAAGATCAGTAGAGAATATTTTACAAGTTGTGCAGAAGATCTTCCCGCATGCACAGCTTGCACTAAAGGAGGACCGACAGCAAGGTATAACCACAGCATCCACTTCTTTATAATTCTGCTAAAGCAAAAACTTGTGGTTTGTGCAATCAACTTACAGCTTTCAGACATAATGGTGGTAGAATTTTATTATTTGCATGTGCATGTCTTTCTTTTGGGCAAGTCTGGAATATAACGCATAGGTTTTATTGTGGATTCGAAACTGAAATGCCAAATGGAAGCTCTGAATGACTCAATACACAGTAAAGGACGATGCGTTCTCTACTGAAGCATCCTGCTTCTGAGGGCAGCTAAGATAATTAGCATTTGTAGAGGTTGACTTGAGGTTTGAAGTATAAGGCACCTATTTTTCTTTTAAAAATCAAAACTCAGATCTTTGGAGGGGAAGCATTTCTAGGTCAATGTTTCTAATTCCTTTCTGAAGAATGTCAGGACCAGGATACAAGTATAACTGGTCTAAGCTAAATATTGTTTTAGCTATCGTCATTTTTAACCAGTCTCCTAATTTAAATGTTTGTGGATCGTACTATACACGTGCACGTGAGATCAATTAGCATTGATACTTACTAGATGAATGGAATTCTGTGGCCATCACATCCTTTATCCCCGTGCTTTCATTGTGGGAACCTCCTCCAGAAAGAAATGGTCTTGTTTGTTGTTGTTTTTTTTTTTTTTTTAAGCTATTTAGCAACTGCAGAAATTGTTCGTAATCTCCTTTATTCTAAGGGGGAGAAAAAAATCACCAAGAGTAGCGTACATTACACGTACACATCAGTGGGACTTAGTAGAGCTTTGTAGGGCCTTGTGCCATCTCCTTAGATCTGTGGTGGGCTGAACTCTAGGAAATAGCTTTCAGTGTGTGCTCTCAAATGAAGAAAGGGTTTTGGCACTGATTTAGAAGCTGTATTAATGGAAGAGAAAGAGACAAAGGCTATTCAGGAAAGTTAACAAACCTCTTTTGCCTTTCAGAGCATTTCAATCCTATTTTACAAGATGATATGTTTGACAGTGATGACGATGCATGCTTGGTTTCTGGAGATGAATTAAAAGATGGAATGCCTAACAGACCAGAGAAAAAATGCCTCTGTTTCAGCAGGTAAAGAAAGATAGATCCCTGTTATGTTTAAATTCTCAGGTCTGCTGAGTCTTTGTAAACAGTTCCAGCTGTTAAAAGTGCGAGGGGTGGTAGAGGAAGGGGCAACATCAAGTTTGTGTGTTGAGGGGTGCTTGGTATTCACAAGAAGAAAGGGTGGAGGGACTAAAGTTGTAATGAAGTTGCTCTGAATGACCAAATTGAAAAGGCCAGGCTTCTCTTCGTAAGCCAAAGTGATCCGTAGACTACCAGAACACGTTGACTTAATCCATGGCATTCTTTGAAAGACTCAAGACCACATAAATGTGCAGTCTGTCGTTTTAGCTAAAAATACCCCAACTTTGTGGGTTTGTGTTGCCACCTTTTGCCCTTCTGTTTTCCAGGATTGTTAAACCAGTAGTGAATTATGTAGCAGAAAGAAAACTGAGAAATGGCTTGTTAAAACACCTTGAGAAAAAATTGAATGGTGTCTTTATTTGTTAAGCCACCAAGTTGTGTTAATCTTGTGATATTTTAGTATGGAAGTCATGCAAGCCCACAGTTGGAAAGTTAGATCATGTTGTCACAGCTGGATCAGTTATTTTTCTCAGTTTCTATTGCTGTGCTGTCCAGAAGATTTTCTGTGCTTTAGAGCAAGGCTAAGTCTCTAGCATCTTTGATTTAAGCCAGCAGAGGTACAGCCTGATTGTAGTGGGGAAACAAATGCTCCTCACCAATTTATTTCCTAGTAGTAAAGCAAGATTGCAGGGATATTAATTTGCAGTCTTGGTTTAGTAAAGAATAGGAAACACAAGGGAAGAAGATGAAACAAAGGGAAGAAGGTGAAACAATTGGAATGAGTGAATAACTTAACTGGAAATCTTACATGTATTTAATGTACCGCTGCCATTTGGATTATTTGGGGAGGGAAAAGAAAGTCTATAGGAAAATTACTTGGAACATCTGTGTGTCTATTCAGCACCTCATTTATAAGCTTGTTTTCTTAACTCTTGTTCTAGGAGTGCTTTCTGTGAACCAACATCATGCCAGCCCCGTCTGCTAATAGTAGGAAAAGAAGGGTACGGCCAGGTTTCTTACGTGGCACCCGCGGTGCTGCACGCTTTGGAGAAGTTTCCCGTTCACACCCTGGACCTTTCTGTTCTGCTTACAAACGTTGCATCGCCAGAAGAAATCTATGGACAGGTACCTTTTTTTCTTTTTCTTCTCATCGGATTCACTGACCATATGTAAAAGATCAATCGAGTTGCAAGTAAGGTGAGCAAAATTCATTGGTAATGGAGGTGGCCTTGTTTTAATGTGCTGGGATGTTTGCTTCTATCTGAAAATCCCCTTTTCTTTTAGACAGCACCACAAACAATCTGGATGTTGTACATGTCGACATTTTCCATACCCAGTTTTACAGTGAGGCTGTTGCTAGCAGCTCAGGAAGCTGGGCGGTGTTGCTAACGAACATCTCTTTGTGGAAAGAAATACTGTTCATGTCACTGGGATCCAGAAAGTAGTTCTCATTGCCTCCTAAGACTGTGTGCTCCCAGTAGATGGCTCTGTATCAGACTGCATGTCGGCTACTTTTTGTAGGCTTCTTCTAAATTATATTAGTAAGGCAACCAAGGTTTGGGGCTTCTGTTTATTTTGTTTTCGCACGGACATACACAACTTGTGCTGTTGCAGTATGTGCAATAAAAGCATTAACATTCAGAAAACACTTCATTTGCACGGTGATGTGGTTTTAACTAGAAAAAATGAACAGATTTGGTGTTTTTACTTTTAGGCAGGAAATCCATTTTCTTGTTTGGCATCACTACCTTAAAATATTTTTACCTTTAGTGGAAACGTTTGAGAGCCATACAAGTAAGGACAGACATGTTACACGACTGAATACTGATGTGTCCCTTAAGAGGGACATTTCTTTGTTATGCGATGATTGTGGCTGTGGCCATATAGCTACGGTGTCTAGCCACTGCCTGAATATATCCTTCCCATCTTCTGACTAGAGTTCTCCGAATACTGATAATCTGAAAGGGTGCACAGAGAAATTCCTTATGTGAAAGGATGCTTGCCACTCTGTTCACGTAGTTTCATTTCATGGGGCAGTCAGATGGCTATGTAGCTATGTATTAAGAGGTTCTTGTACGTGTTTTAGTTTTCTTACGCAAGCTTTCCTTTTCACTAGCTGATCCGAAATGCTCAGAAGACAGCACCAAGCACAATTTATGTCCCAGATATCCATTTGTGGTGGGACAACGCTGGACCTGCCTTGAAACTTACTTTTCTAACTCTACTACGTAACATTCCAGCATTTTCGCCAGTTTTGCTGCTTGCTCCGTCTGATGTACGTCACTCAGATCTCCCAGAAGAGGTATTTGTCAATACTTTCCTTACTATTTCTTCAGTGTCTTGTAATTTATGAATGCTTTCAGCATCAAAATGCTGTGCTTTCTTAAATGCATGCTGTTATTACTCAGGCACCCTAACAAATCACTTAAAATTTGCTTAGAGAAAAAGAATA